>NC_134106.1:34333500-34648000 GCF_040939455.1 Microcebus murinus | reverse complement strand
ATAGATTAAAGACCGAAATCTAAGACCTGAAACTACTAAAAGGAAATACTGGGGAAATGCTTCAGGACATTGGTCTGGGCAAGGACTTCCTCAGTAATATTCCCAAAACACAGGCAAGCAAAGCAAAATTGGACAAATGGGATCACATCAATCTAAAAAAATTCTGCAGAGCAAAGGAAACAATCAACAAAGCAAAGAGACAACCGATAAAATGGGAGAAAATATTTCCAAACTATCCATCTGACAAGGGATTAATAAATAAAATATGTAAGAAATGCCAGCAACTCAATAAGAAAAAAAAATCATATAAGCAATTAAAAAATGGGTAAAGGATCTAAATACATTTCTCAAAAGACAACACACACAAATGACCAACAGGTATATGAAAAAATGTTCAAGATCATTAATCACCAGAAAAATACAAATCAAAACTATAATAAGATTATCACCTGGCCCCAGTTAAAATGGCTTTTATCAAAAAGACATCCTGGCCAGGTACAGTGGCTCATGCCTGTAATCCTAGCACTTTGGGAGGCCAAGGCAGGAGGATTGCTAAAAGCCAGGAATTGAAGACCAGCCTCAGCAAGAGTGAGACCCGTCTCTACAAAAAGTACAAAAATTAACTGGGCATGGTGACTCGCACCTGTAGTCCCAGCTACTTGGGAAGCTGAAGCAGGAGAATCACTTGAGCCCAGGAGTTTCAGGCTGCAGTGAGCTATGACGATGCCAGTGCACTCTAGCCCAGGAGACAGAGGGAAACCCTATCTCTAAGAAAAAAAAAAGACAGGTAATTACGAATGCTGGAGAGGATGTCAAGAAAGGGGGAAAAAAACCCTTGTACACTGTTGGTGGGGATATAAATAAGTGCAACCACTATGGAGAACAGTATGGAGAATCGTCAAAAAAGTAATAATAGAACTATAATATGACTCAGCAATCCCACTGCTAGGTATATATCCAAAGGAAGGGAAATCAGTATATATAAAAGATATCTGAACTCACAAAAGCCAAGATTTTAAGTGAACCTAAGTGTCCATCAACAGATGAATGGATAAAGAAACTGTGATATATATATGCAATGGAATATTATATATAGTCACTAAAAAGAATGAAATCCTGCCATTTGAAACAACATGGATGGAACTGGAGAACATCATGTTAGGTGAAATAATCCAAGCACAGAAAGACAAATCTCTCCCAATGACTTTTACTTTGAAAAAAAAAAGAAAAAAGAAAATAATAATTAATTTAAAAAAAGAATGACAAGGCCGGGCGTGGTGGCTCACACCTGTAATCCTAGCTCTCTGGGAGGCCGAGGCGGGCGGATTGCTCAAGGTCAGGAGTTCAAAACCAGCCTGAGCAAGAGCGAGACCCCGTCTCTACTATAAATAGAAAGAAATTAATTGGCCAACTGATATGTATATAAAAAATTAGCTGGGCATGGTGGTGCATGCCTGTAGTCCCAGCTACTCGGGAGGCTGAGGCAGAAGGATCGCTCGAGCCCAGGAGTTTGAGGTTGCTGTGAGCTAGCCTGACGCCATGGCACTCACTCTAGCCTGGGC
Source organism: Microcebus murinus (assembly GCF_040939455.1). Lineage (NCBI taxonomy): Eukaryota > Metazoa > Chordata > Mammalia > Primates > Cheirogaleidae > Microcebus > Microcebus murinus. The sequence continues at coordinate 34,646,438 of NC_134106.1, read as the reverse complement.
AACAAAGCGAGACTCTGTCTCAAAAAAAAAAAAAAAAGAAAGAAAAAGAAAGACAAATCTCACATGTTCTCACTCTTATGTAGGAGTTAAATATTAAAAACAATTGATCACATGGAGACAATGTAGAATGATGGTCACTAGAGGCTAGGAAAGGTAGCAGGGAGCTGGAGATAAAGTGGGGATGGTTAATGGGTACAAAAATAGGTAGACAGTCAGATAGAATGAACAATATTTGACAGCACAACAAAGTGTCTATAATTAGTGATAAGTTAGGGTATGCTTTAAGATAACTAAAAGAGTGGAACTGGAATGTTCCTAACACAAAGAAATGATAAATGCCTGACTTGATGGATACTCCAATTATCTGCTTTGATTAATTCACATTGTATGTCTGTATTAAAATATCACAAGTACCCTATAAAGATATATAACTATTATGAACCCATAATTAAAAATATTTTTTTAATTAAAAAACAAAATCAGAGGAAGGAAATAGCAGAGAACATAAACAGGTGGAAGACCATACCATGCTTGTGAGTCAGCAGAATCAACATTGTTAAAATGTCTATACTACCCAAAGTGATCTACAGACTCAATGCAATCCCTATTAAAATACCATCATCATTTTTCACAGATATAGAAAAAATAATTTTATGCTTTGTATGGAATCAGAGAAGACCCTGTATATCAAAAGCAATCCTAGGCAATAAAAACAAAATGGGAGGTATCAATTTACTAGTCTTCAAACTATAATACAAGGCTATAGTAAATAAAATAGCTTGGTACTGGCACAAGAACAGGGATATTTACCAGTGGAACAGAACAGAGAACCCAGATATAAAACCACCCTCATATAGCCATCTAATCTTTGACAAAGCAGACCAAAACATACACTGAGGAAAAGAACACTTATTCAATAAATGATGCTGGGAAAACTGGATAGCCATATGTAGAAGACTGAAACAGGATCCACACCTTTCACCTCTCACAAAAATCAACTCAACGCTGGGTAACAGACTTAAACCTAAGGTGTAAAACTATTAGAATTATTGAGGAAAATGTTGGAAATACTCTTCTAGACATTAGCCTAGGAAAATAATTACGAAGACCCCAAAGGCAATCACAGCAACAACAAAAATAAATAAATGGGATCTGATCAAATTAAAAAGCTTCTGCACAGCCAAAGAAACTGTCACGAGAGCAAACAGACAACCTACAGAATGGGAGAAAATTTTCACAAGCTAACATCTGATAAAGGGCTGATAACTAGAATCTATTTACAACTCAGGAAAATCAGCAAGAAAAAAAACAACCCTATCAAAAAGTGGGCAAAGGACATGAACAGAAACTTTCCAAAAGAAGACAGAATAATGGCCAACAAACATATGAAAAATACTAATCATCTCTAATCATCAGGGCAATGCAAATCAAAACCATAATGAGATATCACTTATCTCCAGTGAGAACAGCCTTTATTAACACGTCCCAAAACAAAAAACGTTGGCATGGATCTGGAGAGATAGGAACACCGGCACGTTGCTGGTGGGACTGCAAACTAGTTCAATCTATGTGGAAAGCAATATGGAGATACCTTAATGCAATACAAGTAGATCTACCATTTGATCCAGCAATCCCATTACTGGGCATGTACCAAAAAGAACAAAAGACACTCTATTAAAAAAGACACCTGCTCAGGAATGTGTATAGCAGCACAATTCACAATAGCAAAAATGTGGAAACAACCAAAGTGCCCATCAATACATGAGTGGATTAATAAAATGTAGTATATGTATACCATGGAGTGCTATTCAGCTATAAGAAACAATGGTGATATAGCACATCTTGTATTTTCCTGGATAGAACTGGAACCCATTCTACTAAGCGAAGTATCCCAAGAATGGAAAAATAAGCACCACATGTACTCACCAGCAAATTGGTGTCACTGATCAACACCTAAGTGGACATATAGGAATAACATTTATTGGTTGGGCAGATAGGAGGGAGAGGAGGGGGTGAGTATACGCATACATAATGAGTGTGATGTGCACCATCTGGGAGATGGACACACTCGAAGCTCTGACTCGAGGTGGGCAAGGGCAATATACATAACCTTAATATTTGTACCCCCATAATATGCTGCAAGAAAAAAAAAAGAGTATTCTCTAAGTAAAGATAGCAATGTAGGCAAAGAGCCTAAGAATTAGACTAAGAGATGACTTTGATACTGAATAAACACGTTAAAATGAAAAAATAAAATAAAATAAACATGGGTTGAATGTCCATCAAAAAAAAAAAAAAAAAGAAAACAAAATCAAAGAGACTAATAATCAAAGAGCCAAATAATAGGTTTCTGAGACACCTGTTGAACCAGGATATAAGAAACTTACAGGCCGGGCGCGGTGGCTCACGCCTGTAATCCTTGCTCTTGGGAGGCAGAGGCGGGCGGATTGCTCAAGGTCAGGAGTTCAAAACCAGCCTGAGCAAGAGCGAGACCCCGTCTCTACTATAAAATAGAAAGAAATAAATTGGCCAACTGATATATATATATAAAAAATTAGCCGGGCATGGTGGCGCATGCCTGTAGTCCCAGCTACTCGGGAGGCTGAGGCAGAAGGATCGCTCGAGCCCAGGAGTTTGAGGTTGCTGTGAGCTAGGCTGACGCCACGGCACTCACTCTAACCTGGACAACAAAGCGAGACTCTGTCTCAAAAAAAAAAAAAAAAGAAACTTACAGCAGGGTTTTGCGTCTTATACATACTTCAGTTATATAAGTGTGATATTAGAGTTGGGGTACTTTGGTCAGTGTTATGATGTTATGAATTTAGATATATTTGAGACTATGGTATCATTTATATATAAAAAGATAAACAATTTTCACTTATAAGACTTCATTTTTCTTTTTTTTTGAGACAGAGTCTCGCTTTGTTGCTCAGGCTAGAGTGAGTGCCATGGCGTCAGCCTAGCTCACAGCAACCTCAAACTCCTGAGTTCAAGCAATCCTTCTGCCTCAGCCTCCCAAGTAGCTGGGACTATAGGCATTCGCCACCATGCCCGGCTAATTTTTTCTATGTATATTAGTTGGCCAATTAATTTCTTTCTATTTATAGTAGAGACAGGGTCTCACTCTTGCTCAGGCTGGTTTCGAATTCCTGACCTCGAGCAATCCTCCCGCCTCGGCCTCCCAGAGAGCCAGGATTACAGGCGTGAGCCACCGCACCCGGCCTATACCTCACTTTTTGCAGTCTCTGAATAGTGGTCAAAAATGCATACCTCTTGAGAAAACAGTCCTAAGGAAAAAATAAAAATCAAAGAAAGTCTGTAAAATATATGTAAGGCCTTAAATCCATCATGGCAGGGCTCCTACCATTATCCAGGAGTTTATCTTAAAATTCAGAAGGAGGTAGTTGCCTTGGGGGTGCACAGGACTCATTTATGAAAATTGGAAAAAAAGCAGTCAGACTTCTTGACAGAAAGCTAGTGTTCCTTAGCTGCCAGGTTTGTCAATGAGGACTAAATCTGCCATTAAGGTTACTCATGGTTATTTTTCATAATTCAATAAATTAAATCCACAGTTCCAACAATTCAATGAAAATACATTAAAATACAGCATATATTATACTTTATACATCAATTTATACCACACATTTAAATATATCTTAAGTATGTATATGGTACAAGATTCAAACATTTTACCAGACAAAAATTTAAAACGCAAAGGCATGCTTAAAGGAACATTACTCCAACCATTCTGTGTATACTGGTTTTAAAAAAGTGCTTATAATGGTTAGTCTTATGTGTCAACTTGGCTAGGCTATAGAACCTACTTATTAAATCAAAATCTATGCCAGACGTGGTGTCTCAGGCCTGTAATCCTAGCACTCTGGGGGGATCACTCAAGATCAGGAGTTCAAAACCAACCTGAGCAAGAGGAAGACCCCATCTCTACTAAAAATAGAAACAAATTAATTGTCCAATTAAAAATATATAGGCCGGGTGCAGTGGCTCACGCCTGTAATCCTAGCACTCTGGGAGGCCGAGGTGGGCGGATTGCTCGAGGTCAAGAGTTCGAAACCAGCCTGAGAAAGAGCAAGACCCCGTCTCTACTATAAATAGAAATAAGTTAATTGGCCAACTAATATATAGAGAGAAAAAATTAGCCGGGCATGGTGGCACATGCCTGTAGTCCCAGGTACTTGGGAGGCTGAGGCAGAAGAATTGCTTGAGCCCAGGAGTTTGAGGTTTGCTGTGAGCTAGGCTGATGCCAAGGCACTCTAGCCCAAGCAACAGAGTATGACTCTGTCTTTAAAAAAAAAAAAAAAGGCCGGGCGTGGTGGCTCACGCCTGTAATCCTAGCACTCTGGGAGGCCGAGGCGGGCGGATCGCTCTAGGTCAGGAGTTCGAAACCAGCCTGAGCAAGAGCGAGACCCCGTCTCTACTATAAATAGAAAGAAATTAATTGGCCAACTGATATATATAGAAAAAATTAGCCGGGCATGGTGGCGCATGCCTGTAGTCCCAGCTACTCGGGAGGCTGAGGCAGCAGGATTGCTTGAGCCCAGGAGATTGAGGTTGCTGTGAGCTAGGCTGACGCCACGGCACTCACTCTAGCCTGGACAACAAAGTGAGACTCTGTCTCAAAAAAAAAAAAAAAAAAAAAAAAAAAGAAATCTGATCCTCATTTCTGTGTTGATATCTTTGTAAACATTTTACAAGATCCTTTGTTTTTCTCAGGTGTTCAGAAATAATGTATCTGTGTCTTTTTTTCATTCACTCTGAAGATTCTCATCTTTCCACTCTGGGAAAATGTTCTCCTTTTTAATGATTTCTTCCTTTCTTTCATTCATTTTTATTACTTAAGTCCTTTGGACCTATATTCTATACCTCTTATTTATCTATCATATTTTATATTTATCTTTTTGTTATATATTATATTTCTAAAATTATTAAATTTTCCATATTATCTTCATTATTCAGTCCTTCCATTGTTTTGTTTTAATGTGCATTTTTTGATTTCCAAAAACGTCTTTATTCTAATTGCTCTTTTTTTTTTTTTGAGACAGCCCGGCTTTGTTGCTCAGGCTAGAGTGAGTGCCATGTCGTCACCCTAGCTCACACCAACCTCAAACTCCTGGGCTCAAGCAATCCTACTGCCTCAGCCTCCCGAGTAGCTTGGGACTACAAGCATGTGCAACCAGGCCCGGCTAATTTTTTCTATATATATTAGTTGGCCAATTAATTTCTTTCTATTTATAGTAGAGATGGGGTCTCGCTCTTGCTCAGGCTGGTTTGGAACTCTTGACCTGGAGCAATCTACCCACCTCGGCCTCTCAGAATGCTAGGATTACAGGCGTTGAGCCACCGTGCTCAGCCCTGTAATTGCTCTTTATAACTGTTCTTCCTTTGTGGAATCAATACATACATGCATGCCATGAGCACATATACATGTATGTAAATTAAATATATATAAACATCTATAAAAATTTACTTTTCATATATTTGTTTCAAAATTGGAATTTTATGTTGCATATTTATGTAATTTTGTATTCAACTATATATCATGCCATCTGCATATACTGACATACATATAAATCTATTTCATTCATTTAAATAGCTACAAGGCATTCTAGGCCGGGCATGGTGGCTCACGCCTATAATCCTAACACTCTGGGAGGCCAAGGCAGGTGGATCGCTCGAGTTCAGGAGTTCGAAACCAGCCTGAGGGAGACCCCATCTCTACCAAAAATAGAAAGAAATTAATTGACCAATTAAAAAATATATATGGAGAAAAAAATTAGCCAGGCATGGTGGGGCATGCCTGTAGTCCCAGCTACTCAGGAGGCTGAGGCAGGAGGATCGCTAGAGCCCAGGAGATTGAGGTTGCTGTGAGCTAGGCTGACACCGCGGCCTGGGCAAGAAAGTGAGATTCTGTCTCAAAAAAAAAAAAAAAAAAAAGGCATTCTAGAATATGTGCAATAAACATGGTTTGTTTAGTTTAATAGCCTATGGCTGGACACTTAGTTGTCTCTTATTTTCTGCAACTAGAAAGGCACATTTTCTTGAGCATTTCTCTATGATTAGTATCCAGTAATGGAAATACTGAGTTTTAATCCTGCTAGGTAGTGTCAAATTTTCCTTTACATTCCAGGTCAAGATAGTATCAATCCCAGTTAAATATAAATAATTTTAACATTTTTACTGCTTAGAACATTAATCTCTAATTTTTGAGATATTTGTAAGAGGATATGGGGGTTTTTATCTTTTCTTTTTTTTTTGGACACAACGGCTTGCTCTGTCACCCAGGCTGGAGTGCAGTGGTGTCACCACAGCTCACCGCAGTCTCAAACTCCTGGGGTCAAGCGATCCTCCTGCCTCGGCCTCCCAAGTAGATAGAAGAACATGCCACCACAACACCCAACTACTTTATTTCTTTCTTCTTTTTTTTAAAAAGAGATAGAGGCCGGGCGCAGTGGCTCATGCCTGTAATCCTAGCACTCTGGGAGGCTGAGGCGGGCGGATTGCTCGAGGTCAGGAGTTCAAAACCATCCTGAGCAAGAGTGAGACCCTGTCTCTACTATAAATAGAAAGAAATTAATTGGCCAACTAATATATATACAAAAAATTAGCTGGGCATGGTGGCGCATGCCTGTAGTCCCAGCCACTTGGGAGGCTGAGGCAGTAGGATTGCTTGAGCCCAGGAGTTTGAGGTTGCTGTGAGCTAGGCTGACGCCATGGCACTCACTCTAGCCTGGGCATCAAAGCAAGACTCTGTCTCAAAAAAAAAAAAAAAAAAAAAGAGAGATAGAGTGTCACTGTGTTGTCCAAGCTGATCTCTAACTCCTGGCCTCAAGTGATCTTCCCACCTCGGTATCCCTAAGTGCTGGGATCACAGGCGTGAGCTACCATGCCCAGCCTAGATATTGTTGATTTAAAACTGTGTGGCCAAGAGAGGTGGCTCATGCCTATAATCCTAGCACTCTGGGAGGCTGAGGCAGGAAGATGAATTGAGCTCAGGAGTTAGAGACCAGCCTGAGCAAGAGTAAGACCCCATCTCTACTTAAAAGAGAAAAAATTAGGCCGGGCGCTGTGGCTCACGCCTGTAATCCTAGCTCTTGGGAGGCCGAGGCGGGCGGATTGCTCAAGGTCAGGAGTTCAAAACCAGCCTGAGCAAGAGCGAGACCCCGTCTCTACTATAAATAGAAAGAAATTAATTGGCCAACTGATATATATACAAAAAATTAGCCAGGCCTGGTGGCGCATGCCTGTAGTCCCAGCTACCCGGGAGGCTGAGGCAGAAGGATCACTCGAGCCCAGGAGTTTGAGGTTGCTGTGAGCTAGGCTGACGCCATGGCACTCACTCTAGCCTGGGCAACAAAGCGAGACTCTGTCTCAAAAAAAAAAAAAAAAAAAAAAAAGAGAAAAAATTAGTGGGCTGCGGTCACATGCACCTGTAGTCCCAGCTACTCAGGAGGCTGAGGCTGAATGATAGCTTGAGCCCAGGACTTTGAGGTTGCTGTAAGCTAGGCTGATACCACGGCACTCTAACCTGGGGAATAGAGTGAGTCTCACTCTCAAGAAGTAAAAAAAAAGAATAAAACTGTCATTGGAAATATACAAAAACAGCAAAACTATTACAATCTTGTTCCAGCTAAGTATTGCTGAGTTACAATTCACTCCAAAACTTGGTGCCACAAAATGACTATTTTCTTTTTGTTCATCAGTCCAGTAAGAAGTTCAGACAGGACACAGCACAGAAGTCTTATCTTTGCTCCATAATGACTGGAGCCTCAACAGGAAGACACAAATAGCTAGGGGTGGATCATCTAGCAGCTCCTTCAGCCATATGTCTGGCACCTGGGCTCAGCTAGGACTACAAATCATAGCACATGGCTATGGCACATAGCACATGGCTCCTCCATGTGGCTTGGTCTTCTCACAGTATGGTGGCTGAATTCCAAGCAGGAATATCCTGGAAGCTAACATTGAAAAAACCAGGCACAAGTTACACGGCCTACTATGACTTAACCTTGGGAGCCATATCCCATTTACTTACACTGTACTGTGTTGGTTACAATCCTACTGAGATCCAAGAAGAAGAGACATAGACCCCCACCTCTCAATGGAAAGAACGTCTATGAATTTGGGGACCATGTTTTGTAACCACCAGAGGTTCTTTTCAGTCAACCAAGGTGTTAAAACAACTGGTAGCCTGGCTATTCTTCAGGCTTAAATTTACCAGATTTACCTGGTAAATTTAAGGCTACAAACATTTGTGGAGCAACAACCATAAACAAGATAAATGACGGCTGGAAGAAAGATCAAGACCATGTCCCAAACATTAAAGAACACAGAGCACTCTGCATGTACTAACTGAGTGCCAAAACCAGGAAAGAAAGCCAGGAAGGACAGAATAGATGTATTCAAAACATTCAATTTCAGTTCTTTGAAGCAATACTCAATGTGATTCCTCGCTCTAAATCTTCCAAATGAGGTACAGATTCTTTCATAAAAATCACTTTTTAGTCCAAAGACCCTATAAAACATATTAAACATTCTACGTCTTTTTAATAATTCTTAATCATATATTGCATGAATCTCAAAAACGAAAGTTCTCAATATGCCCTTTGACACCAAAACTTTTAATAAGAATCTCTTTTTATAACAACATAATGACTCAGACCAGGATGTGATAAGAACTGGGTACAGAAGTCACCTCACCTTTTATCTGAAACAAATCATAACTGTATTACCTAATATTACCACACCCTGAAATGTCTCATTCTTTAAAAATTTAAGAATAGCATCAACACCACTTTCTGATCCTACTTAACAATAATACAAACTTTCAAGCATCATCAAGTTAGTAAGCTAAATGAACAAGACTTAAGGTAGACAGGTTCAGATTCTCCCCAATTCTCTACCACAGCCAATTCTGGTTCTATAATTCTGAGTAGATAAAAACAAATCTTGGGAGGCCGAAGCGGGCGGATTGCTCAAGGTCAGGAGTTCGAAACCAGCCTGAGCGAGACCCCGTCTCTACCAAAAATAGAAATAAATTAATTGACCAACTAAAAATATATATACAAAAAAAAAAAAATTAGCCGGGCATGGTGGTGCATGCCTGTAGTCCCAGCTACTCAGGAGGCTGAGGCAGTAGGATCGCTGAGCCCCGGAGATTGAGGTTGCTGTGAGCCAGGCTGACGCCACGGCACTCACTCTAGCCTGGGCAACAAAGTGAGACTCTGTCTCAAAAACAAAAACAAAAACAAAAACAAAAACAAATCTTCCGGCTAGGTGTCGTGGCTCACGCTTGTAATCCTAGCACTCTGAGAAGCTGAAGCGGCCAGATTGCTCAATGTCAGGAGTTCGAAACTAGCCTGAGCAAGAGTGAGACCCCTATCTCTATTATAAATAGAAAGAAATTAATTGGCCAACTAATATATATACAAAAAATTAGCAGGGCATAGTGGCGAATGCCTGTAGTCCCAGCTACTTGGGAGGCTGAGGCAGTAGGATTGCTTAAGCCCAGGAGTTTGAGGTTACTGTGAGCTAGGCTGACGCCAGGGCACTCACTGTAGCCTGGGCAACAAAGTGAGACTCTGTCTCAAAAAATAAAAAACAAACAAACAAACAAAAAACAAATCTTCCCACCTTCTTTCCTTCTCTCCTTCCACAAAGTTCCAAGTGTTTGTGTGTTGGGGTAGAGAGGCAGGGCAAACAGAATGACTATTAGTAAGTAAAAGAACCATTTCACATTCTTTTTGTCTTGTTTTGTTTTTTCATTCCATTTTTCCCTTATGTTCCAGCTTCAGCTCAAAGTAAATGACACAACTACTGAAAAGAGCAGAGGGAAAAAACTCTAAGAAAGAGAGCTCCAAGTGACATAAACAACTCTACCTTTTGTCAAACAGGTTAAAAATGAAAGTGACACTAAATTTAATTTTCTGACGCTTCACACTTAAAAATCACAACCTAACAAAGAATAAAAAACAATAAAATTAAATGTGTACACAAAGAAAAAAGTCACAATCTAAAAGTACACGTCAAAAACATCTAAAATATACAAAAGGTAGGCCACAAAGAGCACCAATGAAATTTTTCACTTAGTTCATCAGTCCTGAGACCCTTATGTCTATCCTAAACTGGCATCAATTTATTTAATCCAAAATTACATTTCTAAAAGATTAAGAGAAACAAGATTGCTTTTAAAGCACACAGCATATCCTCTAGCTTTTAGTGAAATTACCTTAGAAAAGAAAATCGGGCTGGGCGTGGTGGCTCACACCTGCAATCCTAACACTCTGGGAGGCCAAGACAGGAGAATCATTTGAGGTCAGGAGTTCGAGACCAGCATGAGCAAGAGTGAGACCACATCGCTACCAAAAATAGAAAAAATTAGCCAGGCATAGTGTTTAGTGCCTATATAGTTCCAGCTACTTGGATGGCTTGAGGCAAGATCACTTTGAGCCCAGGAGTTTGAAGTTGCAGTGAACTATAACGACACCACTGTGCTCTAGCCAGGAAGACAGAGCAAGACTCCATCTCAAAAAAAAAAAAAAAAAAAAAAAGTAAAAGTAATAAAGGTTCTTTTTGACATGTTGGCAAAAAAAAAAAAAATAGAGCAAATATAGTAAAATGCTGACATTTGGGGAATCTAGGTGAAGGACATATGGGAATTCTTGGCAATATATAATTCTTGGCAATTTTTCTATAAATCCAAAATTATTTCAAAATAAAAAGTTAATAAAACGAGAGACAGGCAACAAAATATCAGAGACCTCTTGATAGAAGTACACAACACTACCCAAGAAGTAATCTTGCGCTCCTCTTCCTTCCCTCCCCACAAAACAAGATAAAACATAAATGAACAAGCCTCTAGAATCTGGGTCTACTTACTCTTCTACAGACAAACAGGTAAAGAACATTACAGAGGTACAATGAACAAAATATGGACTGAAGAAAACTACAGGAAAACAATCTGATAATTTCAACAAAGTATTAGGGGAGGCTGGGCGCGGTGGCTCACACCTGTAATCCTAACACTCTGGGAGGCCGAGGAGTGAGGATTACTCGAGGTCAGGAGTTCAAAACCAGCCTGAGCAAGAGCAAGACCCCGTCTCTACTATAAATAGAAAGAAATTAATTGGCCAACTAATATATATAGAAAAAGTTAGCCGGGCATGGTGGCACATGCCTGTAGTCCCAGCTACTCAGGAGGCTGAGGCAGGAGGATTGCTTGGGTCCAAGAGTTTGAGGTAGCTGTGAGCTAGGCTGACGCCATGGCACTCACTCTAGCCTGGGCAACAAAGCGAGACTTTGTCTCAAAAAAAAAAAAAAAAAGAACTAGGGGAGGGAAGGATGACGAGAATATGTTACCAAAAGTTAAAAGACTTAAGAATGTCCACACAAAAACTCATCCATGAGTGCTCATAGCAGTATTACTTATAATAGCCCAAAATGGAAACAATCCAAATTGCATGATTCCACCTATATGAAATGTCCAGAAAAGGCAAATCTATAGAGACTTATAGTAGATCAGTGGTTGCCAGAGGCTAAGGGAAAAAGAGAATGGAGATTAACAGGTTTCTTTTGTGGGTAATGAAAATAACTGAAATTAGATAGTGGTGATGGTTGCACAGCTTTCTGATTATACTAAACACTACTAAATTGTGCACTTTTTTTTCCTTAAGAGACAAGGTCTCACTATGTTGCCCAGGCTGGTCTCAAACTCCTGGGCTCAAGTGATCCTTCCTGCTAGGCCTCCCAAATTGCTGGGGTTACAGGCATGAGCCACTACACCCAGCCCTTTTATTTACTCATAGAATTACAAAGAGAATCCTAAAATTTGCTTTCTGTGAGTCAATAGAAAGAACCTAATCAATTATGAAAAAACTGATTTTCTACAAACCTAAAATAGCCTCAAGATACTGTCACGCTAAGACTCTCCACAGTCAGCAGACTTTCCAAGAATCTTTACACCTCACTAACCTTTGCAGCACCAACTTTAAAAGCACAATCAAATCCAAAGTACGTAAATATAAATGAGATATTTTATCTATCTTTAGCTTGCGTTGTAAATACTGAATAAAATCCAAATAATGTTGCAAATATGCTTTATTATTATTTTTTTCTTTTCTAGAGACAGGGTTTCGCTCTGTTGCCCAGGCTGGAGTGCAATGTCTCCATCATAGGTCACTGCAACCTAAGACTCCTGGGTGCAAGCCATCCTCCTGCCTCAGCATCCCCAGTACCTGGTGCTACAGACACGTGCCACCACACCCAGCTAATTTTTTTATTTTTTGTAGAGTCAAGGTCTCACTATGTTGTCCAGGCTAGTCTTGAACTCCTGGCCTCAAGTAATCCTCTCTCCTAAGCCTCTCAAAATGCTGGGATTACAGGTGTGAGCCACCATGCCCAGCCCATATACACTTTAAATTAAACATATTAGATTTCTAGATTTTGGCTATAACTAAAATAACTTATTAGCATATCATTTTAAAAAGCAATATTTTGGCAGAGGGTTAGGATAAAAAACGACCTATCAGGTACAATGAACACTGTTTGGGTAATAGGCATACTAAAAGCCCTAATTTACCATTATATAATTCATCCATATAACAAAACTCATTTGTATCCCCTAAATCTATGGAAGTAAATATTCTAAAAAATAGTTTTTCAGGTTGGGCGTGGTGGCTCATGCCTGTTATCCTAGCACTCTGGGAGTCTGAGGCAGAAGGATTGCTCCAGATCAGGAGTTCGAAATCAGCCTGAGCAAGAGTGAGACCCCCATCTCTATTATAAATAGAAAGAAATTAATTGGCCGACTAATATATATAGAAAAAATTAGCAGGGCATAGTGGCGCATGCCTGTGGTCTCAGCTACTCGGGAGACTGAGGCAGCAGGATTGCTTGAGCCCAGGAGTTTGAGGTTGCCGTGAGCTAGGCTGACGCCACGGCACTCACTCTAGCCTGGGCAACAAAGCGAGACTCTGTCTCAAAAAATAAACAAATAAAAATAAAAAAAAGTTTTTCATCAGATAATAAAAAATAAATTCACATAAAAGCCATATTTTGTTCTCATATGCATGGCAAATATGAATGCCCTGAATTTTTCAATATGTAACTTATAAGCATTATGGAACAATTCATAAAATAATGAACATTTTCTATGTGACAACAGAAAAAACTGAAAAACACTATAAACTACAGCAGAAAATACAGTAGGAACTTAGGAGACAATTGACTTGCCTAGTTACACCAGTGACGGGGCGAAATGATCCTCCAACAGACTCAGAACACAACTTTGCAAACAATAGCCTCCCTCATTACCAAAATACTTCAAAAGCTTCAAGATCCTGAAGAGCATAGTATCACAGATCACAGAATCAAATTCAAAAATACACCTAAATAAGGCCCTACAGTCTCATCACGTATTTTGTAAGGGAAAAAAATGGCTTTCAAAATAAAGTACTAGCCAGGCATGGTAGCTCACACCTGCAATCCCAGTGCCCTTTGGGACGCCCAAGGCAGGAGGATTGCTTGTGGCTAGGAGTTCCAGATAAGCCTGGGCAACACAGTGAGACCCCATCTTTAAAAAAAAAATTTTAAAGTTAGCTGGCGCTGGGCACAGTGGCTCACGTCTGTAATCCTAGCACTCTGAGAGGCAGAGAAGGGCGGATTGCTTGAGGTCAGGAGTTGGAAATCAGCCTGACCAAGAGTGAGACCCCGTCTCTACTATAAATAGAAAGAAATTAATTGGCCAACTAATATATATAGAAAAAATTAGCCAGGCATGGTGGCACATGCCTGTAATCCCAGCTACTCAGGAGGCTGAGGCAGAAGGATTGCTTGAGCCCAGGAGTTTGAGGTTGCTGTGAGCTAGGCTAATGCCACGGCACTCACTCTAGCCTGGGCAACAAAGCGAGACTCTGTCCCAAAAAAAAAAAAGTTAGCTGGGCATGATGGCACACTGCTATACCCTTAGCTTCCTGGACAGAAGGCTGAGGCAGGAAGATCGCATGAGTCCACTTCAAAGTTACAGTCAGCTAAGATCATACCACTGTACGTCAGCCTGGGCAACAGAGCAAGACTCTTAAAAAGAAAAATCAAAGGGGCTAAAATATTTTAAAGCTATTGGCTGGTGGAAAAAATACACACAATAAAGATTAAACTACATCTAGATTTCAGTTTCTTGAGCAAACAAAATAAAAGGAAAAAGAAAATAAGAAAAATAATAAAAAAAGAAAAACAAGTACCACATATACTCACCAGTAAACTGGTATTAACTGAGTAGCACCTAAGTGGACACATAGGTACTACAGCAATAGGGTATAGGGCAGGTGGGAGGAGGGAGTGGGGTGGGTATATACATATATAATGAGTGAGATACGCACCATCTGGGGGATGGTCATGCTGGAAACTCAGACTTGTGGGGGGAGGGGGGAAAAGGGCATTTATTGAAACCTTAAAATCAGTACCCCCATAATATGCTGAAATAAAAAAAAATTAAAAATAAAATTAAAAATTAAAAAAACACATTAAACTACAAAGAAAAGCTAAGGATTGGCCAGGTATGGTGGCTCACGCCTGTAATACTGGCACTCTGGGAGGCCAGGGTGGGAGGACTGCTTGAAGTTAGGAGTTCGAGACCAGCCTGAGCAAGAGCGAGACCCCATCTCTACTAAAAATAGAAAGAAACTAATTGACCAATTACAAATATATAGAAAAAATTAGCCGGGCATGGTGGCACATGCCTGTAGTCCCAGCTACTTGGGAGGCAGAGGCAGAAGGATAGCTTGAGCCCAGGAGTTTTAAGACTGCTGTGAGCAAGCCTGACGCCATGGCACTCTAGCCCGGGCAACAGAGTGAGACTCTGTTCCCCCCTATCCGCCCCCCAAAAAATACTAAAAACCAACTAAAAACATACATACTAAAACCAAACACCACCAAAAAATGTTCCTCCTCTCTAAACTACAAGGAAGATAAATGGACAAGCAAAAAGCTTCAGGTAACAAAAAAGCATTTATCCTCCTCATAATAAAAAACACAACACAAACATTTTTTAATCCAAGAGAAAGAAAACTTACTAGCATGCTTGTCTGCAAGCATTATAAGCGTGTTGGAAATATCACGTCGTCTATAAAAGCAGACCACTTTTGCTTCCACGTTGCCACTTGCAGTCTAAGAAATAAGGAAAATAAAAGTCATTGGAACTAAATATTAAAGTCAAATAGTTTATAAAGCAAACCTAGATAAAACACACAATTATGAGGTCACACTCATTAACACTGCCAACCACAACTACAGGATAACCAGAGAGCTAAAACGTTCAAACAAGGATCAACGATTTTTGTTCCATTTGCAAGCACAATTAGAATGTCAAACATAAAATAACTCACTGGCATCAATTAAACTAAAGTGATTAGACCACCTTAATAATTAAAACCAGACATAGTTAACTCTGATTAGCTTTAAGAAACTAATCCCCAAAACTGTTAAACCAGACATAATTTATTTAAGATATTTAAACATACATCCTCCAAACCCATTCCCAAAAAGCACAAACTAAGTGTAAAATCACACAGTTCTCTCCTAAACATCCACATTCAACTGATGGCTCTGTAGCTGCAGAGCAGCTATTATGCAGAATGTACCAGGTGACTAGGAAAAGCACTCTCCAGCCCAAGGGAGTCTATGAATCTGTAACAGTCAATATTCTTAGCAGTTTACCTTCATATATAAAAGTATTAAAAACCTTGAGTTATGAACACTGAAGCTCCTATTTGACTACAGTCTAGAATACAATCAATATTCAGTTAGGTTGTAATTTACTGCAGCTGGGGCCCAGGCTTCTACTCTCTTATCCCCTGTGAATTCTAAGAGCTTTCAAGAAGGTCAATCATTCATTACAAAGTTCCTTGTAAAAACACATAGATTACAATAAAATGCTATTGTGATTTTCATTTTCAAACAAATTTGAGAATAAGTTTTCAGAAATTTCCTGGGTTTATAGACATATTCAAATATAAAGAAATAAGAATATATATATTCTGCAATAAATTTGTCTATTTTATGAAGTTCAGCAGCAATATTTTAGAAAAATAGTCCTGTAGAAACATTGTCCCTTAAAATTGAAGTCATATTCAAATTCCTAAACAAAATGCTTCTGTATTTCATAATATTGTGATCAAATATATCCTCCAGAAATAATGATCCAGCAATCTGCTAAATTAGCAGGCCAATATTTTTATGTAAATGAAATCTATCAGTGACTTCAACTATAAGATTTTTGTCATTTTTATCTACTTGAGAGAAAATCACATTAAAAATCCAAAGCAGGCCAGGCGTGGTGGCTCAGGCCTGTAATCCTAGCACTCTGGGAGGCCAAGGCAGGCAGATTGCTCAAGGTCAGGAGTTTGAAACCAGCCTGAGCAAGAGTGAGACAGCCTGTTTCCCTGTCATCCCCTCTCCCACCTGATTACAAGTGTGAGACAGCCTGTTTCCCTGTCATCCCCTCTCCCACCTGATTACAAGAGTGAAACAGCCTGTTTCCCTGTCATCCCCTCTCCCACCTGATTACAAGAGTGAGACAGCCTGTTTCCCTGTCATCCCCTCTCCCACCTGATTACAAGAGTGAGACAGCCTGTTTCCCTGTCATCCCCTCTCCCACCTGATTACAAACCTTCACCAATTCCTTATGACTAAAGCATAAAGAGGTAAAACACTTCCGACAATATACCCAGCCCTTTATTCCTTCCTTTCCCTTCTAAACTCCATTTCTCAACTCATGGAGGCAGTAAAAAAGTACAACTTGTTGGGGGAAGAACAGAAAAAGCTTAATAGAAGAAGAATGAGTGGAGAGTCCTTTGTAGGCTAGGAAAGGAGTACAGGAGTCCAAGTGAAGCATAAAGGACTGAGTATTCTAAGAAAAGAGGACATGAGCAAAGACACAGAGACGGAAAAGAAAAGTGGGGAAATGAGCAAAGAGCCCACAATGAACATTAATTTCTTTCCTGTGTTCTTTTTTCCATTTAGGTTGCAGCCTCTTAAATATCTATTCTGTCAAACACATTTACTAAAATATCCTGTAGCAATAATGGGCTTTTGGCCAGGCGTGGTGGCTCACGCCTGTAATCCTAGCTCTCTGGGAGGCGGATTGCTCGAGGTCAGGAGTTCGAAACCAGCCTGAGCAAGAGAGAGACCCCATCTCTACTATAAAGAGGAAATAATTGGTCAACTAATATATATAGAAAAAATTAGCCGGGCATGGTGGTGCATGCCTGTAGTCCCAGCTGAGGCAGTAGGATCGCTTGAGCCCAGGAGTTTGAGGTTGCTGTGAGCTAGGCTGATGCCATGGCACTTACTCTAGTCTGGGCAACAAAGTGAGACTCTGTCTCAAAAAAATAAAAAATAAAAATAAAAAATAATGGGCTTTTTTTCTTAAGCTCTAAATTCATTTCAGTCAACTTGAAGCTCATGTCTGTTTCTACCCCAGACTTAGAAAGTATGTTATTACACACACCCAGGCCTGCTATCAGGAAGTATTTAAAAAAATAAATACATAAAACCTTCTATTTCATCAAGTCCATGATTTGCCCAGACTTCAGAACAAGTGGAAATGGACTTTCCTAATTTCTGTCTCTATTCCCAATAAACTTCAAGGGCAGGTGGGAATTCCCAAAAATTATGTACAACAACTTTTATGTGCAAATATAGATTACAGGATAGGCAGAGATGCATGGTTTCATTAGCTGCTAAAGTTAATAATTCTCCTACCTGACACCAAAAATAAATAAATAAATAAGGCATTAAACATAGAAGTGAATCGCTGAGCGAATTAGATGGTCAATAATAAAATATAAATACAAAGATACATACAATCCTAGCACTCTGGGAGGCCAAGGCAGGCAGATTGCTCAAGGTCAGAAGTTCGAAACCAGCCTGAGCAACAGCAAGACCCCGTCTCTACTATAAATAGAAAGAAATTAATTGGCCAACTAATATATATAGAAAAAATTAGCCTGGTGGCGCATGCCTGTAGTCCCAGATACTCAGGAAGCTGAGGCAGGAAGATCCCTTGAGCCCAGGAGTTTGAGGTTGCTGTGAGCTAGGCTGACGCCATGGCACTCACTCTAGCCTGAGCAACAAAGCGAGACTCTGTCTCAAAAAAAAAAAAAAAAAGATACATACAAATTATACAACACATACTAAAAACAAAGTCAATAACAAGTGACATGTTAATTTATCCACAAACACAACTTCCATATTTCCTGAAACTACATACATTTTAAGAAAATCTCATTATCATGTACACAAAGCTTTCTTTCCAAATGTGTACAGACTTAGCCATGTGGTAGTGGACTGCACCTATAGTCCCAACTACTTGGGAGGCTGAAGCAAGAGGATCACTTGAACCCTGGAGTTGGAGGTTGCAGTGAGCTATGACGACACCACTGCACTCTAGCCCAGGCAACAGAGCAAAAGCCCCTGTCTCAAAAAAAAAAAAAAAAAAAAAGAGAGAGAGAGATAAACAACATTGAACTGTGTTCATCAACGGATATTTAGTTTTGCACCTAAAAGTTCCCAAAACTTTTAGGGAAAAAATTGAGACATAAATTTATTATAATTTTTTTAAAAAGAAAGAAATATTTCAGTCCTGCTTTCAAACTGAGCATGTAAAATTGCAAATATTTCAAAAAAAATAAAACCAAAGATCAGGCTAGGCGCAGTGGCTCACACCTGTAATCCCAGCACTTTGAGAAGCCAAGGCAGGAGAATCAATTGAGGCCAGGAGTTCAAGGCCAGCCTGAGCAAAATAGCAAGACTCCCCATCTCTACAAAAAGTAAATTAATAAAAATAAATTTAAATACAGGAATTACTGAGCACTAAGTTGGCTCTCAGTAGTGCTTTGCCATGGGAGAAGACAGTCTGAGTTGGTCCCATTTACAAAAATAAAAATGAATAATTAAAATAATTTTTAAATTTTAAAATTTAATAATTTTTAAAATTTACAACTTCATTCTATGAAACTTTTTATAAAAATGGTGATTTACAGCTTATCCCAGGAATTAGATTCAAGAAATTTTATTCAGATAATAGTTAATCAAGTAAGTTAATGTCTGTTCTTCTCTTGGCTCACCAATTAGATATATCAAGTATTTTAAAATTCATTATTTGGGCCAGGCGCGGTGGCTCACACCTGTAATCCTAGCACTCTGGGAGGCCGAGGCAGGCAGATTGCTCGAGCTCAGGAGTTCAAAACCAGCCTGAGCAAGAGCGAGACCCCGTCTCTACCTATAAATAGAAAGAAATTAACTGGCCAACTAATATATATAGAAAAACTTAGCCGGGCATGGTGGCGAATGCCTGTAGTCCCAGCTACTAGGGAGGCTGAGGCAGAAGGATTGCTTGAGCCCAGGAGTTTGAGGTTACTGTGAGCTAGGTTGACACCATGGCACTCACTCTAGCCTGGGCAACAAATCGAGACTCTGTCTCAAAAAAAAAAAAAAAAAATTCATTATTTGGATTTTCCAAACATGCTTACTTTCCACACCTAGCCAATTTACCTCTGATCTTCCCAAGGCCCTTATCTAGGACACTCCTATGGCCTCCCTTGCCATGGCAATCTCTTTCTCATCCTTTCGGTTTCAATTTCAATATCCTTAAAGTCCTTTCCTACCCTACTTAAAGGTAATAGGAGAATGACCTCTGTCATTCTCTACATCAAAACTCTTGCTTATTTTCTTCTTAGAAGTTAATACAACTTATTATTATTTTCTTCATGCCAGCTAACTTGTCTTTCCAGGTGGTCTCCCTCATGAGAATGTAGACCCTGTGCAGGCAGACAGCATGTCCATCTTATTCACAGTTGTATCTCTGAGCCTAGTATATTGCCTGGTATATAATAGGTGCTTGATAAATGTTTGTTAAATGAATTATCTAAAATGAGATGTCTTTTTCACATTCCTTCAGAAATAAAGATCCTATGTAAACATTTAGAATTTAACAAATCATATCCATTATCTACCAATATCCAACCCATTCAAACTGCCACTATTCAAAATTACAGAGAATCCTATCTCATAGTCACTCCCCCACCCCCAAAGGACCATTAGTATATGAATGACTCTTTTCAGACAGCAGGTGGGGCAAGAAGGAAGTAAAAATGGAGGGGTACTTTTGTTTGTTTATTTTGGGATGGGACAGGGTCACTCTTTGTCACCCAGGCTAGGGTATAAGGGTGCAATCATAGCTGACTGCAGCCTCAAACTCCTAGGCTCAAGTATCCTCCTGCCTCAGTCTCCCCAGTAGCTGGAACTACAGGCCCATGTCACCACACCCAGATAATTTTTTTCATCTTTTTTTTTTTAGAGACAGGGTCTCTTAATGTTGCTGAGGCTGGTCTCAGAACTCCTGGCCTTAAGTGATTCTCCCACCTCAGCCTCCTGAGGCTCCAGCAACTGCACTTAGCTCTATGGGGGTGGTGGTAATTTTGAAATGAATGGTAATGTAATGATAACAGATGTGAAATAATCCAGGTTCAAGCTAGCTGCCTAACCAGTCATTTAACCAGTGTGTGCCTCAAGATAACAATCCATGATTTATCTATCTTGAAAGTATAAGGTTATATGAAGCTCAATAGGGGTAACAAAAGTGAATCCCTAGATTACATGTTTCCAGAACACCATGCTCTGACATTTCTAAACAGCACACCTGCAATTTTAATTTTACTTGTAGAATTATATGGTTGATATCCGACTCCACTAGACCTGTTTTTCATCACCCTTGCATTCCCAGTTTCTAAAAGTGCCTTGCAGGTAACAGACCTCAAAAATATTTGTAGGCCGGGCGCTGTGGCTCACGCCTGTAATCCTAGCTCTTGGGAGGCCGAGGCGGGCGGATTGCTCAAGGTCAGGAGTTCAAAACCAGCCTGAGCGAGACCCCGTCTCTACTATAAATAGAAAGAAATTAATTGGCCAACTGATATATATATATAAAAAAATTAGCCGGGCATGGTGGCGCATGCCTGTAGTCCCAGCTACCCGGGAGGCTGAGGCAGAAGGATCACTGGAGCCCAGGAGTTTGAGGTTGCTGTGAGCTAGGCTGACGCCACGGCACTCACTCTAGCCCGGGCAACAAAGTAAGACTCTGTCTCAAAACAAAAAAAAAAAAAAAATATTTGTAAAACAGGCTGGGGAGGTAGGGGGGTGCGGTGGCTCAAGCCTGTAATCCTAGCACTCTGGGAGGCCTAGGCAGGAGGATCACTCAAGGTCAGGAGTTAGAAACCAGCCTGAGCAAGACTGAGACCCCGTCTCTACTAAAAATAGAAAGAAATTAGCTGGACAACTAAAAACATATAGAAAAAATTAGCTGGGCATGGTGGCACATGCCTGTAGTCCCAGCTACTCAGGAGGCTGAGGCAGAAGGATTGCTTGAGCCCAGGAGTTTGAGGTTGCTGTGAGCTAGGCTGATGCCATGGCACTCCAGCCAGGGCAACACAGTAAAACTCTGTCTCAAAAAAAAAAAAAAAAAAAAAAAACAATATTTGTAAAACAAATGAATCAAAGTACTTTGTAAACAGTACTATGTATGTTCAAGCCTTAACATCAGACATTTGAGAAATTCATTAATTCAACAAATATTTACTGAATGCCTTTAACTATGTGCCAGCCACTATTCTAAGGCACTTAGAATGCACTAATGAACAAAACAGAAAAGACAAACACAAGGAGCTGACATTCTAGTTTGGAAAGATGGGCAATGAAAATAAACCCAGTAATTAAGTATATTTGGAGGTGATAAATGGTATGGAAAAAAGAACAAGGCGGGAGGGAAGATGGTTACAACCAAAGAGTCCTCCTAAGTTGGGTATCGTGAGAAACAGCCAAAAGCCACTGTGCTTGGAGCCAAATGAGCAGAGCAGAGAGCCTCCACCTGCCTTTAGAAAGAGTGGAGGTCAGAGAGAGGCAGCAACAGCCACAGAATATGGGGTCTCATAGCTCAATATCTCTATTGAATCCTAATTAACTTTCTAATTAAAGTGATATATAAAAAAAATTTAAAAAATAATTTAAGTGATATGGTGAACAGTTCAGGGCAGCCTCAATTCTTATATCTTCCATCAATCACATAAAAAGAGAAGCAGATCAGAATCACACCCCAACAGTTCTTACTCACGGCCTGATCTAAAAACTGAGGCCATACTCTTTATTTGGTGGTCTCAAATACTACAGAGTTATTTTATTTTATTTTATTTTATTTTATTTTATTTTATTTTATTTTATTTTATTTTTGAGACAGAGTCTCACTTTGTTGCCCAGGCTAGAGTGAGTGCCGTGGCGTCAGCCTAGCTCACAGCAACCTCAAACTCCTGGGCTCAAGCGATCCTCCTGCCTCAGCCTCCTGAGTAGCTGGGACTACAGGCATGCGCCACCATGCCCGGCTAATTTTTTTTTTGTATATATATTTTTAGTTGGTCAATTAATTTCTTTCTATTTTTAGTAGAGACAGGGTCTCGCTCAGGCTGATTTCGAACTCCTGACCTCGAGCAATCTACCTGCCTCAGCCTCACAGAGTGCTAGGATTACAGGCGTGAGCAACCACGCCCTGACACTACAGAGTATTTTTAACACATTGACTGCCACACTAGAAAAAAATTTTTTTTCCTTGGGGCCACAGTGTTCTATTACGAATGAAACTTCGAAAACAAAACAATCCTTTCCTATTTATTTATTTTTTTGAAACAGAGTCTCACTCTGTCGCCTGGGCTAGATTGCTATGGTGTCAGCCTAGTTTGCATCAACCTCCACTTCAGGGGCTCAAGCGATCCTCCTGCCTCAGCCTCCCAAGGAGCTGGGACTATAGGCGTGAACTATAACACCTAGCTAATTTTTTTTTTTCTGTCTTTAGTTGTCCAGCTAATTTCTATTTTTCCTAGAGATGGGGTCTCGCTCTTGCTCAGACTGGTCTCGCTCTTGCTAAGGATGGTCTCGAATACCTGATCCTCCTGCCTCAGCCTCCCAAAGAGCTAAGATTACAGCCACCACACCTAGCCAATCCTTTCTAATTTAATGAAAATGTTCTTATTTTTTATTGTTTTGTGTGTGTGAGTTATATGCAACTTAAAAAATAGTTCTCTCAGTTTCCAAGGTAAAGACACATGTAAGACACACATGCTTCACGAGGCCTGGGGCTCAAAACTGGCATGAGTTAAATACAACTCACATGGCAGTTAATGTGTTAAAATGCAAAGTCCTTAGGGTATCCAAGAAGCAAACCAAGATCTCAAGCCTCTTTAAGCTAGAAATGACTTAGGCCAGGCCTTGGTTTCCTGGGACTCAGAACTGGACCAGTCACCAGATGGCATCTTGAGGGGAGCATATTAGATAGCCTCAAAGATTTTAACACTATGAATTCTCATAAGGCACACAAATAACCCTCAGCGTGGTCTGGAAGAATACAGAGCATCCTTATAAAATCTATGGTCCATGTAATTTATGTCTGCTTTCCAGTGTCTTCACTGGAAAAGCTCATCAACTGCAATCACAATGCTTCTGCTATCCTATATCACGTATCAAATATGACAAAACTTAATGTAAAAGTTTAATTTACTTGAACCAAAGATACAAAGCTACATTATATTATATTCTTATTAATTAGCCTAGACCAGAATTTTACAAATTCCCTTCAATATTATATTCCCATCCTGGCACAATGGCTCATGCCTGTAATATTCAACACTTTGGAAGGCCAAGGCGGGAAGATTGCTTGAGGCCAAGAGTTCAAGACCAGCCTGGGCAACAGAGTGAGACCCCATCTCTACAAAAAAATTCTAAAATTAGCCAGCCATGGTGGCATGTGCCTGTGGTCCCAGCTACTTGGGAGACTGAGGTGGGAGGATTGCTTGAGCCGATGAGTTCAAGGTTATAGTGAGCTATGGTCGCACCACTGCACTTCAACCTGGGTGAGAAAGCAGGAGTTTGAGGTTGCTGTAAGCTAGGCTGACACCACAGCACTCTAGCCTGGGCAACAAAGTGAGACTCTATCTAAAAAAAAAAATTTTTTTTAAAGGAGGCTGAGCAAGGTGGCTCACGCCTGTAATCCTAGCACTCTGGAAGGCCAAGCCAGGAGGATCGCTCAAGGTCAGGAGTTCGGAGTTGGAAACCAGCTTGAGCAAGAGTGAGACCCTGTCTCTACTAAAAATAGAAAGAAATTAATTGGACAACTAAATATATATAGAAAATTAGCTGGGCATGGTGGCACATGCCTGTAGTCCCAGCTACTTGGGAGGCTGAGGCAGCAGGATTGCTTGAACCCGGGAATGTGAGGTTGCAGTGAGCTATGCTGATGCCACAGCACTCTAGCCCAGGCAACAGAGTGAGACTCTGTCTCAAAAAAAAAAAAAAAAAAGGAAAAGAATATTCAGAGTCCTGCATAATACTCTAATCTGAAATCTCTACTTTCAGAGAATCTGGGTCTGAAAGTAAAATCACCTCTTATGCCCTTTACCCAATTATCTTTCAACAGAAGACAAATATTTCATAATATTAGAACCAAAATCACTCAGTGTATACCTTGTTGAGTTCTTCTATCCTTCTGATTAGGTATGGGTTGCTGGAGGAATTCTCAAAGTAGACATAATCTGTAATTAAAGGAAGTACAGAACTTAATCTTTTGTTGAACTTAATCTTTCTGTTGAACAGAAAGTTCACATTTGTCAATCCATGACTTTTTATGTTAGGCAATTCACCACGTTCAAAATTAACCTCATAATTCATTCACCGGTAAATGCAAACTGAATAATTCCACTGTAATATATTCTCTATGTGCCTATTATTCACAGACCTTTATTTTCCTGGCATTTTCATTTCAATTAATGTCTTATCAAGTTCTACTAGATTTTTGTTCTGATATGTCGTTTCTTTAAAAACAAACAAAAAGATGCTTCTCATCATCGGACTAGTCAGGGCTCATAAATATGTGCCCTCTGTATTTTAACTACTCCCACATCTTTTCCCTCCAATCCAATTTGCTCTGGAGTCCGCTTCTCACATAAAACTATTGACCTAAGACAAATTCAGAGCAAAGAGAAAGGCTTACCACCAGCCCCACCTACATTTCAATCACTACTTAAAAAAAAAAAAAATCAGGTGAACAGAGCAAGTAGAGAAAGCATGCAGACAAACTTTTCCACAGTCTATCTGGGAAGATGAGGGGGAAAAAAGGAGGGGTCACTTTCTGAGAGGCAAAGTACTCTAGGGGTGATAGTAAAAATTTTTTTTACCCTTTTACATCCAGATCCATTCGGGGTCTTGTTATAAAGCAATTGCTGCAGGCTTTCAACAAAAAGGATAAAAATTTTCAAGTGTGGGTTTTCCTCTCCTCAAACAGGCAAACTGGAAACTTCACACTGTGTGTTTATTTGAGAGGCTGGGCTGCATTGTTATTGTCTATCTTAGTGGCTCTTTCTCGGCTCTCTCCCGCAAAGTGGCCTCATTTAGCCAGGCCATTCCTGCCACCATCCATCAGAAGCTAGGCTAATGAGCAGAGAAGGAAGAGCCAGTCTCACACACAAACACGCCACTTATCTGAATTATTATTTTACCAGGAAAGAGGGAGGAGGGCGTCGTGAGCAGGGAGAAAGTTTGTTTGACCTTATTTCTCTCTTCTGCAGAAGGCTGGGAAGGAGGCAGACAGCGGAGCAAACGTCCAGGCAGAGCTCAACTCCCCACCTGACTGCGGTCGCCTGGCCCCACTATGCCCCATTGGGGGTTGGGGGGTAGACAAGAAACGGAAGGGGCGAGAAAGGGAGGTGCAGGGCCCTGGCCCTGAGGACAGGCCTATCCGTCTGGCCCTGGCTGGGCCCCCATCGCCCCGCCCCCACCCCACACTCACTGAGGGGAGGTGTGGAGGAGGAGATGCCCCCCAACCTCTCCAGCACCACTGCCTAGAAGTCACGCGAGGAAAAGGCCACCCAGTTTAGGGGCTCGACGGGCCCTACCCCCATGGGGGTTTCATGGAGGGGGCATCTGATAATTCATATCCCCAAGTAGAGGCCTGGCCCTAAAAGCTGCGCGGGGTGTGAGGGTGTCCGTGGGCCCCGGCCCCCATTGGGCCACCGCGGGGAGGGGAAGAGGTGGGGGTGGGGAGCCCTGGCCCCGCTGCGGGCCCCGGCGCCCCCGTCCCCTGCGCCCTCGGCCCGGGCGCCCGTGACTCCCGGCAGCTGGTGTGCGCTCGCCGCGACCCCCCACACCCGGAGCCCGCTCCCACACGGGCCGGGTCGGGCCAAGCCTTCCTACCTCCGACCCGGTACATGTTGGCCGCCATGTCCGCCCGCCCGCCCGCGGAGCCCGAGCCGAGCCCCGCCCGCCGCCGCCGCCTCCTCAGCATGAGCCTCGACCGCCGCCGCCGCCGCCGCCTCGCCACGGCGGGGAGGGGAGGGGAGGGAAAGGAAGGGACGAGGGGAGGGGGAAGTGAAGGGGAGGGGACGCCGAGGGGTGGGGGCTGGTGCCTGCCCCCAGCCGGGCTAGCGAAGTGGGCCGGGCCGGGGGAGGCCGGAGCGCCGCGGGGCCAGCGGGAATTGAGGGGGAGGGGAAGGGGGCAGGTTGGGGGCCCTTGCTGGAAGTGGAGGGTCTGGCGACCAGCGTCCTGGCCGAATTAGAGGCCTGCACTCGCAAATGCGGACCAGTGGCTATTAGAGAAGAGGGGTAGGAGCTGGGGTTCGGCCTCTTCGGAGGTCTCCCTGGGCACCCGGTCACCTGCCCACCCGGAGGCAGGTCCGCCTTCCTTGCTTCTGTCCCTGGGGAGCCCCAGTGTTTGTGACCTCAAGTACGCCAGCTCCAGCGCCAGTCTAGGTGCAAACTCCGGGATGCAAATAAGTGCAGGCATCAGGGCACCTTCCTTGTGGTGAGGTTAATTAATGTGGCTGACCTGGAGCCTGCAGGCTCTGGGGCCAGGAAGACCCTAGGTGCTTACTGCTTCATCAGTCCGGGACCCAGCTGAGGACAGAGCTAGAAAAACAGGCTTCCTTCCAAGTCCACTCCAACTGCATCATCCTTCACCCCCAAACTGGGCTGAGCTGAACCAATTCCCCTGCACCCGGATAGAGGCCCTGCCTCTAGACAGGCCTTATATACTGTGTGCTTTCATGGGAAAAGAGACCTTTAGGTGTGCGGGGTTTCCATTGTCCATGGAGGAACAAGGCCTTACAATTCGTAATGGACACCATCACCAGCCCAGAGGTGGAGATACTGTCAATAAGCTTGCTGTTGAGGAGCAAGTAACTGGTTATGTGCCTAAAGCTTTAAAATGGTTATTTTCTACTGAAAATAGAAAAAATTAGCTCGCCATGGTGGCGTTCCTGTAGTCCCAGCTACTCCTTATGAGACAGGAGGATTACTTGAGCCCAGGAGTTTGAGGTTGCTGTGAGCTAGGCTGACACGACAGCACACTAGCCTGGGCAACAAAGTGAGACTCTGTCTAAAAAAAAATAACTTTCAAAGAAGCCAGTGTATTCCAAAGTACTCCGAGATGTCACTGCATAATAAACATGAAGAGGATTCCTTACTGTTGTAGGTTGTTTGGAGTTTCTGGTGATAATATAGCTATGCCGCTGACCCTGGCCTTGAAGTCTATGCTGGGGTAGGAGATATCCCCAGGAAAAAAGGTTGTGATTTGGTTGTCTGCTAATGGCATTTGTGATGGTCCCTTATCACAAAGTATTGGAATGAAAAAAATAATGTTCTGGGTAGCTGAGGCAAAGTAAAAAATAAAATAAAAACTAAAGCACTTTTGCCTGAATTAATGTGGACTCTGTGACCTGTTTCCTCTTTTATAAACTGGCGACACTAATTCCACTTCACAGGTGTGGTAAGGATCAGTTGTGGTGATATCTGAAAATGCTTTGTAAACCAGAGAGCACAGAGCAGTATGCAAATAACAGGTGTCTGTTGCTATCTTTTTAACCCCAGAAAGTCTCAGATTCCCCAGGGTTTTATGCTATGTGTCGAATTATGAGCCATGTGTCAAATTCTTCTGACCCAGAGAGAGAAAGCAAAAGTGTTCTGTTATGCACGTTACATAGCTGTCTTTTATCATAATCCTTTTACTGGGAGATCCCCATCCCGCCAAAAACATTCTAACAAAACTGACATTACTCTCTCCATTTCTGAGATGACACATAAATAGGTTGAATAATTCACCTGGAATCACACCGTAAACTGGCAGAAGTATTAGGATTATAATTCAGCTCTTTCCTTTGGTCTGAAATGCTCTGAACCATGAAACCTTTCTCCAAATGAAAAGGCCAGCAGGAAACATCACAAGCTTTGGGGTGTTTTCCCATTATGTTTTATACATGAGTAATTTCTCCTCCTTCAAAATATTTCTGTATTTGTATTAGTTCCTTTTCTTCCTGTCTCATTTTCCCAGCTTTGTGCTCTTTGCCAGGTGCATGACAACTGTACTAACCACAATAATTGGGTGAAAGTTGCCAAGAAAACATCTACACCCACCTCCTGCCCTTAGAAACACCCTTATCCAGAAGCCCCCATGAAAGATCTCAGAGATATAAGGCAGGGAGATGATGATGGTGGCAGAACCTGTAACCATTTTCCTCCTCTAGAATCTGTGTATTTAGCCTCTTCTATCTTGAGCTCCCAGGCCAATGTTCTCTATGTAGTAGGTGCTCAGTATCTGAAAGAATAAATGCCAATAAATGATGGACACAGTGTTGTTAGGAAATTCGGTGGAGAGCTAAATGCAAACACTTTGTCTATGAAACTTTTATACATCCTAATACCAGAGAGGTTTGCATATAAGGAGTTCAACAAGCGTTTGTAGATTCAAAAAACCTTCCAATCAAAAAAGGATGGAAGCCAGCTCCAGTGGCTCACGCCTATAATCCTAGCACTCTGGGAGGCCAAGTCAGGAGGATTGCTTGAGCTCAGGAATTCGAGACCAGCCTGAGCAAGAGTGAGACCCATCTCTACTAAAAATAGAAAGAAATTAGTCAAACAACTAAAAACAGAAAAAATTAGCCGGGCATGGTGGCACAGGCCTGTAATCCCAGGCACTTGGGAGGCTGAGGCAGGAGGATAGCTTAAACCCAGGAGGTTTTTTTTGTTTTTGTTTTTGTTTTTTTTTTCGTGTGAAACCCAGGAGTTTGAACTTGCTGTGAGCTAGGCTAACGACAGGGCACTCTAGCCCAGGCAACAGAGCAAGACTGTTTCAAAACAAACAAACAAAAAAAAAAGGATGGAAAAGGCTGTACGTTCAAGAAAGCAAAGACACCTCTCCCTTCATAGCCTGATTGAGATCACAAATTTGCCATCAACCAGCCTAAACTTCATTCCTAGTTTGGCAGTTTAACTAAAAGACCCTGAGCGAGTTACTTAACCCCTCTGAGCTTCTACAAAATATGACTAGTGATTGATAACAACCTCAAAGGGTTATGGTAAAATTGAAATATAGAAAGTGTTTACCACATGTTGAGAGCTTCGTATTTGTTAGGTCCCTTCTCTCTATTCCAGTCATTTTCATCATGATGGAAGAAGTGTCTCTTAGGCCATGCCAGAAATTTCAGGGCAAATCCAGACTTCACATGGATAAAATTTCCTTGCATGGCTGTTGTGATTAAAGAACCATGTGCAAGGAATTGCCTACAGCCCCAAGATGTTCCCAGTGTCAGTCTCCAGCTTCCCACTATTCAGCTGAAGAGAAGTGGATATGGCAATAAAGCCATAGGTGAGATGGAAAGAGAATTTCTGTCTCAATTTATGGATGGAGGTTTTGTTGGGTTTTTTGTTTGTTTGTTTTTTGGATGGAGTTTTTGTTTTGTTTTATTTTGTTTCTGTTTGTTTTTTTGGAGTAGGGTGAGAGGCTAGCCTAGACCCTTGGATGCAGTTTTTATATATGAAAAATAAATAAATAAATAAGATGGTATTGGCTGCAGTCTGGGAGCTTGGTGATATTGAACCCAGGGGGGGCGTCTAAAATGTAATTAATCTGAAACCAGAGGCCAAGCTTTGGATAAGGAGCTATTATCTTATTGTTTGTCTTTTCTATTATTTATTTCTCTCTTCCTTTTCATTTTTTTTTTATTATGAAAGGAGGAGTGAGGAGAGTAGTTCCTTTGTTTTGTTTTGTTTTTTTGAGATGGAATCTCACTATAGTCGCCCTGGGTAGTAGAGTGCAATGGTGTTGTTGTAGCTTACTGCAGCCTCAAATTCCTGGGTTTAAGCAATCCTCAGCCTTCCCAGTAGCTGAGACTACTGGCTCCTGCCACCATGCCCAGCTAATTTTTTTATTTTTAGTAGAGATGGGGTCTCGCTCTTGATGAGGCTGATCTCTGACTCCTGAGCTCAAGTGATCCTCCTACCTCCACCTCCCAGAGTGCTAGGATTACAGGCGTGAGCCACCATGTCCAGCTCTTTTTCCTTTCATTAACTTGTTATTTAGTAAAATTCTTTGGGAAAAGGCCAGCCTATCTCAGATATTCTAAGAAGGTCCTGGGATCTAAAGGCAAAGGAAATACATTCTAAGAGAAGAGAAGGCATGTGACAGCAAGCATCAAAGCAGGAGGGCCCCTAAGAGAAAGGACACCAGAGTTGGGAGTTTCATGAGTTCCATAGTTTCTCCAGTTATGGAGCTTCTTCTTCCATCAACCCCTTGTGCTAAAACCTTGTACTAAAAACATGAAATCCAGGACCAATCTCCCAGGTCTTGGTTTTGGAAGTATGTGTTTTAGGACCCCATAATTCCCTTAAGTTCTCAAAGGGGAGCTAGCTCAGCCATTTGGTTATATCCATAAGAAGATTCCTTCTTTAGTGACTATATTACCTAAACGTAGCAGAAAAGGGCCTAGAAGTCCCTTAATGGGGACAGGGATCAGCCCCTGGATGGTTAACCTAATGTAACCTAGTATTTCCTCTTTTTTAGCCTACTATGGATTTGAATGAGAGATGGCTGAACAGTACAGTGTGTGGGGTCCGGAAAAAGAATGCTTCAGGGCAATGGGAAGTGTTGAAGGGATGTAACAGGGAATATAATATTTGTAGGGCTGATTCAGGCTACAGAACAGAGTGGATTAGAGAGGGTGCAGAGTCTAGACCAGGAGATCACTCGGGAGGTTGATGAGAAGGTGTGATCACCTGGCCTAGGGTAGAGGCAGTACGTTGTGAGTAGAGGGTTTGGACAGATTTAGGATCTGGTGACTTTGGGGAGGCATGGAGTGAAAGGGGGGTGCCAAGGCTTCTGTGGAGCTAAGTGGAGACAGAGAGGTAAGTAGAGACCGGTAGAGAACATAGGAAGAGATGCAAATTGGGGGAGGCGGATAGTGTGGTCAGGCTCAATGTTGGCCAGGTAGTGTTCGATGTGCCCTTGGAAACATTCACGTAGATGTTTCCTCTTTAGGAAACAGGTAGATGAACAGGCTTGGAGTTTAGGAGAGAGATCTGAGCTGAAAATATCCTCCTCTGTGTCACCATGATCCCAGAGCCCAGTCTGTCTGGTCTAAGACATAAACCAAACCCTGGCCCCAGGGGAAGAAGCAGGTTCTCTGAGTCCTTCAGTTTGTGCGGAAACAGGTTTAGCAGGTCAGGTTCAGAGACCAGAGTCCAGGGCCAAATGTGCAAATAGGCAGAGCACGTACAGAGTCACACAAGTCACTGCCTAAGACAGAGGGTGAAGCCAAGGGAGAATGCCCAGGACTAACCATTTCATTAGGGTCAGCAAGCAAAGTTGTCAGAGCATTGATAGAGAGTTCTGCCTCAACTCCCACTCTTTCCTCCCAGCCCTGCAAGGCAGCTAGCTAGGGTGGGGAAGGGAAGGGAAAATGGAAAGAACAGAAGAAAAAAGAAATGGTCATGTCCTGAAAAACCAAGTCTGACTAATTCTTACCCTACTCTCTTGCCTCTGAGATGGTATTGTGGGTTGAATGGTGGCCCCTCCAAAAAGATATGCACACTGAGCACCTGTGAATGTGACCTTATTTGGAAAAAGGCTATATGCAGATATAATCAAGGATCTTAAGATGAGATCACCTTGAATTAGGGTGTGCCCTAAATCCAATGACAAGTGTCCTTATAAGAGACAGAAGAGAAGATGCAGGGAAGAGGA
This sequence comes from Microcebus murinus, assembly GCF_040939455.1. Classification (NCBI taxonomy): domain Eukaryota; kingdom Metazoa; phylum Chordata; class Mammalia; order Primates; family Cheirogaleidae; genus Microcebus; species Microcebus murinus. Next base: position 34,614,325 of record NC_134106.1, on the reverse strand, counting down.
GGTAGCCTTGTGAAAGAAGTAGAGATGGCAGTTGTGCAGCTACAAGCCAAGGAATGCCAAGGATTGCCAGCAACCACCAGATATCAGGGAAAGGCAGGGAATAGATTTTCCCTCAGAGCCTCTGGAAAGAACCAAACCTGCTGACACCTTGCTTTCAAGCTTCTGGCCTACAGAACTGTGACAGAATACATTTCCGTTGTTTGAAGCCACCCATTTTGTAGTAATTTGTTATGGCAGCCCAGGGAAACTACTACAGATGGTATCTACCACTTGATTTTAAGCAAACATAGATTCAGCCAGAAAACATTCAGAGCACTATACAGTATATAGAGACTAAGGGACATAGAAACAGAATAAGAGACTAAAGAGAAATACACAATGAAAGAAGGGGGCCCAATACCACTTCATCTAAGTCCTACTCAGCCCCTTGAAATGTCTCAATTTGTTTTGTTTTGTTTTTGAGACAGTCTCGCTTTGTTGCCCAGGCTAGAGTGAGTGCCGTGGCGTCAGCCTAGCTCACAGCAACCTCAAACTCCTGGGCTCAGGCGATCCTTCTGCTCCAGCCTCCCGAGTAGCTGGGACTACAGCCCTGCGCCACCATGCCCGGCTAATTTTTTCTATATGTATTTTTAATTGGCCAATTAATTTGTTTCTGTTTATAGTAGAGATGGGGTCTCACTCTTGCTCAGGCTGGTTTCAAACTCCTGACCTCGAGCAATCCACCCACCTCGGCCTCCCAGAGTGCTAGGATTACAGGCATGAGCCACCGCGCCCCACATCTCAATTTGTTTATGTAGCCTTAGTTTGTCTTTATTCCTAGCTGATGTGATTGGCTTAGAGAAAAGGATAGCTGGATGCTACACCTTTCAGCTAAGGCCCAGTAGAGGCATTCCAACATTTTTTTTCTTCAGCACACTTAAGAGGTACCACCCATTCCCATCTCCCAGAGTGGAGATGCACCAATTAAGGCTTTAAGTGGGTTCCTTTGTCAGGAAGCACTCTGGCTCCACAGGCGCCAATCCATGCTTGAATGGTAAGGGGTGGGGCTACCAAGAATATAAGGGTCCTAGCTGCAAAAAAATTCGCTTTTCATTCAACAAACACAAAGCAGTTACATATAGAAATGCTTACATTTACTGAGAGAAAGCAGCTAGACTGTGGGTTGCCTATAGGTTTGCTTCACTCTGAGAACTGAAGCAGTGTGTAGAGTTTCCTATCAAACGCACCTAAGAAACAATAAGTTATTTCATAAAGCAGTTACATTTGGAAACACTTATATTCACTTAGGGAAAACAGCTAGACAGTGGCTTGCTTATATGTTTGCCTAACTTTGAGAACTGAAGCAGTGTGTAGAAACATGTATAGAGTACTGCTCAAGGCATTGAGGATATACCTGGGAACAAGATAGACAAAGTATCTGTCCTCCTGGAGCTTGTATTCTAGTGGGGAAGACAGACAATGAAGATATATGCTAGAACAGAATGATAAATGTTACAGAGAGAGTAAATCTAGAAAAGAGGACAAAAAGTGATGATGATGGTCAGAGAAGGCATCTTTGGTGTGCCAAGAACTGAAAGGAGATCTGAGTGAGGTGATGGAGTGACCCCTAGGACACCTGAGGAGTAGCATTCCAGACAGAAAATGACAAGTGCAAATTCCCTACATGAAGAGGCAGGTTGACCTGAACATGAAGGCCAATGTGGGTAGCAGATCAGGTCAGGGAGGTGTGTAGGGTCCAGATCATGTAGGGCCTGGTCAGCCATGGTAAAGAGTTTGGATTCTAGGCTGGGCACAGTGGCTCACACCTGTAATCCTAGCACTCTAGGAAGCTGAGGTGGGAGGACTGCTTGAATTTAGGAGTTCAAGACCAGCCTGAGCAAGAGTGAGACCCCGTCTCTACTATAAATAGAAAGAAACTAGCCAAACAACTAAAAAAATAGAAAAAAAAATTAGCGAGCACGGTGGCATGTGCCTGTAGTCCCAGCTATTCAGGAGGTTGAGGCAGAAGGATCTCTTGAGCCCAGGAGTCTGAGGTTGCTGTGAGCTAGGCTGATATCACGGCACTCTAGCCCCGGCACACAATGAGACTCTGCCCCCAAAAAAAATTTTAAAAAAAGAGTTTGGATTCTATTCTAATTATAATGGGAAGCCTTTAGAAGGCTTTAAACATGGCATGGTCCGGGCGCGGTGGCTCACGCCTGTAATCCTAGCACTCTGGGAGGCCGAGGCGGGCGGATTGCTCAAGCTCAGGAGTTCCAAACCAGCCTGAGCAACAGCGAGACCCCGTCTCTACCATAAATAGAAAGAAATTAATTGGCCAACTGATATATATACAAAAAATTAGCTGGGCATGGTGGCACATGCCTGTAGTCCCAGCTACTCGGGAGGCTGAGGCAGTAGGATTGCTTGAGCCCAGGAGTTTGAGCTACGCTGACACCACAGCACTCACTCTAGCCTAGGCAACAAAGTGGGAAAAGAAAAGAAAAGAAAGAAAGAAAGAAGGAAGGAAGGAAGGAAGGAAGGAAGGAAGGAAGGAAGGAAGGAAGGAAGGAAGGAAGGAAGGAAGGAAGGAAGGAAGGAGAAGGAAAGAAAGAAAGAAAGGAAGGAAGGAAGGAAGGAAGGAAGGAAGGAAGGAAGGAAGGAAGGAAGGAAGGAAGGAAGGAAGGAAGGAAGGAAGGAAGGAAGGAAGGAAGGAAGGAAGGGGCCAACTAATATATATAGAGACAAAATTAGCCGGGCATGGTGGCTCATGCCTATAGTCCCAGCTACTCGGGAGGCTGAGGCAGCAGGATCGCTTGAGCCCAGGAGTTTGAGGTTGCTGTGAGCTAGGCTGATGCCACGGCACTCACCCTAGCCTTGGCAACAAAGCGAGACTCTGTTTCAAAAAATAAAAAGTAAAAAATAAAAAAATAAGCATGGCATAATGGAGGTCTGGTTTATATTTTTAAACGACCACTTGGGCTGCTGTGCAGAGGATGGACCATGGGAAATATAGTTCAAGGAAGAGAGAGGTAACAAAGGCTAGGAGTAGAACAGTTGTTCTACTGTTGTTCTAGCTGTTGGCTGTGCTAGAGATGCAAACCTGGGAGTCACCACTGCATGGACAGTGCACGAAGCTGGGGATAGCTGAGACTCTGTGAGGGAGTGTGGGTGGAGAGGAGGGCAGAGGCCTGAGCCCTGAAGCATGCCAACATTGAGGGCAGTGGTTGGCTCTGTTCTCTGGCAGGACCAGGGGAACTGCTAAGGCAATGCTCAGCTCACATCCAGAGACCCTGATTTAATTAGTTTGGAGTGGCTCCTGCTTTTCAGTTTTTTTTTTTTTTTTTAAATCCTCAGGTGAGGCTGGGCGCTGTGGCTCACGCCTGTAATCCTAGCACTCTGGGAGCCGAGGTGGGCAGATTGCTCGAGGTCAGGAGTTCGAAACCAGCCTGAGCAAGAGCGAGACCCCGTCTCTACTATAAATAAAAAGAAATTAATTGGCTAACTAATATATATAGAAAAAAATTAGCCAGGCATGGCGGCACAAGCCTGTAGTCCCAGCTACTCGGGAGGATTAGGCAGCAGGATTGCTTGATCCCAGGAGTTTGAGGTTGCTGTGAGCTAGGCTGACGCCACGGCACTCACTCTAGCCTGGGCAACAAAGCGAGACTCTGTCTCAAAAAAAAAAAAAATCCTCAGGTGATTTTAATGTGCAGCCAAGATTGAGAACTATTCTTGTAGGAGGACAGCCACAAAGGAGGACTGAGAGAGCAAGGAGGGAGGTAGGGAAAAGCCAGAGGAAGACAGGTCCTAGAAGACAAGCCAGAAAGAGAGTGGTCTGACTGTCACAAGGCAAAGTAACAAATCAACCCCAGGATTTGGCAAAGGGGTGGCCATCAGTGACTCACAGACCAACTCCCCTGCCATCTTTCCTGTGTCAGTTCTCGATGTTCCACGTCCTAGGCAGCTCAAAATTAATTGGTAGAGTCTGGCCCTAGATATTCAATGGTGGAGATGCCTCCAAGGGTGGGAGGGGTGGGGGGGACTCATGAATCCCCCCACCTCCTGCAAGACTGAGGAATGGAGACTAGAATTTGCTCCTTTAATCAGCTCCTTTTATGCTTATCTGTAGGTTTATAGCAGCTACCCTTTCTATAAGAGACAGATGGAAGTTTATTTGCGCTCTTTATTTCAAAAAGGACCCAAAATGTTGGAGAGCTCAAAGCTAAACTTTGAACTCCTGGATAAATAAATCATTACTTATGTCTCCTTTTATCTCTGCAAAGTTTTGGAGGAAAAAAGAGTGAGTGACTATTACAGAGCTGCTCCAAGGAGCTGCTTTTCTAAAGCCAGGTCAGGACTATATCACTAGTGGCAACTAATGCAATGTTTCATGTTTAATTGCACAAATCAGAGCACTGAGGAGTCAGCTCCAAAGACAGGGGACCTAGAAGCAGTTTAGCCTTTTTGAGGTTTTGGCAAAGGACACACAGGACCTGCCTGGCCAAATCCCATCATTGGGTCCTTTCTATAGGAGGAGACAGTGTCCCTCTTCTGGAAGCCCTGACTACACACCTTCCGGGCTTTTAGGATAATGGCAAAATCTGGACTGTGTTCCTGGAATGAAGGATGGAGCACATGTTAAGAGCTAGAATTCTGGAAGCAGAGGGAGGACAGAAAGTTCCAGCATTTCATGGAGCCTCCTTCTTTCCTGCCCTTGAACTCAGCTGCCTCCTCGGCTCTGGTGTCCCCATCTGCTACATACTCACACAGACCCTAAGTTGGATCTTTACTAAGGAGCCCTGAAGTCTCCTTACCAGGTCAGAGCAATCCTGAAGGCAGAGTTTGAACACTCTGTGGCCTTGGTGTTCCTGCCTCTTCCCATTCCCCACACCAGCACACCCCCTCAAAGACCCTCAGATCTAGGCTGGACTGGGGACTGCCTGCCTGTCACAATGACTCTATCCAGGAGTAACTCCCAGGCCAAAGCCTCCAGGGCTCAGGACTGACTTATCCAGCCTGGCCCACCTTCACCTGAAGCATCTGCAGGAGGGGGCAGGCCTGCAGACTGGAGGGTGCAGTGACACCCACCCAGCCAGTGGCATGTTGCTGGGATCAGATGCATTATTTATGATGCCGGTGTCAGCGTGGCTCCCAGGCACCAGGGGAAATGGAAAAGGCACTCGGGCCAGCGCTGATTAAACTAAATATTTAAACAGGAATCAGGAATTGAGGCAAAATCCATTTTTCTTCAGTAAGGCAGAGAGTGTCACAAATGACTTCAAGGCTGGGGACTCGGTAAACACAATCCAGACCATCAGGGGAGGCTGGAGGCCCTGGTCCGTGGCTCTCCTCCACAGTCAGCTCCCAGCTCCCTCTCTGGAGGAGACTTGGAGGGGTTCAGGGACTCTATGGTAGGAGTGAGGATAGGATACAGAGAAGCAGAGAAAGGAGACGGGAGACACCAGAACAAACACAGTTGGGCCGATTCCTGCCTCTGGCTGATTTTCCCTCCCCAGACGCCTCCATCTCCCTGCCTCTACAGATCCATTCCACTGCGTTGGTCTGTGTTAGTGACCACGCCATCCCTTTGATAGCTGGAAGGAGGGTGGTGGGATGTCAGGCAGGCATGAACCAATCCTCTTGTGTTGATTTTTCCTATCCCACTTGAGATAGGTGCCAGTTGGTAAGCCGACTCTGCCCACTGCACGCAGACACAGAGAGGATGCCAGGGAGCAGAGCCCTCCATTAAGAATACCCAAGACTCTCCAGATTTGAGGACAGAAGAGATCTCAAAAGGAAATTTGCAGATGGAAAAAAAAAAACAGCTGTCACTTGGGCTGGCTTTTCCCGCTGCTTTTTCCTCACTTGCATTTCCACAGCAGTCACTATCCTGGTACCCAGGGATGTGCTTTTTCTCAGTCCCCACATGAACGAATGCCCTTTTCCTCCTTTCCTCTAAGGACAGCTGAGACAGGCTGACATTTTCCAAATTAACTTTTATAAGAGCTTAGGAAAGAAAAGGAAATAATTGCAGAAAACGCGGATGCTTAAGTTCAATTCAGTTCAACATTTATTGAGAGTCTTGTGTTTAGTGCCATAGTCTGGGTTACTTTGATAGATGAAATGGAGTTCTGGAACTCAAGGAGTTCACCATCCAATGGAATAGGCAGTCATGTGTACATGACTAGTTTTAATCCATAGTAGCCTAGAACTGGTCTGCTGTAGGGGCCGGGCTAATCAGAGAAGGTTTTGAGAGAGGGTGACATTTGATCTGAACCTTCGATTAAAATAAAGACTTTGCTGGCCAGGCACGGTGGCTCACGCCTGTAATCCTAGCACAAGGCCGAGGTGGGCGGATTGCTCGAGGTTAGGAGTTCGAAACCAGCCTGAGCAAGAGTGAGACCCCGTCTCTATTATAAATAGAAAGGAATTAATTGGCCAACTAATATATAGAGAAAAAATTAGCCAGGCATGGTGGCGCATGCCTATAATCCCAGCTACTTGGGAAGCTGAGGCAGTAGGATTGCTTGAGCCCAGGAGATTGAGGTTGCTGTGAGCTAGGCTGATGCCACAGCACTCACTCTAGCCTGGGCAACACAGTGAGACGCTGTCTCATAAAAATAAATAAAAGTAATAAAAAAAAATAAAGACCTTGCCTGGTAAAGAGTCAGAAAGGACATTTCAGATAGAAGGAATAGCCTATAGAAAGTACATGCATGACATAGGAGAACCAAACATATGGTTGGTTCAAGGCCAGACATAAAGGCCTTGAATGCCAATGTGGTATAATAAGAAATATATTTGGTCTTTGTCCCCTGTTCCTCCCAGAGTTCCTAAAACCTTTGGAATTTTCTGAGTGATAGGAATGTTTTTATTTTTTATTTTTTTGAGACAGAGTCTCACTTTGTTGCCCAGGCTAGAGTGAGTGCCGTGGCATCAGCCTAGCTCACAGCAACCTCAACCTCAATCTCCTGGGCTCAAGCAATCCTGCTGCCTCAGCCTCCCAAGTAGCTGGGACTACAGGCATGCGCCACCATGCCCAGCTAATTTTTTCTATATATATTAGTTGGCCAATTAATTTCTTTGTATTTATAGTAGAGACGGGGGTCTCGCTCTTGCTCAGGCTGGTTTCGAACTCCTGACCTCAAGCAATCCGCTGGCCTCAGCCTCCCAGAGTGCTAGGATTACAGGCATGAGCCACCGCTCCCAGCCAATAGCAATGTTTTTAATTACTCATAAAGAGTCCCTTTCACACCTGAGTTATGCTAATAAGGTGATCTAGAATCTGAGCCTCAGATACCTGCCGGATGGGGCCACTTCCAGAAAGATGGAAGATTGGAATTTCAGACCTACTCGCCAACTTCTGGGAAGGTCAAGGGGGTGAGGCTGGAGATTAAGGTGTATAAAACATCTGGAACAACAAGATTTGATAAACGCCCATGTTGAACATGTGCAGGTACGGCGAGGGTGGTGTGCCTTGGAGAGGCATAGAAGCCCCACGCCTCTCCCCCTAGACCTTGCCCAGTGCATCTCTTCATCCGCTTTTCACTTGTGGCCTTCATAATAAACTGATACATGTTTCCCTGTGAGCCATCTCAGCAAATTGTTGAACCCAAGCAGAAGGTTCTGGGAACTCTAATTTAGTCCGTCAGAAGCACAGGTCCCAACCTGGGGCTTTTAATTGGCCTCTGAAGTAGAGGCAGTCTTGTGGGAGTGAGTCCTTAACCTGTGGGTTCTGACACTATTTGCAGATAGATAATGTCAGAATTGAATGGAATTGTAGGACGCCCAGTTGGTGTCTGCTGGAGAATTGCTTGGTGTGGGGGGGAAAAACACACATCTAGTCACAGAAGTGTTCTGTGTTGTAAGAGTATAGTAAGAGAAAATGTGTTTTTCCCAGAGCCAGGCTTAGGAGTTCTGACCCAATCCTACATGGCCTAAAGGAAAGGGGGAGCCAACATGATTATACCTGTGTCTAAGGAAGAAGTATCATAGTGGCTAAGAAATAATAAGTTGGCACTTGGGTTTATGCAATAGTCTTCCATGAGTTAGGTTGGCATAAATATGTGAAGTTTCTGGACCTGCAGACCTGACAATAAACCATGGGTTAAAATACTGCCACCCCATGAGGCAGTCAGGCTCCCTTCAAGATATCTTTAAATTCAACAACAAAAAAAAAATTCTAGAAGACAAGGGGTAAATTTGAGCTCATTGCTTAAGTTCCACTCTCCTTTTTCTTGGGAAAGGCAGAAATAACCCAATATGAAAAGGGAAATCTTACTGGCTCAGGACCCTTCCTGTGTGCTGGCCACCACCAAAGGATATGGTCCTAAAGAAATCCCAGCCCTATGAGGCCTCCTAGGCTCCAGAGGATGAAGTCACCCAAATCCTAGAGAATTGTCTCCGGAAAGAAGCAGATGACGATTTGGGGGCTCCTAAGAGAAGCAATTACTTATTTTTTAGGAACCTGGATTCAACCAAATTTGAGAAATCTAAGGGCTGAGATTGTCTTTGAAAAATCAACTGAAGAGATACAGATGGCAAACTATAACAAGAAAAGGGCAAAAATCTATCAATACAGAAACATTAAGTAAATAGGGAAGAAATGCTGGGTGAGCACTGACCAAAATTGTTAATACTCCCAAGAACATTGCCCTGTGTTCCCTATGCTAGCTCTTTCTGGGCACTAAAGATGGGTAAGTTTGTACCTCCAAATAGAAGGACCCTGATCCTTTTTCCTGAATCAAGTATAGAAATACACACTTTTGCTGGACACAGTGGCTCTCGCCTGTAATCCCAACAGAAATTTTGGGAAGCTGAGGCAGGAGGATCTCCTGAGGCCAGGAGTTCAAGACCAGCCTGGGCAACATAGTGGGACCCTGTCTCTACACAATATTTCTTAAAAATTAGCCAGGTGTGGCATGCCCCTCTAGTCCCAGCTACTTGGGAGGCTGAGGCAAGAAAATCACTTGAGCCCAGGCATTTGAGGCTACAGTGAGCTATGATCCTGCCACTGCATCCCAGCCTGGGCAACACAGTGAAACCCCATTTCTAAAAAAATAGAAAAGAAAAAGAAAAGAAAGGCTAGGCATGGTGGCTCACACCTTGTACTCCTAGCACTCTGGGAGGCCGAGGCAGGAAGATTACTCGTGGTCAGGAGTTCGAAACCAGAAAACTGAGTTATTTTTCACGTACCTCCACCACCCCAGAGGTAACTGTCAATGGGTGTAGAACTTTCCAATCTTATATGCAGTTAAATATGCCTATTTATTTATACTATAAATATATAACTTTTGGTTTTTTCTAAATGCAATTATACTACATGTATTTTAATCCAGCATGCTTTTTTCAATTATTGTAATAATATATGTTATAGCTGTTCTTTTAGTCAGTATTTTCCTAAATTTTTTAGAAATTTAAATTCTTTTGAAATGTCCAACCTTGTCTCTATGAACAAACAAATTTATAAATGTGTGCTTCTTTTCTTTTTTTTGAGACAGAGTCTCGCTTTGTTGCTCAGGCTAGAGTGAGTGCTGTGGCGTCAGCCTAGCTCACAGCAACCTCAATCTCCTGGGCTCAAGGGATCCTCCTGCCTCAGCCTCCCGAGTAGCTGGGACTACAGGCATGCGCCACCATGCCTGGCTAATTTTTTCTATATATTTTTTTAGTTGGTCAATTAATTTGTTTCTATTTTTAGTAGAGACGGGGTCTGGCTTTTGCTTAGGCTGGTCTCAAACTCCTGACCTCAAGGAATCCTCCCCACCTTGGCCTCCCAGAGTGCTAGGATTACAGGGGTGAGCCACCGTGCCTGGACTATTTGAAGTTTTTCATGACAACAGTATGTTATATTTCATCAAAACCAAAGACATAAACACAAAATTACAGAGTAGAACTTCTTGAAGCCAAGTTTGTGAGTTCAGAGATTATCCCTTCTCTTGGGCGTCGAGCCTGCACCTCCTTTTCCTTGCATGATCCTGTCTGCACAGGAGCCAACAATGCTGCTCAGCACTGAAAACAGAGAAGACATGGGGAGGGCAGAACCTTCCAGTGCACCCCTAATTCAAGTCTTTCCCAAGATAGATCCTCATCCCACTTCTGGGATCATGAGACACTGTCTGTCCATAATAACAAATTTCCTTTATTTATTTATTTATTTTGCTTAAGTTTGCTTATGTAAACAAACAAACAAAAATCCTAACTAATACAACATAGCCGAGAAGAGGCCAGATGAGGAATGCCTGTGTATACCCAGCTAAGATGAAACTTTGCTGTGTGGTAACCACAGGGAGCCACTGATGGATTTTAAGCAAGCGTGTGACAACTATATTTTAGAAATACCTCACAGAAGCAGCAAGGAGGACAAACTGGAAAAAAAGCAAGACCGATGCAAGGAGTCCAGTCCTAAAAAGCTTTTTCAGTAGCCTAAGGGAAAGAAGGTTTTAAGACAAGCTTTTTCATATTCTACTCTAAATTTGTCAGTTAGCTCAGATTCACTTGTATTATTTATTAATTTATCCAGAGAGAGAGAAGGAAGAAATAACCAAATCCCATCCAACTCATTCCTCTTCCCTTACTTCTCTGCCACGGCCCTTCCCACTTCCTCCAGCTCACTGCGGCTCACACTCACTGGCCTGGTTGCTTGCTGGACGAACCAGGCACACAGCAGCCTCAGGGCCTTGCACCTTCTGCCCAGCTCCCCAGCACTCCCCATCACCCTCTCTGGCTTCATTATTCTCCATAACACACCTGACATACCATGTACTGTACTTATTATCTGTTTTTTCCCACTAAAATGTAAGCTCCTTGAGGACAGGTGTGTCTATCTGTTTTATTTACTGCTGTCTCCTCAAGGCCCAAAATAGTACCTGGCAGATATAAGATACTTAAGAAATACTGACTGAATGAGTGAACCAAGTTCAAAGCTGTTTTGGAGAGTCTTTCTAATCTCTTCTATCAACGTATCCCATGCATTAAAAAAAACCTTCATTGGTTCACCAGTACTTCCACCAGCAAATCCAGACTCTTCGGCTGCTAAGTTGCCCAGGCTGGCCTCAAACTCCCGGGTTCAAGCAATAATTGTGCCTCAGTCTCCTGAGTCACTGGGACTATAGGCCCAGCTAGGACAGCCCTTTATAATCTCTCCCCAGTTTCCCCTTTTCCCAGTCTCATGTCCATCATCCTTCTCCACCATATCAGAGCCACCCGTGGCTCCTGGAGCAAGTGCATGTTTTCCTGGGCTGGCACCTCTGCACCCACATTTCCACAATCGGGTCCTTCCTCCTCTGCTGCTTCCCTGGGCAAACCCCTCAGCCAGTATGACTAAGCACTTACCATGAACTGTGGCCATAGCGTTTGCAGTTTGATGTATGACAGAAAAACTAGCATGAATTTCTTTTTCCTCCTTCACAATTTCACAGAAGATTCATTCTTACCATAGATCTTAGCAACCTCAGTATATGATTCTTTTCTTATTAATTAGAGAACTCTCACATTTCCGCTTCAAGGAAACACTTTAAGGCTGTTCTTTTTTTTTTTTTAATCTTTTTTTTTTTTTTTTTTTTTTGAGACAGAGTCTCGCTTTGTTGCCCAGGCTAGAGTGAGTGCCGTGGCGTCAGCCTAGCTCACAGCAACCTCAAACTCCTGGGCTCCAGTGATCCTTCTGCCTCAGCCTCCCGGGTAGCTGGGACTACAGGCATGCGCCACCATGCCCGGCTAATTTTTTTTTTTTATATGTATATCAGTTGGCCAATTAATTTCTTTCTATTTATAGTAGAGACGGGGTCTCGCTCTTGCTCAGGCTGGTTTTGAACTCCTGACCTTGAGCAATCCGCCCGCCTCGGCCTCCCAAGAGCTAGGATTACAGGCGTGAGCCACAACGCCCGGCCTAAGGCTGTTCTTTAGCATGTCTGAATTACCAGCATTACTTCTGTTGGGGCCCATTATTAAGTAAAATAAGGGTTCCTCACTATGATACAGCCAGACCAACCATTGATCTGATAAGGGGTAAGTAGCATCTGCAGCCGCCCAAAAGAAAGATTTGCATCCCAGACCTAAGGGAACTAGATGACATGAGATTTCATCTAGTAACTCAGAACTACATGCAATTTAAAACTAATGAATTGTTTATTTTGGAAAATTTCCATTTAATATTTTTGGACCATGGATAACTTTTTTTTTTTTTGAGACAGAGTCTCACTCTGTTGCCCCAGCTAGAGTGCCATGGCGTCAGCCTAGCTCACAGCAATCTCAAACTCCTGGGCTCAAGTGATCCTTTTGCCTCAGCCTCCTGAGTAGCTGGGACTACAAGCATGCGCCACCATGCCCAGCTAATTTTTTTTCCTATATATTTTTAGTTGGCAATTAATTTCTTTCTATTTATAGTAGAGATGGGGGTCTCGTTCTTCCTCAGGCTAGTTTTGAACTCTTGACCTGAGCGATCCGCCCGCTTCCGCCTTCAGAGTGTTAGGATTATAGGCATGAGCTGCTGCGCCCGGCCTGGACCATGGAAAACTGAAACCTCAGAAAATAAAACTGTGGATAAGGGGAGACTACTGTAACACTGTGAGGCAGGGTGCAGTGGCTCGTGCCTGTACTCCTAGCACTTTGGGAGACTGAAGTGGGAGGACCCCTTGAGACCAAGAGTTTGAGACCAACCTGGGCAATATAGCAAGACCCATCTCTTTTTATTTGTTTATTTATTTTTTTGAGACAGAGTCTCACTTTGTTGTCCAGGCTAGAGTGTCATGGCATCCGCCTAGCTCACAAAAACCTAAAACTCCTGGGCTCAAGCAATCCTCCTGAGGAGGAGCTGGGACTACAGGCCGGCACCACCATGCCCAGCTAATTTTTCCTATTTTTAGTAGAGATGGGATCTGTAAAGTAAAATAAAATTTTAAGGCTCACCCCTCAACCGGCTGACTGAATGGACCCCCTTGTGGCCAAGGAAATATCCTAAAATTAAATTGTCTGCCAGGAGGAGGGAGGTCAGACATGCCTTATGCCCCCCTCCCTTCTTGGAAACATCCTTTGTAACCCATTAACAGGCCTAAGGGTATGCAAGACAAACCTACAGGCCCTCAATTTACACAACAACATCTACATCCCATGGCATGTTTCAGGTAAACAGCCCCTTATGTTAAAACATTCCAAGCCTTTAAACAAAGCTTCTTGTCTTTAACCAATTACAAGCCAAGGAATCTTTAAACCCACCTATAACCTATAAGCCCCTCCCTTCAAGATGGCCCACCTTTTTGGGCCAAACCAATGTATGCCTCCACGTATTGATTTATGACTTTACCTATAACCCCTGTCTCCCTGAAATGCATAAAACCAAACTGTAACCCAGCCACGTCAAGTCCACTAGCTCAAGGCCTCTTGGGAGTGCCTCCGGGTCATGGTCCTCAAGTTTGGCTCAGAATAAATCCCTTTAAAATTATTTTACAGTTGCTATATGAAGCCATGGGGAAAAAAAAAATTATTTTACAGAGTTTGTTTTTTTTCCGTTGACAGATCTCACCTTTTCTAAGGTTGGTCTCAAACTCCTGGCTTCAAGCAATCCTCCTGCCTCAGCCTTCCAGAGTACAACGATTACAGGCTTGAGCCACCACACTGGGCCAGCAAGACCCATCACCATAAAAAATATAATAAGTTTTAAAATAAAATAAAAACACCACAGGCTATTTGTGCTTGTCCCTCCATTGTACCAATGGGCTCCAAACCCAGCTGACAATCCATCAGAACCACAGGGCAGGCTGGGCACGGTGGCTCACGCCTGTAATCCTAGCACTCTGAGAGGCCAAGGTGGGCGGATTTCGAAACCAGCCTGAGCAAGAGCGAGACCCTATCTCTACTAGAAATAGAAAGAAATTAATTGGCCAACTAATATATATAGAAAAAATTAGCCGGGCATGGTGGCACATGCCTGTAGTCCCAGCTACTGGGGAGGCTAAGGCAGCAGGATCGCTTGAGCCCAGGAGTTTGAGGTTGCTGTTAGCTAGGCTGACGCCACAGCACTCACTCTAGCCTGGGCAACAAAGCGAGACTCTGTCTAAAAAAAAAAAAAAAAAAAAAAAAAAAGACTTGCAATGTGCATAAGGAATAAAGCCAGGAAAAGCCTCTAAACAGAGTGTATGCAGAAAGCAAGTAATTTTCTTCAGTTATTTTGGGTTTGATTAGAAAAAACAATGGCAGGCAACAGTACCCCTGGATTTGATTATACACACTTTACTCAAAGAAATAGGTCCAGAGACGCTCAGGGTCCCAAAGCCAAGTAGAGCAGAAGAGGACATCCTAAGTCTTCGTCAAACGGTCAGCTTCTCACATGGACTTCTTACCCAGACTGGGCCCATGCCACACCCTCAGCCAATTTCCCCTGTGGCCTTTGTTTGACAGCAACCATTTCATTAGCTTGTAACAATGGAGAAATCCAAGGTGCCCAGTGTTTTTGCCATTTACAATTTAAGTGCCTGAAGTCACCAGGTGCCTCCATTGTTATAGCTATTAGCTGCAGTTAATGGTTTTCTTATTAAAACTCTAAGGTCCTCTGTCTCTCCCTCCCTCACCCACCTGGTTATCTAAAGAGAGAATTCCTGGATCAGCTAATTGCACTTTCAGGAGTGGATCTGGGAGGCTTCTTTTAAAGTACCATTATCACTACTCTGAGCCCATCTTTCAGGGAAGGCAAGTCCAAGATACCCATCTTAAAAGAATTCCAGTAACCAGAATTTCTAGTCGGAAGGTCTTCCAACCATAAGGTGTGGAGGTCTCAGGCCTCCTCTGGAATCTCAACTTGTAGCTCAGTCAGAAGGGCCTCATTGTCCATTCTGTGCTCTATTTGCTTTTGTATCCCACACTTCTCAGGATCATATCATATAATCTATTGAAAATGATGTGCCAACTTTAAACCCTTTGAAAACCTACCACCTGCACTAAACTAAATGCTTTACACATTTTATCTAACGAGGTAGGTCTTACACCCTTATTTTACACATAAGAAACCAGATTTCTTCTGGACAGACTCCCTGCTCAAGAAACATACAGGCCGGGCGTGGTAGCTCACCCCTGTAATCCTAGCACTCTGGAAGGCCGAGGCGGGCGGATTGCTCAAGGTCAGGAGTTCGAAACCAGCCTGAGCAAGAGCGAGACCCAGTCTCTACTATAAAAGTAGAAAAAAATTAATAGACCAACTAATATATATAGAAAAAATTAGGCCGGGCGCTGTGGCTCACGCCTGTAATCCTAGCTCTTGGGAGGCCGAGGCGGGCGGATTGCTCAAGGTCAGGAGTTCAAAACCAGCCTGAGCAAGAGCGAGACCCCGTCTCTACTATAAATAGAAAGAAATTAATTGGCCAACTGATATATATATATAAAAAAATTAGCCGGGCATGGTGGCGCATGCCTGTAGTCCCAGCTACTCGGGAGGCTGAGGCAGGAGGATCGCTTGAGCCCAGGAGTTTGAGGTTGCTGTGAGCTAGGCTGACGCCACGGCACTCACTCTAGCCTGGAAAACAAAGCGAGACTCTGTCTCAAAAAAAATAAATAAATAAATAAAATAAAATAAAATAAAAAAGAAAAAATTAGCCAGGTATGGTGGTGCATGCCTGTAGTCCCAGCTACTCGGGAGGCTGAGGCAGTAGGATCGCCTGAGCCCAGGAGTTTGAGGTTGCTGTGAGCTAGGCTGACACCACGGCACTGACTCTAGCCTGGGCAACAAAGGGAAACTCTGTCTCAAAAAAAAAAGAAACATACAGACACACGCACACTCTTTTTGTTTTTAATTAACTCCAATTCACTATCTATCTAGGAAGTTCCTCCTGTCCCTTCCATCCCCGGAAGCAAAGTCTTTTCGCCCTAATTCTTGCCCAGAGCATTTCTATCCCCACAAAGCCTTGTATTTTCTTAGGGATCTCTTTGTCCTGCAAATCTCTTAAAGCCACTTCCCTAACTGTCTCCTCGGCCTCCAGTCCAGCTTAGCTGGGACCTACCCTCCTTCTCCCACCTCACTGCTCTGCTACTCCACTGAGATCCTAAACACTCTGAAAGTCACCTCTGTGTGCCTTCCATTCAAACTCCAGGCCTTTGTCTGCAGATCCCATCCTCCTGTACTTACCTGGCCATTCCATCTGTGGGCTCAGCGGCACCGCCTGCCCCAGGGCAAGGGCTGATGGATGCCCTCCCTCCAGGCTCCCACAGCAGCTCTGCATAGCTCCGTTATAGCACATTACATTTTTGTTTGTCGCCCTAGAATATAAATTCTGGCATCTAGGTAACACTAATCTTGTTTCTGAAAGGGTGAGAAATTGACATTAGCAGGGTGTAAGGAGGAGGTAAGGCATAATGCCCGCTGCATAATGGGAGATGAAGCCGGACTAGCAAAGCTAGAAAATCTGAAGAGCTTTGATTGCTAAGAAGCTTTGGGTTTCACTCTGTAGGTGATTAGGCCGTTTTTTTTTTTTGTTTTTTTTTTGAGACAGAGTCTCCCTTTGTTGTCCAGGCTAGAGTGAGTGCCATGGCGTCAGCCTAGCTCACAGCAACCTCAAACTCCTGGGCTCGAGCGATCCTTCTGCCTCAGCCTCCCGAGTAGCTGGGACTACAGGCATGCGCCACCATGCCCGGCTAATTTTTTATATATATATCAATTGGCCAATTAATTTCTTTCTATTTATAGTAGAGACGGGGTCTCGCTCTTGCTCAGGCTGGTTTTGAACTCCTGACCTTGAGCAATCCGCCCGCCTCGGCCTCCCAAGAGCTAGGATTACAGGCGTGAGCCACAGCGCCCGGCCAATTAGGCCGTTTTTAAGCAGACAACAACCCTGAACTTATGTTTTAGTGAGATAGTTTTGTAACAGAAGGAATGGTGTGAAAAAACCAAAAAATAACGGCAAAAATATTTTGTCTGTTTAAAACATCCCCCACTCCTTTTTGAGAACTAAAACCTGCATCCCTGCCTCAGGCCAGCAGTTGGGAGGGGCAGGGTAAGTCTTTTGTTCCTTGTGCAACAGGAGATGGCTCAACTAGGGACCCCGTGGTGGGAGGTCCTGGGTGGAGGTCATGGCATTGTCTTTAGCTGGGTGGGACTGAGATGGGACTGCAGGATCATCTACTACAGTTGAACAGCAATTGCCTGAAGCTGAAAACCCACCCTTCAGAAGCTCCGTATTTCTGCATTTTACTAGGCCGATGGCATTTTTCTTACTGTAGTCTCTACCCTCCTCATTTGCCTGGCAAGTTAATAAACTCCTCTTTCCTTTTCCTCTAAACATTTGTTCCTATTCTGATGCCTCCAGGACAAGTGCTGAACTTTCGGTAACTGTTTGGCTCTAGCATGGAAAAATGCACTAAAAGTGAGGAAGTTAGTGAGGAGCTGATTGCAACTGTCTGGACAGGAATTAACTGTGCTCAATCCAAGAGGGGCTCTTGTGGGAGTGGAGAACTGGGACGGATGGTGGGGAGGATGTAGGGATGCCCGGAGGCTCTGGCTGGCAGTCGTTTTGGGGCCTGAAGGGCTTGTTTAGTGATAGGTGGAAAAAGCACTTTTGAAGGGGAAGATAGTGAGTTTGGTTTTAGTCATAATGAATTTGGAGTATGATAGTGATATCCACTGCAGTTGGTAAAACATTTCTGAAGCTGAGTGTAGAGGGATGATGTACGAGTCTTTTCTACAGAGGTGAGAGCTAAAAGCCTAAGTGGAGAGGATCACTGAGGGGAGAAAATGTAGAAGGGGATAAGAACCTAGCATTTTTTTTCATGTTGGTCTTTTCTTGTTATAATGTCATTAATTGGTAAATCAAGTGACATTAGTTAGTCCACATGAGGATTCCATTTCAGGACAGGATTCTTTTTTCTTTTTTTTTTTTTTTTTGAGACAGAGTCTCACTCTGTTGCCCTGGCTAAAGTGCTGTGGCGCCAGCCTAGCTCACAGCAACCTCAAACTCCTGGGCTCAAGCAATCCTTCTGCCTCAGCCTCCAGAGTAGCTGGGACTACAGGCATGCGCCACCACGCCCGGCTAATTTTTCTATATATTTTTAGTTGGTCAATTAATTTCTTTCAATTTTGGTAGAGATGGGGTCTCGCTCTTGCTCAGGCTGGTTTGGAACGCCTGACCTTGAGCAAGGCGTCCACCTTGGCCTCCCAGAGTTCAAGGTGTGAGGATTACAGGCGTGAGCCGTAGTGTCCGGCTGGGATTCAAAATCTTGATGGCCTCATGCACATGCTGTTTTCTGCTGTTCTCATCATCTGGACTTGGAGTGCTCAAGCTGCTACTCTTTGTGAGACCTAAACGAACCATCATGGGCTGGTATTAGTGGGTTGTCATTTGGCAGCTGGTTCCAAGTTACCAGTCAAGCAATGGACAGTTGGTGTTCGGCAGCACTCTTCTATTTGCCTTTGGGGGTCTCCAACAGGAAGTTCTCTATAAGATTCTAACATAACATCAAGCCTTTAGCCTGCACTGTCTGAGAACTCACCCACACTCTCACCCCTGCCCACAGTTGGGCCTGGGGCCATGTTTATCTCGTGGGTTCCTGCTCCCCTGACCGCAGCTGATTGCAGTAGGGGAAGACCCCTGAGTAAAGTGGATCAGTTACAGAAGAATCTGGGAACGGGACACGTTGTTGTGAGTTTGTGCTTGATCTAGGAGTACATACACATTTTGGAATTGTGTGTGGGCCAGCTATCTTCCCCTGAGCACAGGGCAAGCCTGTCTGCCAAGCAAAATAAAGCAAGGGGGGAGCATTGGTGTAATTCCAGAACTGTTTCCTCGGTTCCCTAACACACAGACTAGGGAACTGAGGAAACAGCTGCCTTGGCTCCTCGTAGCCCTCCATTTCTAGATTTCAACCACTCCCCAGGCTTGTTTCTTGGGCCCATGAGTTCTGCATTCCTTTTTGTCTTCGCTGGTCTGAGCAGGCTTCTGTTATTTACAACCCAGGAGCTCTCATTAACTGGCAGTGGCCACGTGGGGTGAGGCCCCAAAGGGAGAGGGAAAAGGGGTTTGATTAGCTCTATTCCTGAGAAGACTTAGGAAATACCTAAATCCTATGAAGAGGCTGGAGCATATCCTTAGGACCGAAAAGGATTTAGCAAAAGCTATAATCTAATCACCCATTACTGTGACTGAAGAAAGCGTGCTGAAGGGTGCAGGAGTCTACAGATGCTGCCCAAATTATGATAGGGCTATGGCTGGATAAACCCATCGGAAGTCGAAAATGCATTTAACACACCTGACCTGATTGTCATGGCTTAGCCTGGCCTACTGTAAACGTGCTCAGAACACTTACATTAGCCTACAGTTGGGCAAAATCTTGTAATGCAAAGCCTGTATTATAATAAAGTGTTAAATATCTCATGTAACTTATTGACTTCAGTACACTGTAAGGTAAGTGCCGGTTGTTTACCTCGTGATCGCTTGGCTGACCAGGAACTGCCACTCACTGTGCTGCCCAGCAACACGAGGGAGTATCATACGGCACATTGACGGCCCAGGAAAAAATCAAAATTCAAAATCCAAAGTATGGTTTCCACTGAACGCATATGGCTCTCACGCCATTGTAAAATGAAACATAAGTCAAACTGATGTAAGTCAGGGACTGTCCATAGCACAAAATGGGTGCTTTGAAGAGTTTATTGAATGGCTCAAATTAAAAGACAAATATCAAATTGGGAAAAAATATTCACAACAAAGGGCAAATACGTTTTCTAACTATTGTTCTGGCAGGTGTGAACAGCTCTTGGCCGAAGAAAAACAGAGGAGCACATGGAGAGTTGGAGAATCAGCTTTATTCCCCCCCCCACCCGCAGGCTCAGAGAGGCACGTCTGCCCCCAAACTCTGAGCATCCCTTTTTTGTTTTCTTTTAGTTTTATACCTTTTGGGGGGTTACAGTTAGCCAATGGCAAGTTTTCACAAAAGTCACCTCATTTACATAGTAGTCAGCCAATCAGAAGTATGTCCCCAAAATTACTTCATTTACATGGTAGTCAACCAATCAGAAGTATGACCCAAAATCACCTCATCAGCTGTGAGTATTAGTAGCTGCTCAATTTAGGAGCGGGATAAGCAAAACAGGCGGGTTTTGGTGGGACGCCCTGACACTATATCACCTTTTACCTTTCAAAGATATCTACAAAGCTAATGCCCACTATTGGCTGTAATGGGCAACATTTTGTCCACCCAGAATAGGACCCCTCCTCCTCCTCACTCCACTCGACTCCTGGTGATCGTACAGCATCTGTGATGCATGTTGGACCAAGCAGGGCCCTCCCCTGGCACTTAAAAATTTTCCAGCCAGAGAGAAGGAGGAAGGTGCAGCTCCTTTTTGGTAGAGGAGAAGAGGTTAAAGCTAAACAGAAGAAGCCATTCTGCAGCAGGAAAGAGGCAGACTATACAGAGAGAAGGTGTATTTGAGTTTCTGATTTCAGCTCTCCCTGAGTCTGGCTGCCCCCGACCTTCCCCAAGTTTGGTCACAGGAGTCAATAAAGTCCCCCTTTAGCTTGAGCTAGTTCCAGTCGGGTCACTAGCAACCAACAATTTTGACAAACAAATAGACTACATTTTGTGAAATGGCACAAAGAAAGGGCCTATGGGAAGGTGCAACACTTTGAGGAAACACCTTGGCTCAATTCATTTATTCATTCTTAAACAAACGTGCCTACTATGTGGTAGACATTGAGATATATTCTGGGGAAACCTTGGACCATTTCCTTAAAGAATTTAGAGTCATTTTGATAAGCGAAACCCCCATCTATTATTACTTGGCGCATCAGGCACGGAGACCCCCACCCCTCACAGAAGACCCACGTCAGCATAATACTAACCTGTTTCCTGGCCCATCAACTAGTCTATTGCCTGGCATCAGCCTAACACTAAATCTATTGCCTGTAGCTTCAACATAATCCTAACCTATTACCTGACACATCAACTAACTTACACCTGATACCCCACCCCTCAGACCACCCCAACTAAATAAAAATGAGAAAGATCAGGTAGACAGTGCTCAGAATTTGGTGGGGAGGCCTCTGTGAGCCTGCTGGCAAATAAACTTTGATTCTCCAACTCTCCGTATGCCACTTGGTTTGTCCTCGGGACCACCCACTGTAACACTTGCCGTAACAATTTACCAATGGTCAATATCTTCATCTTTCTCTGTATTTATACCCATATGTTTATTATTATTATTTAAATTATTGTTATTTGCTGAACTACCTGGCAGTCAGGTATAGTGACCCTAATACTCCACCCCCAATATGTATCTCTCAAGAGCAAAGACGCCTCTAGGAGGCAGAGGCGGGTGGATTGCTCCGGGTCAGGAGTTCAAAACCAGCCTGAGCAAGAGCGAGAACCCGTCTCTACCATAAATAGAAAGAAATTAACTGCCAACTAATATATATAGAAGAAAAAATTAGCTGGGCATGGTGGTGCATGCCTGTAGTCCCAGCTACTCGGGAGGCTGAGGCAGCTGGATTGCTTGAGCTCAGGAGTTTGAGGTTGCTGTGAGCTAGGCACTCACTCTAGCCTGGGCAACAAAGGGTCTCAAAAAAAAAAAAAATCAGGCCGGGCGTGGTGGCTCACGCCTGTAATCCTAGCACTTTGGGAGGCCGAGGCGGGTGGATTGCTCAAGGTCAGGAGTTCGAAACCAGCCTGAGCGAGATCCCGTCTCTACCAAAAATAGAAATAAATTAATTGACCAACTAAAAATATATATACAAAAAAAAAAAAAAATTAGCCAGGCATGGTGGCACATGCCTGTAGTCCCAGCTACTCGGGAGGCTGAAGCAGTAGGATCGCTGAGTCCCGGAGATTGAGGTTGCTGTGAGCCAGGCTGACGCCACAGCACTCACTCTAGCCTGGGCAACAAAGTGAGACTCTGTCTCAAAAAAAAAAAAAAAAAAAAAAAAGCAAAGACGCTTTCCTACACACCCACAAAACAATGACCACATCTAGGAATTTCAACATTCCATAGTTTCATGCAATATGTAGCCTCCATTAAAATTCCCCCATTTTTTCTAATAATGTCCCAATAGGTACACCTTCTTTATGATTATGCAATGCATTTAGTTGTCATATTTCTTCAGTCTCCTCTGATCCAGAACAGTTCCCCAGCACTTCCCTCTCTTTGTTAACACTGGTACTTCTAAAAAGTCCAGGCAGCTTACTCTCCAACTTAGACTTTTCTGATTGTTTTCCCGTGACCACACTCAGGCCAAATATCTTTGGGAGGACACAATAGACATGTCTGTAAACAAACATGTGCTTACGTGCCCAGTCATGCTAGGTTAAGGATCAAGTGCCCTGAGAGGTGTAGAATGTGGAGGAGGCCACCTGTACGGGGATGGGGGTAGCCTGGGGCTAGCACTAAAGGTTAGGACCGTGTCACTGTGATAATGCTCTAGCCACATGCTACAATATATTGAAGACCTTGAATGTACAGGGACTCTGGGACCCACCTGTGTCTCCTTTTAAAGAAATTTTTTTCCTTGCAGCCAGGTGATCTGACACTAAGGCAAGCCACTAGTTGGGACACCTGTGCTGCGGTCAAATGTGGGCCATGAGGGACTGATCCTAATCACTCAATTGCCACTGGGGCAGGACTGCCTTGGAGCTGGTCTTCAACCTACCCCATGCGCACAGACCTTACTCTATGCTCCCTTCTCCCATAGCCCAGGGGAGATCATTGCAAGATCAGTGCTCTATGCCTCCATTTTTATCTCCATGCCCATGCCAGAAGCTGCAGGACCACTCCCTGTGTCCTTTCAGGGTGATGCTGTCAACACGTACCCAAGGGGTACAAAGGTGTTGCCTCTTCCAACATACATTTTCCTCTTCCTTCTTAACCACTTCAGTACCACGCTCACCGGCCGAGAAACCTTGCCCACAGCCGGCACTCAAAGTCCTCACGATAGTTTGTGCTGTGCATTGACGACAAATCCATTTTGCTCTTGTGTGATGAGGAAAGCTTGAAAGCACTGAAAGCTTGTTTTACTTTACAGGCAGCTTTACTTGTAATGTAAATCAGAATAGGTAACATATACATATATGTTTTCATTACGTTATTTTTAAGTGTTCACAAAAAAATTAGAAAAGTCATATCATAGCTGTCAGCTAAAGCTGACGCTCGGCTGTGCGCCTTCATATCACAGCTGTCGGCTAAAGTCGCTGCTCAGTTCATCTGTGGCTATCGACTATCATTGATACTGGTACCGAAGTGATTAAGTTGCATAACCCTGATTTTATTTAAGGCAGCAATTTAACTAGCTAAAAGCCCTTTCCCATCCTTTCTTGAAGTTAGGTTTACTTTGTGAATAAGTTCCAGCCAATAAAATGTAAGAAGTATTGTATGGTGCTTCTGGGGAGTCTCCTTAAAAGGAAAAAAGGGGTCTTCTTCCATTTTCACCTTTCTACTGCCTGGAATGTGGGATTCTAATAGACAATAAACCAATGACAGCTCCGTTGTCATCTTGGACCTGGGTTCCTTTAGTCTTGCTGCTCTGCCTTCATTCGCTCATGGTCTCAGGTCTAGGATGGCTGCTAGGAATTCACGCAGCATTGCTAGTTAGGTTCAGTGGTATATAATAGGAGAAGTACAAAATAACAATAGCATAAGCAAGACGGAAGTTTATTTCTCTCAAAACTTTTGTTTTTTTCCTTAAGAGAGAAATGAATTTCTGTCCTGTTTATGCTACTGTTATTTGGGCTTTGTCTAGTTTATGCAACTGAACCTAACCATCAAACAGGGAACCCAGGGTGGGCACCATGGTGCCCCGGAGGAGTGGATGATGGGGCCAGTTCTGGGCAGACTGTACTGAAGGTTACTGCTCCATGGGGACCCATTCCCACCTTCAGAATCCTCCTAAACACATTAGGGTGACAGACTCCATGCCAGCTACTTCTGAGAGGAGGAGGGGTAAGAAGGGTGTTTTTAACCTCTGCCTCCTCATCCAAGGGCAAAACTTCAGGTTCTCTATGAAAAGGTTCCTGCTTCTATGTTTTCCCACGCGAGTAATCCCTCTAGGGCCCAGAGTCTAGACCAACATTGTCCAATAACGTGAACCACATATGCAATTTAACATTTTCTAGTAGCCACAGTAAAAAAAGTAAAAACAAATAGGTGAAATTAATTTTAATGATATAGTTGTTTTAACTGAATATATACAAAATATTATAATTTCAACATAATCTAATCCCTATATATGGAATCATTATAATTGTATTGGATCTAATGTAATCGATGTAAAAATTATCAATGAGATATTTTACATTCATTTTCAATTCCAAGTCTTTGAAATCCAGGGTTGTATTTTACCCTTATGGTGCATCTCAATTTGGCTGCCACATTTCAGGTACTCAATAGCCTTATGTGGCCAGTGGCTGCCATATGGGACAGAGAAGGGCTGGACTCTGCCGCTTGTCTCCCACCCAGTCAGCTAGTTCCATCATCCTGTCTTTGGTTATAATCTCCTTGAGAGGTTCTTGTCTCTCTGACTGACTCCTTTGTTTGTGTTTTTTTTTTTTTTTGAGACAGAGTCTCACTTTGTTGCCCAGGCTAGAGTGAATGCCATGGCGTCAGCCTAGCTCACAGCAACCTCAAACTCCTGGGCTCAAGCAATCCTGCTGCCTCAGCCTCCCAAGGAGCTGGGACTACAGGCATGCGCCACCATGCCCGGCTAATTTTTTCTATATGTATTAAGTTGGCCAATTAATTCCTTTCTATTTATAGTAGAGACGGGGATCTCGCTCTTGCTTAGGCTGGTTTTGAACTCCTGACCTCAAGCAATCCGCCCGCCTCCGCCTCCCAGAGTGCTAGGATTACCGGTGTGAGCCACCGTGCGTGGCCAGACTGACTCCTTTGGATTGATGCATTTTTTGGAATGCTGTTAGAGGTTTCAGATCTTCTGTGCTCCCTGGTCCACATAGTATGGACCAGCCCTACTCCATTCTGTGCCCAGCCTTGACAATCTCATTTGTCTGGGAGGGAAGTTCAAATAGGTGAAGTTCATCAGGTGCTTCTCAAATACCCATCTACTGGTTCATGTTGACTGTCTCACACCACTGCTACCCAAATGTCAGGCGTTAAGGTCTTGCAAAGGAAACAGAAAGCTTGGGAGGCAGAATCACCTGAGAGGTAAAGTTATTCTTAGTGTCAATCACTTAGGACACCAGTAAGTCTTTAGATTGGAAATGAAAACTAAGGTACACGACAAGGTGGGGTATAGAAGCACTTTCTCTCTCTTGGTTCTCAGTTGCACAAAGGGTAGGGGCCTGTCATACAGCCCTAGGGGCCTAAGGACAGGTGAGGACTTGGAGCATGAGGGATCAAGACAAGGGGCTGGTGAAGTGCCAAATCCTTTGAGCTGGGGCAGTAGTCTTCAAACAGTGCCCTGTGAAGTTCCCAGGTCGTAGAGATCCTCTGGGGGCTGCCCAGAATAGGATGCAAGGGGAGCAAAGGCTTCTTGTTCTTTATAGCATCCATCGACACCTAATGTATATTTACTTTTAAAAAATTATGATTAAACTTTACTTCACAGTTTTCAGGAGTACTGGTCAGATATTTTATAGAATGTCTATATGTACTTTTTTTTTTTTTTTTTTTTTTTGAGACAGAGTCTCACTCTCTTGCCTGGGCTAGAGTGCAGTGGCGTCAGCCTAGCTCACAGCAACCTCAAACTCCTGGGCTCAAGGGATCTTGCTGCCTCAGCCTCCTGAGTAGCTGGGACTACAGGCATGCCCCACCATGCCCGGCTAATTTTTTCTACTTTTAGTTGTTTTCCTAATTTCTTTCTATTTATAGTAGAGACAGGGTCTTGCTCTTCCTCAGGCTGGTCTCCAACTCTTGAGCTCAAGCAATCCTCCTGCCTCAGTCTCCCAGAGTGTTAGGATTACAGGTGTGAGCCACCGTGCCAGGCCTATATTTACTTTTTTCAAATTTAATTTAATTAATTTATTTTTTTCAGACAGAGTCTCACTTTATTGCCCAGGCTAGAGTGAGTGCCGTGTCGTCAGCCTAGCTCACAGCAACCTCCATCTCCTGGGCTCAAGCGATCCTACTGCCTCAGCCTCCCGAGTAGCTGGGACTACAGGCATGGGCCACCATGCCCAGCTAATTTTTTCTCTATATATTTTTAGTTGGTCAATTAATTTCTTTCTATTTTTAGTAGAGACGGGGTCTTGCTCAGGCTGGTTTCGAACTCCTGACCTTGTGCAATCCGCCCACCTCGGCCTCCCAGAGTGCTAGGATTACAGGCGTGAGCCACCACGCCCAGCCTATATTTACTTTTTAATATATCATCTTCTTTCTCTATTAGCATGTAAGCCCCAAATCTAGAGATTTGGGGCTTCATTTTTTTCCCCAAGTCCCTGTAAGGACCATCAAAAATTGCCAATGCCAACTATATCATAAGTCATCAAGGTAGGGTATTGGGAAAAGTTTTCAATTAGCAATAATCACGGCTCAAATAAATCTCATTGGCTACAATACTGCCACAGTGCAAAGTTCTACATAGACCTCACATTTTGCTCATTGCTATAATATATCCTCCAATAATACAACAGTGCCTAGAGCTAGAGCACAAAGCCATTTCTCAATACATGTAGAATGGAAGGATGGACAAATAAACAAATTGTGGTCCTGATGTATGGGAAGCTTAGAAACAAACTGCATCACAAGCCATCTTCCAAGGGGCCCAGAGATGCGATTGAATGCCGCTGCCCTCAGGGTGCCTGTTGTTCATCTGGGTTCACCCTGAAGAGCACACTGAGTGTTGGCAGAGCCAATAGAAATTTCAAGGAATGTGTTAATCATCTCAGCAGGACCCTGGAGGGCTCTGGAGAAGCTTGAGACACAGGTAGGGCCATGAATCTTGGCCTCACACAGAAGGGAAATCGACCAGCTCAGGGGAAGGCAGTCACTCCTCCACTGGCCTGTCTCTGGGGCTGGGGCTGAGTGATGGAGCTCTCGGGTGTCAGAGTGGCATTATCGTTGGTTCTGGGTAATGACTTCTGGGTCTGGGTGGGGTTGCCTGGCTGTGGATTTCTTCAGGTGGCATTTGAAGTCCCTGAGTACTCTGGCTCCCTGGGAAGGCAGAGATGTGGCAGTTCTTTCTCTGTAGTAAAGGAGAGGTTCAAACTGAAGTGCTGGAGGAATAAGACTTACTGCACCTGCAGTAAGTGACTCAACTCTCAAGAGACACATAGGTGCTTTGGTAACTCAACTATACCGTGACAAAGTAGAGTAGAGGCGTACTGAGTCCCTGCCAGGTTGGCCTTCAGCCCTGGAAGAGTGGCCTTACTGCAGGTGTCATTTTTTTTTGGATCCCAGATAGTTTTGATTTTTTTTCCTCTTCCAACAGTGCCAAAACATAAGGTTTTAGGGCTTTAGTACTTCCAGATTCTGAGACAAAGCAGCACTACCCCAAGATTGGAGGCATCTGTCTGTAGGATGAATCGTAGACTAGGGTGTGTGAAGAGTGACACAGGGAAGAAGAGGGTCTTAAACTTCCCCAAAACAATGGTTGCAACCATTCCTCTTTTTTAGGAGGCCAATCGGGTGGTGTGTGAAAGGGAAGAAGCAGACCAGGGAATTAGTCTACAAAACCTATGTCTTTGATGGCTTGAGGAGTTTCCAATCTGGAACCATAGTCACCAGCATCCCCTAGTTGAAGATGTTCCCTACAATGGCCACTTAGGCTGTGGCAACATAGTGTTTCCGTTTCTAGACAGGTGATGGTATTCACTGTGAGAAGACAGGGTTTCTAAGTCACCGTTTCAAAGAGAATACCAAAATTCAGTGGTTTAAACAGTGGTCCCCAACCTTTTTGGCACCAGGGACTGGTTTCATGGAAGACAATTTTTCCAAGGCAGGTGGGGGGTAGGCAGAGCTCAGCAGTGATACAAGCAATGGCGAGCAGCTGTAAATACAGATGAAGCTGTGCGTAATCCCCTCCCCACTCCCACAACCAAGTTTCATGGAAAACAATTTTTTCCACAGATCAGAGTAGAGGGATGGAGGGATGGTGGTGGAGCTCTGTAGCCTGGTCCCTAACAGGCCATACAGTGGTACCAGGAGTTGGGGACTACAGGCTTAAAGAACAAAACGCTGATTTTTCTCCCACATAGCATCTGGGATGAGGGTCTAGGTATCTCTCCTTTTTGAAGTCACTCAGGGGCCAGGTTCCTTCCTCTTGTGGTTTTTTTCCTTATTTTAACTCCCTGGCTGAGGCCAAGCCATTGCCTTGTCCAGGTCTCTGAAGCAGGGAGGGAGAGAGAAACCCTGCAGAGGAGACATTGCTGACTTAAGGGCCTCAGTTCACTGCTGTGCTCTTGCCATTGGTGAGAACTTAGTACTTGGTCACATCTCACCAAAAGATTAACCAGAACATGCAGCCTCGCCATATCCCCTTCCTTACTCAAGAAGAAAAGGAGAATGGATTTGGGAAGCATCTAGCTATCCAACTCCATCGTGGTGGTGAAGTCAACCCACATTTAGAACTGTGAGGCCAAATCCAGGGAGTATCGATTAAACTATAAACCCCTTTAGGATAAAGAGCGATTAAAAATTTATCTTTGCACCTCCAAATCCCCAGAACCTAGCACAATGACTACATGTAAAAGGTGTTCAATAAATAGATACTGAAGTCTGTGTTAGTTAAGATTCTTTTGGTTGCAAGAAAATAATATAGGGAATTTAGAGGAAGGCTTCTGGGAGGCTCCTAGAATTACAAAAGAAAAGGAGCTTATTAAAATAATAATAAAAAAAGAGCTAAGTAATCAAGTCTAGGAAAGAATAAGAACTCCACAGCTATAGGGACCTTAACAGCTAGAGTTCATGGACATTTTCTCTAGGGCAATACTCTGGGTGCTGCTCCCCAAACTCTCTGATTCATTGATGCTGTATATTTACAGGCAGGAGAAAGTTGTTACCCCAGACCAGGCCAGCTGCCAGCCCCAATCAAGCCAGGAGTAGTCAGCCTAAACCAAGAGCAGCGAGGAAAAACACAGACAAGACCCCTGGGTGCCAACCCAATGTATCGGGCCTGTTTCCAGAGAAGGGAAAGCTGTCATGTGAATTATTATCCAAATACCTGCTCACAGCCCTGTTAAGTAAACTTTACAAGCCTCAGTTTGTTAGGTGCCGGAGTCCAGCAGAGAGATGCAGCAGCCAAAGAGTAGCACAGGCTGTTTAAAGTATAATAGCTAAGACATGGAGGTAGTAGGTACTGGTAGTTTTAGTCCTGCTTTCATGCCTTTTTTTTTTTTCTTGAGACAGAGTCTCGCTTTGTTGCCCAGGTTAGAGTGAGTGCCATGGTGTTAGCCTAGCTCACAGCAACCTCAAACTCCTGGGCTCAAGCAATCCTTCTGCCTCAGCCTCCCAAGTAGCTGGGACTACAGCATGTGCCACCATGCCTGGCTAATTTTTTCTATATATATTAGTTGGCCAATTAATTTCTTTCTATTTATAGTAGAGACGGGGTCTTGCTCTTGCTCAGGCTGGTTTCGAACTCCTGACCTTGAGCAATCCATCTGCCTCAGCTTCCCAGAGCCTTTTTTTTTTTTTTTTGAAGAGACAGGGTCTTGCTTTGCCACGAAGCTGGAGTGCCATGGCACGATCATAGCTCATTAGAGCCTTGAACTCCTGGACTTAAGTGATCCTCCTGAGTCAGCCTCCCAAGTAGCTAGGACTACAAGCACATGCCACCATAGCTGGCTAATTTTAATATTTTTTTGTAGAGATGGAGTCTTGCTATGTTATCCAGGCTGGTCTCAAATTCCTGGGCTCAAGTGATCCTCCCATCTTGGCCTCCTAAATTGCCGGAATTACAGGTGTGAGCCACCACACGTAGCCTATCATGCTGTTAGAAATGTGTCCAAGCTTGGAGCACACACTAGGCGGTGGTAATCTTGGCAGTCACAGCTTGTTATTTTTGTGCATTATAACTTTCTCAGGAGGCTCTGGGAAGTACCTTGAGGGCCCAAGGAACCCCACCTAGTGTGGAGCTGTGGTTGCTCCTGGAAACCCTGAACCTTTTGCTTTCACCTGCTGGTGCTTGGAAGCTGGGGATGAGTGGAGGCTCAGTGTAGTCTCACATTTCACCATGTCACCTTGGCCTCCTGACTTTCAAAAAGCCATAAGCATCCCCATCCCCCAACCCTCAACTTCTGCCACAATTCTGTCAAACAGTTTGCCTTCCAGAGGGGCTGATCACTACTTCCTGAAAGTAGGTGCAAAGAACATTATTCCAGAGAAAGGTCCATATCAAGAGACACAACTTACCTGTCCCAACCCTCCCAGAGATCTACAGTGCTCTGGCTATACTCTCAACACATGTCGGAGACAAAGATATCTATATTCTGCAGCAAGTAACCCCTTAGGATCCGGTTGCGTGTCAAATTCAGGGAGAGAGGGTGGTTGTAACTACCATATTCTCTCAGTCTCCCCAGCCGGCTTTTGGATTAGGATGATACTCAGGCTTTTTCCATCAAACAAATGCAGGTCAGGAAATTATCTATCTTCATTAGGACTTGGACACCTTGATTTGGCTGCCTTAGAAGGATTCAGTAGATTTCAGTTTCTTGAGCAAGAAAAAAAAAAAATAAAGAAAAATGAAGTTTTTAATTTATAAAAAAAAAAAATAGGATTCAGTTGCAATTATGTGGCCACTAGCCAGCCTAGACTAGCCAGTCTGACATAAGGTTTACCAAACTGGCTTGAATTAATGAGAAGGAAAGGGCTTTCTGCCCACTCTTGAGATCCACTCTTCCCTTCTCGAACTCCTGACCTCGAGCAATCCTCCTGCCTCAGCCTCCTAGAGCGCTAGGATCACTCTTCCCTCTATGCACCCCTGGGTCCATGGCCTTGTGTGTAACTATATCTGGAATCCATGTCTAACTCTGGGCTGTACACAGTTTGAGTTGCCCGTGAAGGTGATACAAGGGTTTGAGATGTGTCAGTTATCTATTTTTTTTTTTTTTTTTTTTGAGACAGAGTCTCACTTTGTTGCCCAGGCTAGAGTGAGTGCTGTGGCGTCAGCCTGGCTCACAGCAACCTCAATCTCCGGGGCTCAGCGATCCTTCTGCCTCAGCCTCCCAAGTAGCTGGGACTACAGGCATGCGCCACCATGCCCGGCTAATTTTTTTTTTTTTGTATATATATTTTTAGTTGGTCAATTAATTTCTTTCTATTTTTGGTAGAGACGGGGTCTTGCTCAGGCTGGTTTCGAACTCCTGACATTGAGCAATCCGCCCGCCTCGGCCTCCCAAAGTGCTAGGATTACAGGCGTGAGCCACCGCGCCCGGCCCTCAGTTATCTATTGATGTGTAATAAATTACCTCAAAACTTAGCGACTTAAAACGACAAACAGTTATTATCTCCATTTCTGTGGTTGGGAATCTGAGTGCAGCTTAGCTTAGTGTCTCTGGCTCACAAGGCTGCAGTCGTCATTAGGCTGACTGGGGCAGGATCTGCCTCCACGCTTACTCACGTGGCTGGTGGCAGGCCTCAGGTCCCCTTTGACTGTTGGCCAGAAACGTCAGTTCCTTTCTTCAAGGGCATCTCTGGGAAGCAGCTCACACACGGCAGCTGGCTTCCCTTAGAGTGAGCAAACGAGAGAGAACAGAGACCACTAAGATGGAGGCCACGGTCTTTTGTCACCTAATCCTCAAAGTGACAGCCCATCACTTTTGCTGTATTTTACTCATTAGAAGTGAGTAAAAGTGAGTCACTAGGTCCAGTCCACACTCAAGAGGGAGGGGATTACACAAGAAGTCACTGGGGGTCCCCTTACAGGCTGCCTACCATAGGATGTCCCAGAGATGTGTGCCAACATGCCAAGAAGGGGTTTGTCTTTGGGTTTTTAGTTCTAAGAGATGCCAGGAGAGGGGAAAGAGATATTTGTCAAAGTAAGGAGTTAAGGCCAGAGGTAGGGGCTGGGATGTCAGGGCCAGGCAGAAAAGGAACCGAAGAATGAGTGAGAGCCAATAACAAATGGCCTGAGACAGGAAAAGGTACAAATGATCCCGATGGGGCACTAAGGAACCAGTCCTGGGAAACCTGCTCGTAACACCTAACAGCTCCCTTGCTTGTGGGGCAGCATATTGAGGCCCGAGCTGGGCAGAGCAGATGCAGGTGGATGGCGGTATAGTTAAGCAAGATAGGGAATAAAGAGGGCCATGGATTTGCTCTGGGATGGGCTGGTTTTGTGATGCCTGTGGACCATCCAGATGGAGATGTCTGTCTAGCAACTGAAAAAGGATGGAGGATCTAAGAAGGATCTACAGGTACAGGTTTGGGAAGACAACACAGACTTCAGCACAGAGGCAGAAGCAGGGTCATCAGGGTAGACTTTATTTTTAGAACAGTTAGATTTAAAGAAAAATTGAGAAGGTAGTACAGAGAATTCCCATATATCACACACTCAGTTTTCCCCTATTATTAATAACTTATATTAGTATGATACATTTGTTACAATTAACGAACCAATATATTGTTATTGACGAAAGTCTACAGTTTTTTTTTTTTTTTTGAGACAGAGTCTCACTCTGTTGCCCAGGTTAGAGTGCCATGGCGTCAGCCTAACTCACAGCAACCTCAAACTCCTGGGCTCAAGCAATCCTTCTTTCTCAGCCTCCCAAGTAGCTTGGACTACACGCATATGCCACCATGCCCAGCTAATTTTTCTATTTTTTTTTTTTTTTTTTTTTTGAGACAGAGTCTCACTTTGTTGTCCAGGCTAGAGTGAGTGCCGTGGCGTCAGCCTAGCTCACAGCAACCTCAAACTCCTGGGCTCGAGTGATCCTTCTGCCTCAGCCTCCCGAGTAGCTGGGACTACAGGCATGCGCCACTATGCCCGGCTAATTTTTTTTTTTTTATATATATATATCAGTTGGCCAATTAATTTCTTTCTGTTTATAGTAGAGACGGGGTCTCGCTCTTGCTCAGGCTGGTTTTGAACTCCTGACCTTGAGCAATCCGCCCGCCTCGGCCTCCCAAGAGCTAGGATTACAGGCGTGAGCCACAGCGCCCGGCCAATTTTTCTATTTTTAGTAGGGACAGGGTCTCACTCTAGCTTAGGCTGGACTCGAACTCCTGAGCTCAAGCAATCCTCCCTGCCTCGGCCTCCCAGAGTTCTAGGATTACAGGCGTGAGCCACTTACCTGGCTTGAAAGTCTACAGTTTATTGAGATTTCCAGGGTACCATATTACATTTACATTTAGTTGTCATGGTCTCCTTAAGCTCCCCTTGGCTTTAACAGTTTCTCACACTTTCCTTGTGCTTTTTTGCTTGTTTTAGAGATGGGGTCTTGTTATGTTGCCCAGGCTGGTCTCAAACTACTGGGCTCAAGTGATCTTCCTACCTTAGCCTTCCAAGTAGCTGGGACTACAGTGTGCCAAGTATTTTGTAGAATGTCCCTCCCTTGGGATTTTTCTGCTGTTTTTCTCCTAGTTAGACTGAGATTATGGATTTTGAGGAAGAAGACCACAGAGGTAGAGTGCCATTCTCATCACATCATATCAAGGGCTACATGCTATCAATATGACTTATCATTGGTGAAGATGGCCTTGATCACCTGGCTGAGGTAGTTTACCAGGTTTCTTCTCTGTAAAGTTACTTTTTTCCCCTAAC
Source organism: Microcebus murinus (assembly GCF_040939455.1). Classification (NCBI taxonomy): domain Eukaryota; kingdom Metazoa; phylum Chordata; class Mammalia; order Primates; family Cheirogaleidae; genus Microcebus; species Microcebus murinus. The sequence continues at coordinate 34,580,732 of NC_134106.1, read as the reverse complement.
TTTCTATACAGTATTCTTTGGAAGGAAGTCACCATAAGGAACCTACACTTAAGGAGTGGGGAGTTATGCTCCAATTTCACGTAGGTGGGATACCTACATCAATTATTTAGAATTATTTTGTATGGGAGATTTGTGTTTTCTTCCCATTTATTTATGCAATCATTTTTTTATATAAGTATAGACTCCTGGATATTTATTTTATACTTTGGGTTATAATCCAATACTACTTTGTTACTCAAATTGTTTTATCTTTGGCTTTTGGAAGCTCTTTCAGTTGGTTTGTTTGCGTCTTTGACAAACCCCAATCATTGTTTGATTTGTTTGTTTTAGCACTTGTTTACTTTCCTGTCGCGCCCGCCTCGCCAGCAAGGAAGACGCGGCAACTGGAGTTCTTCTGACCGTGCTTTAATGGGGTTCCCTTTAGACTTACATGATGCGGAAGACGCCGAGGCGTTCTCGGCGGCTGCTTATAAAGGCAGTAAGTACACTGGGCATTGTCTGATTGGATAAGGCACTTGGAAGGGAGGAGACAAACTCTGCACATGCGCTGAGCAATTGTTTGTCAGACTAACAACAGGGTTTGACCAGGAAGCGGGCGCCATCTTGGAATGGCGTTGCTACCGCGCCCCACATCTCCCCCTATTTTATTAATTAAATGAGAACTGAGCAACCGTTTAGCAAGGATGCAGAGCCTCACTTACCCAACAACCACCTTACCTCGTGCAATGAGCAAAACTCAGATGTGCAAAGGCTGGTTGTGGGACTGAGGACATGCCTTCTCTGGTGCAAAGGCCATGTCTGCCAAATGCCTGGGGGTAGGAGCGGGTACAACCCAAACCTAGGCTAACCCTTAAGCATGGTCAACCACACCTGTGTAGACTGTCCCAGTTCAAGCGCCCCTCCGTCTCTGGGCCTGCAGCCTACAGATGCACCACAGTCCGCCAACAGCCGCAACGATCAGCAAAACGGCCACGGCTGCAAGACCGGACCATTCCTTCAGATGATGGGTGGCTTGTTGAATCCATGCTGTCAGTCCTGTGGCAAGGCTCAGATCCACACGAGTGGAGTTCACGTGCACGATGGCCAGTCTCAGGTCTCTGAGTGAGGAATCAAACTGTTCAGACCAGTTGCCTGTTAGATGCCTAGACAGCTGTTTAGAAAGATTAGCGGCAAAGGTAAAGTTCTCAGAGCACAGAAGTGACACAGAGGCCGGTCATTCTCCACTCACAACCCAGCTGCGCAAGCTGCCAAAGAGTGTCCACCTGGTCCTGTACTAAATCCACTCGCTGATTCAGGCTTGAGTGTCGAGGGCTGCGGCTACTCCAGCAGATAGATTGTTGAGAGCCTGAGCAGTATGAATCGCAGCTGTGATCCCGAAATGTCTGCGAGATCTAAACAGAGTCATAGAGCTAGGCTGAGGCCACACCACCTTAGTCCAGGCAACAGAGCAAGTAGGCCAGCTTCCTCTCTGGACGGCGTCCCTTGCGGGGCTGCGTCTCCGTCACCCCGTGTCCCCCACACGCCGCGCGGAGAAAAGGCGGGCGCCTCTGCCCGAGGAGCACGCAGCCGCGCGGGCCTCTCTCTGCTTCTCACATGCTTCCGGCGAAACTCCTCTGTCTTCTGTCCTGTCCTTTCCTTTGTCATTTTTATTTTTGGTACCTTTACATTTCTACCTCTCCCTTTTCTTCTACCTCTCCCTTTTCTTCTACCTCTCCCTTTTCTTCTACCTCTCCCTTTTCTCCTTTCTTCTTTCTCTCCCTTTTCTCCTTTCTTCTTTCTCTCCCTTTTCTCCTTTCTTCTTTCTCTCCCTTTTCTCCTTCTTTCTCTCCCTTTTTCTCCTTCTTTCTCTCCCTTTTTCTCCTTTCTTTCTCTCCCCTTTCTCCTTTCTTTCTCTCCCCTTTCTCCTTTCTTTCTCCCTTTTCTTCTTTCTCTCCCTTTGCAGGTCGGGCTGCGCTTTCCCTCCCTGCATTTTCCTTTTTTGAGCTCTATATTCCTTTTTTCCACCTTTTACCGCGGTTTTTCCCTTACTGCTTCTCTCTGAGCTTGCTTCTTGCAAGTCACTCAGTGCACTTTGGCTAGCTGCTACGCGCGGGCCTGAAGTCTCATCATACAGGCATTTTATGATAATAGGCCACAAAAAGCGCCGCAGCAGAATATTACCCATTTTTTGGAAGCAGGGGAGTTTTGGCCATCCCACACGTCAGTTCTGAACTCTACCTCTTCCGAGGTCGTCTTCCGCTGGTGCCTCAAAGTTGTTTCAGTTCCCGGGTTTCGGCACCACTTGTCGCGCCCGCCTCGCCAGCAAGGAAGACGCGGCAACTGGAGTTCTTCTGACCGTGCTTTAATGGGGTTCCCTTTAGACTTACATGATGCGGAAGACGCCGAGGCGTTCTCGGCGGCTGCTTATAAAGGCAGTAAGTACACTGGGCATTGTCTGATTGGATAAGGCACTTGGAAGGGAGGAGACAAACTCTGCACATGCGCTGAGCAATTGTTTGTCAGACTAACAACAGGGTTTGACCAGGAAGCGGGCGCCATCTTGGAATGGCGTTGCTACCGCGCCCCACACTTTCCGGAACTATAAGATACTCCAGGTTCATCTTCTATATTTCCTCCCTCTGTCTTCGAATCAGTTATTTCTAAGAGGAGCCCTTGGTTCCTTTTATTGTAGGATGGTATTAAAACCAAAATCTGGGTACTAGGCGCGCTCAACTCAGTTGTATTTTTGTTCTTAGTTCTTTCCTGACCTAAGGTAACAGGTACTGTGTGCTTTTGCATAGGCCTACTTTTGTTTCTGTTTTGCCTTCCTAATTTCTTTGTATACTTTGACTGTCATTCTCTGCTTTGCTTTCTCTCTACATTAAAGCTACGTAAATAGGAATTGGCTGAACTGATGTCCATGGGTTACCACCAGTAGATTCCTCGATTATATTTTACAGTTTCAAGTCCAGACTTAAGCTCCTGCAGCCATTTCCTAAAATAAGGGTGTAGACATTTTGTAAAATATAACTATAACATTTGCCTTAAGTTTGTGAGGCTGTAAATAAACATTAGAATTCTGCAAAACCATTGTTGGGGAAGGAGAGAGGGCATCATCTGGACACCTAGGGAACTGAGTTGGGCTGGGACCCTAAATCAGAAAAGGTTTCATGAACATATGTCCATTTTCTGTTCTTAATAAAAGCCTGGATCCAAGGAAAAGGGAGCAGAATTTCTGGTGCTTTTTATAATTTATCTCTATTCCTGCCACTCTAAAACCTGTGTGGCCAAAAATCTCTCTTCCTTTGGTTTAACAAACACAGACTGAGCTTTAGCAGAGTTTTTAAAATAAACACAGGCATTCACATACAAAGGAAAATAGAAAAGCATAGATTTTTTTACAAATGGCATAGAAATGGTGAGCTAACATGTGTGTGACAAAAACACAGTTTTCTTGTCCTAAGATACCTATGATTTGTCTCGTTTTCGTATTTCAGACCTTGGATTCTTCAAGCACTCATATCTGTTTCTCAAAGTGAGGTGGAGGCAGGAGGGTCTACGTTACTTGGTCTCATGGAAATCTGAATGTCTCAGTTTGCCTCTCAGACCTAGACCTGCCTGGGATGCCCAGCTATCCTGGGCTATCCAACTTCCTTGGCCCTCACAGGTACTCCCTCATTCCTGGCTCATTAACTTCCAGCACCCATTTTCTTCTCTGGGCTTCAAGTTAGTTGGGACTACTTTTCCAAATGTCCTCTTGGCGTTCTCCCTTCTCTTTTAGAAAATTTCTATACTGGCCGGGCACGGTGGCTCATGCCTGTAATCCTAGCACTCAGGGAGGCCTAGGCAGGTGGATAGTTTGAGCTCAGGAGTTCAAGACCAGACTGAGCAGGAGCGAGACCCTGTCTCTATCAAAAATAGTAAGAAGTTAATTGGATAGCTAAAAATATACAGAAAAAATTAGCCGGACATGGTGGCACATGCCTGTAGTCCCAGCTACTTGGGAGGCTGAGGCAGGATTGCTCGAGCCCAGTAGATTGCGGTTGCTGTGAGCTAGGCTGACACCACGGCACTCACTCTAGCTTGGGCAACAGAGTGAGACTCTGTCTCAAAAAAAAAAAAATAAAAAAAGAAAGAAAGAAAAGGTAAGCTCTATCCTACATAGCTAGCCAAAGACTACTTTATTTATTTATTTTTTTTGGAGACAGCATCTCACTCTGTCACCTGGGCTGGAGTGCAGTGGTGTCGTCATAGCTTACTGCCACCTCAAACTTCTGGGCTTGAGCGATCCTCCTGCCTGAGCCTATAGCAGCTCAGAGTACAGGTGCGTGCCACTATGCCCTGCTAATTTTTTCTATTTTTAGTAGAGATAGGGTCCCATTCTTCCTCAGGCTGGTCTCAAACTCCTGACCTCATGAAATTGTCCATCTTGGTCTCCCAGAGTGTCAGGATTACAGGTGTGAGCCACCTCACCCAGCCCAAAGACTACTTCTGAGGGTCATGATAAGCCTGGTTATAACCTTCCATGGGGTTGGGTTTCTTGCTAGGTTTATTGTTATTTTTAAAAATTTAATTTAATATTTCTTTATTTAGAGACAGGGGTGTCACTGTGTTGCCCAGGCTGACCCTGAACTCCTAAACTCAAGCTATCCTCCCACCTCTGTCTCCGGAGTAGCTGGGACTACAAAGCCACCAGGCCTGGAGCTTGCTAGAATTTAGTGACATCTCACCATTGGCCAGGTGGCCTCTAGAGGCCGCTGCCTTCTTAACTTGGAGTCTCTCCCTTCACCTGGGTGAGGTCATGTGTCTTTCTACCCAACTAGGGCCTCCTAGTGGCCCTCTAAGGAAGGTTCATTTTTTAGTCCCTGAGATGTTCACTTCTAAGGACACTTGTCAAACTGACAAGATTGACCTACCCAAGCTCAATGAGTGCCAAATCCTTTCTCAGTCAAATTCTGAACAGGGATCAGGTATCCCAAGTAATTCTCATTTTATTCCTTACTCTCCCTCCAACTCCAATTGGTTTTACAATACAAACCATTATAATTTAACATCCAAAAAGACCTTAAAAGCCCATGTAACCATGGGCTTTCCAAGGCAAAGATGAAACGGAGGTGTCCACATTCTTCTAGTGGACCCCATGGTGACTGATTTCAATGAAGTGGCGATATTACTTGTAGACCTTGCATTTTCACAGTTTGGGAGAATTGATGGCTTGGTTGGCGCCACTAAAACTGGAGTTTTTCTTAAGGGTTCTATAAGTAAAGGGATGTCTCAGTAACGTTTAATCTACATAGACTATAAATATCACTCTTGAGTTGGTTACTAGGGTGAAAACACCAACAACTAGAAATTGAAAGTCTTGGCTAATGCTGATTCAAAGGAAATTGTATACACGATTTCTTTCTTTATTTTATTTATTTATTTTTGAGACAGACTCTTGCTATGTTGCTGAAGCTAGAGTACAGTGGTATTATCATAGCTCACTGCAGCCTCAAACTCCTGGGCTCAAGTCATCCTCCTGCCTCTGCCTCTGGAGTAGCTGGGACTATAGGCATGCATGACCAAATCCAGCTAATTTTTCTATTTCTTGTAGAGACAGGGTCTGCCTCTTGCTCAAGCTAGTCTCAAACTGCTGAGCTCGCACAGTCCTCCCACCTTGGTCTCCCAGAGTGTTAGGATTGCAGGCATGAGCCACTGCTCCTGTCCTATATATATAATATAATTTCTCTCTTTCCATAAGGATCTGTTGCTATTGAGATAGACCACTGGTACAGTCATTGAGTGTTTGCTAATCCCCTGACACTGTCTAAGTTAAATACACACTGTATCTAAAGGAGGGAATGCCTTAGCATCATTAAAGAAAACTTGGTAAGCCTATTTTATTCTTTCTTCAGAGATTTACACTGACATCTGCTCTAATTGTTCTTGCAGTTTCATCCATCACAATAGAAGCTAGAGAAAGGGTATAAAAAGCTTCTCAGTGTCCTTTGCTGCAAAGATTTTTGTTTGCGATTGCTTTCCTCTGGAAAGGAAAAATTCTACTTAGAAGACTAAAGTATTAGCAAATGTTAGGCAGAGGGCAAGTCTCCTGCCGCTGGGGATAGGAACTGCTGTTGCTCAGCCACAGGGCTGCATGGCGTTAGGGCCCTGGAAAAGGAAACATGAAAAACTGGGAAAGCTACAGCAGGCACTCGTTTAATCATTTTTTGCTGAGCCATAGGCTCTGTTCTCAGACTCAGGCCCAACACAGGCTTACACCAACCTAATTGCAGGTTCTCCAAACCACCTTAAAAACTGCCAGTCTTTCAGATTGCCATAACTCGTAGCATTCCATCGAGCGTATTATTTTTTGCTAATCTGTGAGAACATGTGTCTCAGAGTGAACTGAGGCAAACGCCTGAGATTTTTTGACATAGAATGGGAATGGGATCACACACACCAGAATGGGTTATTCTATCTCCATTTAAGAACTGGAGGAAAAAGAGTAAGTATTGGAAATCCTGCAACTTGGAGAAAAATGCAATTGCTGTTGAAGAGTATATCAATTATTAAGCGTGGAGCCAATGCTATTTTGGTTGCATCTACAATGAGAAGATCATTTCCAGGAATGCCATACACTTCGCCTCAGTCAACCCCAGCCCCAGTCTTTGCTCTAATGCAGATATAGCAGCACTGGCATAGGGGGAGGAGGGGAGGGGTGTAGAGATAGGATATAGATTGTTAGAGGGACAGAGGGTAGAAACAGCAGGTGTTTTTGAAAGCTGACTCTTAAACTAATTAATTTTGGTTCATTAACCTTAGTAAAGGCAGCTCTCCTCTTTGCAGAATGGATACAACACAGTGGGAACTTTCACTCATTTTGAAAATGTCTTTGATTTTTCTTCTGAGCAGAATCCTCACTCAGCTGTTTGAATGTGCCCTGTGATGTGACAAGGGGCAGAGTGAGGTTATCACCCGCTCTCTGCCTGGCTCTCCCACTTCCTTCCTGTCTGGGCTCAAGATCCACCTTGCTGGAAAGCTTCTCTCCCTGATCTTGAGCACCCAATCAGGCAGGTGGGTCTCAGAGATGTCAATCTACCACCTCCTAATTTCCCCCCCGTATTTCCTATATACTTCCCGAGCCAAGACTATAGAACCTCCTGAATCCACATCCAATCCTTTTTGTACAGTTCTCTCTCTTTTTTTTTTTTAAACATCTTTACTGAGATACAATTCATAATTCATCCATTAGAAGCATTCAACTCAATAGTGGATAGCTCTTCTTTCCTTGCACCTCCTGGTCTACTTCAACATTGTCTCCTTCCTCCAGGGACAAAATGGGTAAATGAGGGGACACAGACACAACCGGAGCTGATTCAAGAACTTTTCTGACTAGAGCACCTGCTAGGTAAGGAATAATAGGGGTGCTCACTGACCCAGGGTTGAGGCCTGCTAAGGGAGGCCTTCTGTAGTGCTTTTAAATGCCAGCAAGCTGGCAGACACTGTAGGTATGGGAGAAAGCAGTGCCAGGATCTTCCCCACCAGTATGTCAACCATTTAACAAAACTGAAGAGGTTTTTCAGAAAGAGCCTGGATTTCCTGAGTTGGTGAATCCCAGCCTTGCTATATACCATATACACTAAATACTGCCAGTCCAGCACTCAGAGAACAGTATTTAAATATATAGTAATATAATACTGGATTCGTAGGGTATAAAAAAATAAAAGAGGAAAAATAAGTAAATGAACAGTTATAACCATTTATTCCCTCACTTGACAAATAGTTATTGAGCTTTGATCAAGGAGCCAGGCACTGTTCTAGGAGCTGGGGGTATTGGTGGGGCCCTGCTCTCAAAGGAAGTGAGCAGAGGCTGGTGGGGAGACAGAGGATAAACAAGTAACAGGTGAGTGAGCAAAATGATTGTTGTTTTAAAAATAGACTTTCTTTATTTTTTAGAGCAGTCTTAGGTCCGCAGCAAAACTGAGAGGAAGGGATAGAGATATACTATATACCCTCTGTCCTCCTCATGCACAGCCTCCCCCTTAACTAACATGCACCACCAGAGCAGTACATTTCTCATAGGTGATGAACCTACACTGCCATGTCATAATCATCCAAAGTCCACAGTTCATTTGCTCTTGTTGGAGATCCCAGGATTTTGGACAAGTTAGATCTTTCAGTAGAGATAAGAGGAGAAAAAAAAGAGGTTGAGGCCGGGCACGGTGGCTCACGCCTGTAATCCTAGCACTCTGGGAGGCCTAGGCGGGTGGATCGCTCAAGGTCAGGAGTTTGAAACCAGCCTGAGCAAGAGCGAGACCTCATCTCTACTAAAAAAATAGAAATTAATTGATGAAAACTAAAAATATATAGAAAAAATTAGCCAGCATGGTGGCGCATGCCTGTAGTCCCAGCTACTCGGGAGGCTGAGGCAGAAGGATCACTTGAGCCCAGGAGTTTGAGGTTGCTGTGAGCTAGGCTGATATCACAGCACTCTAGCCCAGGCAACAAAGTGAGACTCTGTCTCACACACACAAAAAAAACACCAGGCGTGGTGGCTCATACCTGTAATCCTAGCACTCTGGGAGGCCGAGGCAGGCGGATTGCTTGAGGTCAGGAGTTCGAAACCAGCCTGAGCAAGAGCGAGACTCCATCTCTACTATAAAGACAAGAAATTAATTGGTCAACTAATATATATAGAATAAATCAGCTGGGCATGGTGGCGCATGCCTGTAGTCCCAGCTACTCGGGAGGCTGAGGCAGGATTGCTTGAGCCCAGGAGATTGAGGTTGCTGTGAGCTAGGCTGACACCATGGCACTCACTCTAGCTTGGGCAACAAAGTGAGACTCTGTCTCAAAAAAAAAAAAAAAAAAGAAAAGAAAAGAAAAGGAAAAAAGAGGTTGATATGCTAGAATAGGTAGCTGGGGAAAGCCTCTCTGAGGAAGTGACATTTGAATTGAGACTTGACTGACTGGAAGGAATCAGCAACATAGTGCTCTGGGACACAGTGTTCCAGGTGGAGGGAGCAGCAAGAGCCAAGGCCCCAGGTGTACCCAAGCAGAAGAAGAATGCAAGACCCAGTATCCTGGGCCTGAGGAAAAAGAGGCAATCTGGTAGGAGGATATGTGCTGAGATTTTTTTAAACTAGTTTTTTAAAAATTGAAAACACAATCTTTGCACACAGTTAAAAGAAAAAAAAAGACAAAAGGTTCCAATAACCAATAACAAGTAGGTCTCATATCTATACTAACCTTCCCAGTCCCTCAACCATGAAACAACCACCCATAACTGTATTTTATGTATCCTTTCAGAAATCTTATCATCTATTTCTCTATTTTCAGGTCCAATCTGAGGAAGTAACTGCCGGCATTTGAAAATAAGCTTAATGGAGTTCAAGGTCTTAAAATTTTATTTGCACTTTTTTATTATGGACAATTTCAAATATATACAAAAGTGGAGAGATTAATTTAATGAAGTCCCATTGCTGAGCTTCAACAACTATCAACTTGCAGCCAATCTTGTTTCATTGCTATCTCTGCTGATTTACCCTTGCCCTTGATTATTTTGAAGCAAATAACCGACATTGTACCATCTGATCCTTACACATTTCAGGATATGAAAATGACTTTTGGAAGATTAATTATCTTGTATAATGACCCACATTCTAGATTTGTTTGATTGCTTCTGCTGGTATCACCTAACTTTTCTCCCTCCTCAGGGATATTTGATGCTTGGTAGACAAGATAGTTGCTGGTGGGCCAGCATGGGAGGCAAGAGAGCCTTCTCGGTCTTCGGGTTTTAGTATTGGGTCTAGCACTTACTAGCTAGCTGCGGGACCTTGGGCAAGTCATCTAATCTCTTGAAGCCTGATTTCCTCATCTGCAAAATGAGGGTGATAACAAGAGGGTCCTTGTGGGATGCTGAGTGCACAATGTCACCTAGAAGGGCTCAGCCATTGTACTGTACGGAGCAAGGGACACGGAATGGTGGTGCAGAGAAGGAACATCCCAGTCCAACAGAGGAGCATGACAGGAGTGAAGTCTGGGTGAAGATGAAGAAGAGGAGCTGTTCTGAAATCACACCAAACCTCTCAAAGCTGGACATTTAAGGAAGAGAGGGTTCCTTTTGTTTGAATAAGAGCATAAAAGTGTCCTAGAGCAGAGAAAAAGGCAAGGACATTGGTGCAAGATGAGAGCGATATGTCCCTCTCACCTTTAAGAATGTGGTCCATGTGGTGGGATGGTTCTCAGGGCCATTTAGTTAATGAAGCCATAGCATTAGGAGTGGCTTGCCTGGCAAAGCAATAATAGCCATTATGCCATATGTAGGGGATCAGAATATGCCACCCCCAAATATGCCACTTTATCAGAAGGATTATTTTGAGCTGAAGGCAATTGAGAAGAATCAGACACAAGAAAAATTCTGTGCCCTTTCCCTCTCTCCCAGGAAGGGCAGAAAGATTCTTCCGCACTGGAGACACTGTACCCTCATCAGCCCAGCGATAGCACCAGAGGAATATACATAACACACCACACTAACTTATGGAAACAATCCTTATCTTCCATAAGTTTCCCCCATATATTTACCTTTCAATAGTTTGCCACCAAAAAAAAAAATTGCTTTAAAACACCACTTCAAAAAAAAAAAAAAATAGTTTGCCACCTCCAAAAGCCGAAATTCCTTCTTCTTTGTCTTGTTACTTCTCAACAAATGTATGGTTCTTTGTTAAGATCCTATATAAACCTCAAGTTCTAATCACCCTTTGATTTTCTCCTGTGCTGTACTTTTAATAAATTGTGTTTTTCCCCTGTTAATCTGTCTTTTGTCAGTCTAATTTTCAGGATGTAGACCTATAACCTAGGAGGGTAGAAGAAAAAGTTTTATCCCATCTGCTATATATATTTCCTGCCTTAGCTTTAGACATTTGAGAGCTCTTACTTTTTCCTTGTATCTCTGCTTTTTAAGAAACCACTTTACTGAGGCAGGATTAACATACAAAAGGCTGTAAATAATTCATGTGTACAACTTGATGAATTTGGAGATAAGTATACACCCATGAAACCATCATCAAAGCTATGCCATAAGCTTTTTTTTTTTTTTTTTTTTTTTTGAGACAGAGTCTCACTCTGTTGCCTGGGCTAGAGTGCCGTGGTGTCAGCCTAGCTCACAGCAACCTCAAACTCCTGGGCTCAAGTGATCCTCCTGCCTCAGCCTCTCAGTAGCTAGGACTACAGGCACGCACCACTGCACTCAGCTAATTTTTCTATTTTTTTTTTTTTTTTTTTTAGTTGTTTGGCTAATTTCTTTCTATTTATAATAGAGACGGGGTCTTGCTCTTGCTCAGGCTGGTCTCAAATTCCTGAGCTCAAGCAATCCGCCCTCCTCAGCCTCTCAGAGTGCTAGGATTACAGGCGTGAGCCACCACACCCGGCCCTGTCATCTTTATTTATGATGATGGTGGTAATGATAAGAACATTTAACATAAGATGTACATATTTATTATTTTTTTGAGACAGTTGTCTTGTTCTGTTGCTCAAGCTAGAGTGCAGTGGCATCATCACAGCTCACTGCAACCTCAAACTCCAAGGGCTCAAGGGATCCTCCAGCTTCAGCCTCCTAAATAGCTCCCAGCTAATTTTTTTTTTTTTTTTATAGAGATGAGGTCTCACTTTTTTGCTCAGACTGATCTCAAATTCGTGGCCTCAAGTGATCCTCCTCACCTTGGCCTCCCAAAATGCTGGGATGGTGTGAGCCACTGTACTTGGCCCTACTTAAATTTTTAAATAGACAATACAGTATTATTGAATATAGGCACTATGCCACACAGCAGATCTCTAGGACTTATTCTGCTTGTATAATTGAAACTTTGTATCTTTTGTCTAATACCTCCTCATATTAGACCTCTTCAATCATGAAGAGTGTCTGGACTTGGGGATAACCTCATAGTCCTATTGAAAGTCATAGGGCTTTTTAAAGTCTTTTTTTTAGCCCTGCCTAAGCAAGGCCTCAAAAAATTTGGTTACCAATTCACAGTTGTTGCTCTCCATGGAAACCTTTAGTAAAAGGCAAAAGATTTATGTGTTCTGAGGAGAAACCAGAGCATGAAAGTTATAGCTTTATCTTCTACAGGGGTAATTGTGCATAGTGGGCTAAGTCATTAGTCTTTCATTTATATAAAATTAGAGAAGTTGGAAGCCTACATTTCTATTTAAAAAGCCGACTTTTTAGAACACCAACTGATTTTGCAGTGGCTAAGAAATAAACTGATGTAAACACAAACACTGAAAATATGAATTAACAGCAGAGCAATGGCTTTTTAAAGCAGAGAGAGTTGATAAGTAAGTTGCATGGAACAGGATTGCCAACGGGGCATTTCAATATCTAAAGCTCAGGGCAGGCAGGGTGTTCAGAGGCCCTGAACATATCCCGTTATGCAATGCAAAGTGCTGGAGGAACCTGTGTTCAACTTAGAGTCAGCAGTGTAAGGGCTACAACTTTTCACTGAATTGTTTATGTTTCAGGTTACTTTGTTGTTGGTCACATTTTTAGATACATCAATTCACTTATCCATTTTGTATTTATTTATTATAGAATCCAGGAATGAGAACTGAGCATGGCCTATTTGGGCTAACAGAAGTACACATGAAGTGAGATTTTTCCAGTGTCATGCACTGAGCTATATACTACCCTCACGTTATCTCCCTGAATCCTTACATTATCCACTTGATGTGGATATCAGTATCTTCATTCTACAAAGGAGAAAACTGAGGCTTAAATAGGCTGGGGAACTTGTTCCAGGTTACTTAGCAAATAAGTTGTACAGCCAGGATTTGAATCTAAGGAGGGCCCTCACAGCCAGTTGGTACATTATTATATGGACAATTTGTAATTCTGCAGATCTATATAGTCCTTTTAGGTGTTTAAACTAGGGAATGTCTTGATGAAATGGATTGAAGATAGAGCTGTCTGGTGGCATTATACAGGGTTCACAGAGATAGGAAAAACTGGAGTGCAGAGAGATGGGGTAGAAGGTTGTGGCAGCAATCCAGGCATTGGAGATGAGTGACCAGAGGTTGGAAGTAGAAAACCTGGTGCTAGCCTTGTTTCTGCCATGCTGCTGCTGCTGGGGAACCTTAGGCAAGATACAGACACATCTCTGAAGCTTTGTTACTCCTCCCTAAAATGAGTTGACAAATTGGGACTAGAAAATCTCTAGGTTCTTTCAAACTCCAAAATTCTGCCCAATGCCTTTAAATTTTAATGCATTCTAAAGATTTAGATATGAAGACCCTAAATATCATCCTGAATCCGGAAGAGAATTCAGATGTAATAATTCTCAACATCATCTTCTTCTCAAAGTACAAAGGAATAGAACTGGCTTTGCTTTCTAAACTAGATTATATTGAGACAAGCCAATCATTTCTGCATCATATTGTTTTCTTTGTTTAAGAAAATGATTTGGGTATTCCTACTGAAGCACTGGTTGATGATATTAAAATCAAATAAGAATATTACTCTTGAAACAAATGAAATGATTTAAACCTCTCTCTCTAAGAAATCTTATGAAAATATACCTAGGAGGCAAATATTATGTTGTCATCAAATTAATTTGTTTCCTAAGCTCAAATTTAATTTAAAATGAGATATTTCTTCAACTGGTTCAATCAAGAGACTGTAAAGTGATTTTAGATAGAGAACACAGGAAATACAGTATAATAATATTGATGCAAACAATGGGCAAAATAGTTCAGTTGTTCTGTTGCTTGTGATGCTTCTAGAAACTATTTTTAATGACTTCCTGATGAATTGGCTCAGGTTCACCTCTGGCTTACATTTGCAAACTTTTTCCCATCTTCATGCCCTATAACAAATCAGTCTCCAAGACTCCTGAGTTCTTGGTCTCAGTATTTCTCAGGACTGATCCATTCTCATCCTTATAGACATGGAGTTAGGGTTTCTCCTTATAATGACCTACAGGGCAAGACATCTTCTGGAAATAAAGCTTTCATCAAGCCAGTTATGCTGTTAAAACCTTCAGGGATCCCCTTGCTTCTAGGATGAAATCTAAATACCACAGTTGAGGTCCCCACTGCTTCATCCTGCCAAATGCATTAATTTTCTTTACAGGCTTTTTTTTTTTGAGACAGAGTCTCACTTTGTTCCCCAGGCTAGAGTGAGTGCCATGGCGTCAGCCTCGCTCACAGCAACCTCAAACTCCTGGGCTCAAGCAATTCTACTGCCTCAGCCTCCCGAGTAGCTGGGACTACAGGCATGCGCCACCATGCCCGGCTAATTTTTTCTATATATATTAGTTGGCCAATTAATTCTTTGTATTTTTAGTAGAGACGGGGTCTCGCTCTTGCTCAGGCTGGTTTTGAACTCCTGAACTCAAATGATCCCCCCGCCTTGGCCTCCCAGAGAGCTAGGATTACAGGCGTGAACCACCGCACCCGGCCTCTTTACAGACTTTAATCCTCCACATCTGAGAATTGGCTACTTGGAATGCTTTGCCTCTTTTCTCTGCCAACTCGTGGCCATCACCTCTTTCAAGTGTGTCTTGAGATTCACTTCCTTCCGGATGTTTTCCTTGTTTAGTAGCTACTTAGCAAATATACAACTCCTGTTTTTGAGCTTTTAATCACATTAAGTGCTTTTAAGATAAATTATCCAAGTCTGGGGATAAACAATTTACAGAGATTTTCATTCTTTAAGAAATCACACAGAGTGATTTTACTTTGTGTGAGAGAGCACTCCAGTTTTTAGCTGTCTGCCTTTTCACTGGGGATCCACACTACAACCACAGCAAAATAACTCTTTATGGTGACCTCTAGCGGGCACGAGACAATCCTACAAAATTATGAAAAGTAGAGGGCAAAGTAAAACCCTTCCCAGTAACCAGCCAGGTCACTCTGCCATCAGACGGCCGCATCCCACCCCAGCCCACCCTTGTTATTATTTGTTTTCCAGTATTCGTTTTGCATCTAACGTAGTATGCCTTACAACTCACCTGCTTCGCCTCTGGCGGGCTGGGCTGCCGGTGTCGGATGTCGTGTGAATTGTTCTAGCAGTTTAAAATAACCCCTGCCAAGTGGCACCCACGCCCTGGGCATGGGCCAGAGCGCGGGGTAGTTCGCTCTGCGGAGACTTAAGCGTCCCTTCATGCTCCAAAGGCCGGTGCCGCAGCCAAGTCGGGTGTATGGGGGAAATCGAGACATTTTGAAAAGGAGGGTGCAAACGAAGGCCATCAGAAATTATGTTTTTGCCCGTGGTAAGGCGAGTCTCCTCAGACTTTCGCCCCACTCTATGGGAAGGCGCACGCGAGGGTCCAGGCGCGCTGCGCTCCACGTAGGCGCCCCCTCAGGACCGGCGCCCCGGAACGCGGGGGCCGGGGTGTGTGGCCGCCTTCGGAGCACGCGGTACGTGGGTCGCCCCGCGCGGGGAGAGAAAGAGCAAAGTCGCCAGCAGAAGCAGTGGCTGGGATGCCTTCTCTGAGAAATCCTTTAGGGCGGTCTCAGAAACCGAGCTGGGCTCCGGAGAGTTTCTGGAAAAAGCTCTCCTAACGCCGTCTGTCCCCGCCCCTCCAACCCCGCACCCCAGTTCTCACAGGGTTTTTAACAAGGGCTGTCAAGAGGGCCTCCGGGGCTGCCCGAGTCGTCCCGATGGCCCGGGGTGGGACGCGGGAGCAGGCACCCGGCCGCTGGGCTGGGCTCCCCGCTCCGCCCGGGGCTCCCCGCTCCTCGCTCCTCCGCCCCGCGGACCCCTCCCGGCCACTGCGGGCGGGAGCAGAGGGGGGACGGCGTCACGAGGCGGGGAGCCCGAGGTCCAGGGCGGGGCGCCGGGGAATCCCAGCCCGAGCGAGTCGGGGAGGTGCGGGCGCGGGCGGGAAGGGGAGGGCGGTGCGCAGGGGGAGGTGAGCGGAGCCGAGCGGAGCCTGCAGGCGAGGAGGAGGACGGCGAGAGAGGCCCCGCCCCCGCCTCTCCGAGCCGGCTCCTAGCCGCCTCCGAACCCGCTCACTTTGCCGCTTGCCTCTGGACGGCGGCGGGCGGCTGCCGGATCCGCGCCGGAGGGAGCGCGGGAGACGGGGAGACATCCCGCACCGGCGCCTCCTCTTGGCGCCTGCACCCCTCCGGGGGTCGGCGCCGCCGCCTTGGAGAGGGCACCCCTGCCTGGGAGGGGGCATCCCCCGGGCGCGAGGGGCGGCGGCGCGGACGCAGCCTCGTTCCCTGCCAGTGGGGAGCAGCGCTGGCGCCGAAGGGGACTCCCCAGCCACCTGCAGGTACCGCCGCGCGGAGGGCGCGTCGCTACCAGCGACGCCGGGCTGCCGAGGAGGCGAGAGCCGAAGGGCTCCCGGGCCAGCGAAGGGCAGGAGCGGAGTCCCCCGGGAGAGCGGGCCCCGACGGCGCGCTCCCCCGTCGGCCAAGGGCAGGCAGGCCCTGCGTGGCGGCCGGGGGCCGGCGGCGGGGCCCTCGGGCCGCGGGGCCCCGGGCTGCCTAGCCATGACCTTCGGGCGCAGCGGGGCGGCCTCGGTGGTGCTGAATGTGGGCGGCGCCCGGTACTCGCTGTCCCGGGAGCTGCTGAAGGACTTCCCGCTGCGCCGCGTGAGCCGGCTGCACGGTTGCCGCTCGGAGCGCGACGTGCTCGAGGTGTGCGACGACTACGACCGCGAGCGCAACGAGTACTTCTTCGACCGGCACTCGGAGGCCTTCGGCTTCATCCTGCTCTACGTGCGCGGCCACGGCAAGCTGCGCTTCGCGCCGCGGATGTGCGAGCTCTCCTTCTACAACGAGATGATCTACTGGGGCCTGGAGGGCGCGCACCTCGAGTACTGCTGCCAGCGCCGCCTCGACGACCGCATGTCCGACACCTACACCTTCTACTCGGCCGACGAGCCCGGCGTGCTGGGCCGCGACGAGGCGCGACATGGCGGGGCCGACGCAGCGCCCTCCAGGCGCTGGCTGGAGCGCATGCGGCGGACCTTTGAAGAGCCCACGTCGTCGCTGGCCGCGCAGATCCTGGCCAGCGTGTCAGTGGTGTTCGTGATAGTGTCTATGGTGGTGCTGTGCGCCAGCACGCTGCCCGACTGGCGCGCGGCGGCTGCGGACAACCGCAGCCTGGATGACCGGAGCAGGTACTCCGCCGGCCCTGGGAGGGAGCCCTCCGGGTAGGACGCATTACTTCTCTGCCCGTGCCGTCCGTCCTGTCGCGTCTGTCAGTCCCGTCCGTCCGTCCCGTCTCCGTCCTGTCTGCCTCCGGCCGGCCGAGTCAGGCTGGGTTCGGGACCCAGTGAGGCCCCGGGCGCGCCCAACTTCGGCGGGTTGGTCCCCACTCCCGCCCCTGCTCCCCGGGCACCGGCCGAGGGCGAAATCCCCAGGAATGGGGATGGGCGGGTAGAGATAGACAAACTTCCCATCTTTGCAGTTTACTTTTGAGCCAATAGCAACTTGTTCATTAATTTTTCTAAACTTATGTTGTTAGTATTTAACAATTAATCTTGAGCTAAGCACATTTTGAATTATTTGCCAATATTTGGTGGTGTTTGAAAAGATGAATTCTTGTTATGGTGAAATGTGGTCTGCTATTCACTGCCCACACATTCTGTATGCTCTGCCTCCGGCATAATATGTGCTGTAATGGAATTGTTATAAAGGAGGTTGATTTAACGATAGACTCTAAATAATGGATATCTGTGCCCTTTTCTCCCTTCTTTTCCTACAAAATGTGGAGTTAGCAAAGCTTCTGTCCACCATTTGGTACCAAAGATTCACACTGACTTTCACAAGGTCCTTAATATGGGAAGGGAAACACCGTTACCTTGGGAAAAGAGAAAAATCTAAATTGTCTGCAGTCTGGAAGGAGTATTTGGGTAGTTTATGTTTTTTTTTTTTTTTTTCACTTT
Organism: Microcebus murinus; assembly: GCF_040939455.1. Classification (NCBI taxonomy): domain Eukaryota; kingdom Metazoa; phylum Chordata; class Mammalia; order Primates; family Cheirogaleidae; genus Microcebus; species Microcebus murinus. The sequence goes on along the minus strand of NC_134106.1, from coordinate 34,562,877 downwards.
ACTAGGATGAAAGGAAAATATTTCAATCTTTCCTAAGATCGTGTTACCTTTTTGATGGTGGTAACTTTTCTGTTTTTGGTACAAGTGAGCATATTTTGTTGGAGGATTAAGCAGACTAAAATTGGACTTTCAAGGGAGACAGCCTTTTGAGGCACAAAAACCAAATTGTATATTTTATTTTATCTGATTACTGTTTTAAGATCCTCCTTCCATTCACTTTTTAAATTTAAGATTGTGCCTTGTTATCTTTTCTTAACAGGCATGTGTATGTTAGGAATGGTGCTATGTGTCTTGATATTGCAGTGGATTACTTCCAAATAATGTTCTTCCTGTAGGGAGTAAAGATTTTTGTATAAATCTGGGAAGTAAATAAAATTGTCTAGTACCACACTGAGTGTATTACTGGTATGCCTTCTTGGCTTGAAATCCAGCATACAGGCTTTGAAAGGAAATTCATTAGGAAACATTTTCTTCTTTAGTGTATTAGGTTGTAACTGTTTTGAATTTACAGATAAGAATTATTTATTTGGCACTCTAACAATACAATGAAATTCATTTATTTACCTAAGTACATAAGTGCTCTTGATTTTTTTTTTCTTTCAATTTTTAAGAGGGCTGTAGGAAGATGACCATAAATGACTGGCTTTGAAATGATTCACTAGTAACTGTAGAATTCTAAGGTTAGTAAAGTCTTGAATTATATCAACAAAGGAAATAGGGGAATTGTACAGATATTGAGGAAGTTGACTAAACCAATACATAGGTAAATACAGTGAAATATCTGAAATATAATTTTGCAGAGAGGAGGGGAGTTTGGGGAGGGAGGGCAGTCTGAAGATCAGTAATATACATCATCTGGAGAGAAATGAGAGAGATAAATAGTAATTTTAGGGAGGGAGAGAAACAGAAGAAACCAAAAAGGGAAGTGACAGAGACAGAAAAGAGGGAGACTGCAAAAGAAGGGAAGAAAGAAGATAAGAGTGATGCTTATTTGTGTATATGTATTTAATGTATGTGTATAATTATTCAAGTCAGCGCTGTTTCCTAGATACCTAGATATTTCAGGCAAAAGCATGTTTTTCTTGGCTTAATGGCCCAGTTTTTAAGCGACTCTATGAGTGTAGGTATATGAAAACCAGTATCTGTAATCCCACACAGATAAACTGAAGGATGGCTGAATGAGGATGCTGCACATTACAGAGGAAGCCCCCACTGAGAGAACCTTTAAGCTGGCACTTTAAGTCTAATCACTTTGCTGCTTTTGGTTGCTCAAATTATTCTTTCCAAAACATCTTTTTCTTTTTTTTTTTTTGAGACAAAGTCTCGATTATTTCCCAGGCTATAGTGAGTGCCGTGGTGTCAGCCTAGTTCACAGCAACCTCAAACTCCTGGGCTCAAGCGATCCTTCTGCCTCAGCCTCCCGAGTAGCTGGGACTACAGGCATGCACCACCATGCCCCGCTAATTTTATATATATATGTTAGTTGGTCAATTAATTTCTTTCTATTTATAGTACAGACTGGGTCTCGCTCTTGCTCAAGCTGGTTTCGAACTCCTGACCTCGAGCAATCCGCCCGCCTTGGCCTCCCAAAGTGCTAGGATTACAGGCATGAGCCACCGCGCCCGGCCAAAAACATCTTTTTGATTATTTGACCATATTGGCAGCTATGAAATAAAGCCAAAACGTCTTTTTTGGCCTTCAAGGCTCTTTGCAGTTTAACCACAACCTGCCATTCTTGACTTATCCACTCAAAATTTGCAAGCATCTTTTGAGTATCTGCTATGTTCAAGGCTCGGCAGGTGTTCCAACTATGGTGACTTTTTATTGTAAAGGAAAGTTGGTGTCAAGTTGGTGATGTAGAAATCAGAGGCACAACTGATCTCTGAGAGTTGAGTTGTTCTGAGAAGGTCTTCAAGGTAGGAGAGGATGGAAACAAACCATGGTTGGAAGGTTGCAGAGGTTGTGCACTGCCCAATACTGGCAGGGGGTATCATTTATATAAACTATTTTAATGCAACCTGCACAACCATGTGTACCGTGCCTATGAACAAGAAGCTTTTCCAGGTAAAAGGAACACTATGGGCATAGGTGTGAAACCTGTATGTTATCTTTATGGAGTGTGAGTCCACTGATGAAGTGAGGTGGATAGAGAGCTGATGATACAATAGAAGGCCTTGGATTTGAGGGATAATAATTTTATTTTGCACACAGTGGCTAGCTATTAGCTGGTTTGTAGGGTTTGGGGTGAGTGGGTTATGCATGTAAAGTAACCTGTGTGGTAGATGTGTACCCTGAATTGGAGAGATTAGACACAGGAGGATGAGTTTGGAGATCTTTGCAGAGGGAGAGGATGAAAGCTTAGATTGCTTTGTGGTGGTGAGATTGGAGAAGAAATAACAACTCTGGGAAATACTAGGAAGAATCAAAATTAATCCAGAGCATTGGAAGAGTACAGGCATTAGAGATGATTTATGTGGACTTCCAGGAGATAGGAGTCCTGCCTACCAACTACAGGCTTCATTTGTCCAGCCTCGTATACTCACTTGTTCTTGAACCATCCTAATGTCTCTTACTGTGCAATTCGTAGCACACTGAAATTGGATCATTCGTTAGCCCAGCTCAGATTCTGTTCTCTCTTGAAGCCTTTACTGACTTCCCTACTAGATGTGATGTTTCCTCCTAGACTTCATGAGGGATTGCTTATTTGGCATCTGTACTATTCTTCCTAGCACGGTAATTATTTTTTCATATAAACATGTCATATCTCCTAAGCTAGATCAGATGCAAAGCCCTAGAAGGCAGGTCAATTTTCTTATATTATTTATAATCATAGCATCCTTTAGAAAAAAGATTATTATTTAAGCACAGTAAATATCGTTTATATTACATTTCAAAACATAACCTTCCAGAAATATATGTTCTATGCATAGTTTGAAAAGCTGTTTGGGGTAAGGCATTGGGGCTTCAGGTGCTAGAACTCTTAGTTGAAACAGACAGAAATAAAAAACAAAACAATTATTTATCAAGAACTTACTGTACAAAAGGAATAAAGAGTATGGTTTCTTCTTTTTTTTTTTTCTTTAGATCAGGAATAAAGTTTTCTTTTTATTAGCCTTTGAAATTTTGAACTAACACACAGTCTGAAGTTTGGAAAAAATCTTGAGAAGTCTTCACAATTGATAATTTTAAAACTTTTTGTATATGGGGATGGTCCTTTTAAATTGATTTGTTTGGGATGGCTAATAATCATATCAATAATAGTTCAAAATTCAAAAGCTACAAAGGTAAGCCATTTTCCATTCCCCATCCATTCAGTTCTTTTTCCTAGATTTAACCAGTTGCTAGTTTTTTGCCATTTTAGAGATTTTATATATTTGCAAGCACATCATATATATTTACAAATAGAAAAAGAAGTATGATACATATACCACCCTGAAACTTGCTTTTTTATTCTTTTTGCCTTTTTTTCTTTTTCTTTTTTTAGAGATGGGGACTTCCTCTGTTGCTCAGGCTAGAGTATAGTGAGTGGCACAGTCATAGCTCACTGCAGCCTTGACCTCCTGGGCTCAAGTGATTCTCCTGCCTCATCTTCTGAAGGGGCCGGGACTACAAGTGTACATCACCACAGTTAGCTCCTGAAACTTGTTTTTTAACCATACAGTGTGTCAGGGTGATCCTTCCATATAAGTCTATAAAGAGCTTCATTTATGCAGCTGCATAGTATTCTACTGTATAGATGTCCCATCATTTCTGGACATTTGTGTTTTATCCTTGTCTGTAGGAAATGCTGTAGTGAATGTTCTTACACATATACATTATTTTGCTTTTGTGCAAGTATATCCATAGAATAAATTCCTGAAAGTTAAATCAAAGCGTACATTTATAATTTTTCATAAAATAATTGTAAATTGCTCTCCAAAAAGATTGTATTGTATGTTTTATTTATTTATTTATTTTGAGACAGTCTCACTCTGTTGCCCAGGCTAGAGTGAGTGCCCTGCACATCAGCCTAGCTCACAGCAACTTCAAACCCCTGGGCTCAAACAATCCTCCTGCCTCAGCCTCCCAAGTAGCTGGGACTATAGGCATGTACCACCATGCCTGGCTGATATATATATATATATATATAGTTATCCAGCTAATTTCTTTCTATTCTTTTAGTAGAAACGGGGTCTTGCTCTTGCTCAGGCTGGTCTCAAACTCCTGAGCTCAAACAGTCTCCCCACCACTTGGCCTCCCAGGGTGCTAGGATTACAGGTGTGAGCCACTGAGCCCAGCCTGTATCGTATCAGTTTATACTTCCACGAACAATGTACCACAGAGCATGTTTCTTCATATTCTGCAAAGTGTTTGGTCTTTACTGTGCTGATGGGTGAAAAATGGTATCAACAGAGCGAGACCTTGTCTCAAAAAAAAAAAAATCATGAAGTTTAACCATTCCTCAACTGTTGCTCCTATGATGGTGCCAGGCACTATGCCAGGCACTATGCCAGGCACTGCAGGTGTAGTGGTACAGAAGAAGGGTTCCTGCCCTCGTGGAGCCAGCCAGCTAGTGGTGATAGTGGATGGGGAGACAGCACAGTAAGCAAATACAGAAGAGTCCCAGAATGTTGAAGTTCTTAATGTTTTATCTGTAATCCTAGCACTTTGGGAGGTTAAGGAGGAAGGATTGCTTGAGGCCTGGAGTTTGAGAACAGCCTGGGCAACACAGTGAAACTCCGTCTCCACACAAACACAAAAATAATAAATTAGCCGGCTGTGGCAGTACATGTCTGCAATCCTAACTACTTGAGAGGCTGAGGCAAGAGGATTACTTGAGCCCAGGAGTTTGAGGTTATAGTGAGCTATGATGATGCCACTGCACTTTAGCCTGGGGGACAGAACGAGACCCTGTCTCAAAAAATAAAAAGATAAACTAGATTCAGTGTGCCTTCTAGTAACAGGAGTATTATTTTGGCACTGCCAAGGAGTTAGTATTCTTTTTGGCATTTTAACATATAGTCAAGTCATCTCTTAAAATTACTGAGCTTTGCTGCTATTTCATAAAAAGATGCTCTTTGCTAGTTGCCTTTGAGAACTTTTGAATTCTGAAAGACAGGTCAGATATAAAGTAGTTTTCCCTTTTATTTTTTGGCCTTTGTTTCTGGACATTTTGTCCCTGCAGTCAGTCTCAGCAAAAGTGTTCTCTGTTGAGTTTTATATCTCTTTAGTATGCAAAGTCTTGCTATAATTTTGATCTGTTCTTTAGAAATTCTTTCAAAAGATGCTTCATGTTGGGATTTTGATCTTTAATTTGTATTGCTTTGTATTGTGGTGGTGAGAATTTGAGGAGATTTAAAAATGTTTAAATTTCTGGTAGTGTTATTTTAAGCCTAAGTTAAAAAAATTAAATAATCAAAATGAAACACCAGGTGATAGAAATTTAAAAATCAATTGTATTATTCCTATTGCCTTTTAGTTCAATATTATAGAAATCCAATAGGTTTTTTAATAGTTTAAAAATAAAAAAGCAATATTTGAAATGAAGATGAAAGTCTTAGTGCTTTTACTCTGCAGATAAGGTGGATATTTTCAGAAGTCAGTAATTAATAGATCTCTGATAGGATTGACTACAACCCAGAACCTCAGTTTAATTCTGCTCTTTCACAGTGGACTGTTTCTTTTAATGTGTATGGGGTTTTTTTTTCTCTGCTGCCAATTTTAGAATTCAGTGGAAACTTTTTCTTGTCAATGCCTTTTCACTAACCAAAGTGCTTTTTTTCTCCCTTTTGGTAAGCAAGTCATTTTCAACATTATTATTTTTGCTTTTTTTTAAATTAAAACATCCCTCGTTGGAAAAAAGTATTAACATGCCACTCTGTCCTCAGTCCCACTACCCAGTTTCTTAGTGTTCTTCCAAAAATTTTCTGTGTACATATAAATATACACCCCCACATACATGTATATAAACACATACATGCATATGTATGTACACATACATAGTTAGAGATTTTCTTTTGTTGTTGTTTATTTCGGCATATTATGGGGGTACAGATTTTTTTTTTTTTTTTTTTAAGACAGAGTCTCACTTTGTTGCCCAGGCTAGGGTGAGTGCCATGGCGTCAGCCTAGCTCACAGCAACCTCAAACTCCTGGGCTCAAGCGATCCTCCTGCCTCAGCCTCCCAAGTAGCTGGGACTACAGGCATGCACCACCATGCCCGGCTAATTTTTTGTATATATATTTTTAGTTGGTTCATTAATTTCTTTTTATTTTTATTGGAGACGGGGGGGGGGGGGGGTCTCGCTCAGGCTGGTTTTGAACTCCTGACCTCAGCAATCCGCCCGCCTCTGCCTCCCAGAGTGCTAGGATTACAGGCGTGAGCCACCCCGCCCGGCCCAGATTTTAAGTTTGTTGTTGTTTACTGTTGCCCAGGCTGGAGTGCAGTGGTGTCATCTATAGCTCTCTGCAACCTCCAACTCCTGGGCTCAGTTGTTCCTTTTGCTTCAGCCACCCAATTAGCTGGGACTAGAGGTACGTACCACCACACCTGGCTAATTGTAAAATTTTTTTGTAGAGATGGGGTCTTGCTATTGCCCAGGCTGGTCTCGAACTCCCGGGCTTAGGCTTGCTGAAGTGCTAGGATTATAGGCATAAGATACCACACCCAGCTGATATTTTCTTTTTTAACTATATAACTGGGATCATTTTTTTTTTTTTTTTTTTTTGAGACAGAGTCTCACTTTGTTGCCCAGGCTAGAGTGAGTGCCGTGGCATCAGCCTGGCTAACAGCAACCTCAAACTCCTGGGCTCAGCAATCCTACTACCTCAGCCTCCCGAGGAGCTGGGACTACAGGCATGCACCACCATGCCCGGCTAATTTTTTGTATATATATATTTTTAGTTGGCCAATTAATTTATGTCTATTTTTGGTAGAGACGGGGTCTCGCTCAGGCTGGTTTCGAACTCCTGACCTTGAGCAATCCGCCCGTCTCGGCCTCCCAAAGTGCTAGGATTACAGGCGTGAGCCACCGTGCCCGGCTAACTGGGATCATTTTATACTCTTGTTCAGCAGTTTGCCTTTTTCAGTTGATGATACATCTTGAAGCTCTTTATAGCAGTTTATATAAATCTTATTCATTCTTTTAATTTTTTCAAGATTAAAACCATTTTTTTTTTTAAATTAGAGATGGGATTGTAGTCTGACTCCCAGGCTGGAGTGCATTGGGACGGGCATAGCTCATTGCAGTCTCAAACTCCTGGACTCACGTGATCCTCCTAGCTCAGGTTCCTGAGTAGCTGTGACTACAGGCCCGTGCCACCACATCCAACTGATCTTCATTCTTTTTAATATTTGTATAGTATTCCATCGTATGGACAGGCCATGATTCATTTGATAAATATCTGTTCTGTAGATTATAGTAATGGCTGTAATAGCCAATATTTATTTAATACTTAATATACTAATCGGTTGTTAGGTTTACAATACAATAACATGTATTTTGTGATTCAAGTCTCATTACAGTCCTATGAAGTAGTACCTTTATCCCCATCTTATGACTGAGATTTAGATAAATTAACTAATGTATCCAAACTCACACAACTGGTAAGTTGTGCCCTGGGTTCTGATTCTCGAGTCCCCACTCTACTCTGCCAAGGAATGGTTAGTTTGACTCTAGTTTTTCTTTTCTTTTCTTTTCTTTTTTTTGGGCACATTTGATAAGCTTTTAATTTGTACATCAGAAAATATATTAGGGCCAACAATTCTCTGGGGTTGACTCTAGTTTTTCAAAAATGCAAGCAGTGGTGCAGAGCACAGTCTTTTTCTTATATCTTTACAAATTGGTGTGGCGTACACATAGGTTAAAATTCTAAGTGAAAATAAGTTAAAAGGATTGTGCTTTAAACATTTTTTTTTTTTTTTTTTGAGACAGAGTCTCACTTTGTTGCCCAGGCTACAGTGAGTGCCGTGGCGTCAGCCTAGCTCACAGCAACCTCAAACTCCTGGGCTCAAGCGATCCTACTGCCTCAACCTCCCAAGTAGCTGGGACTACAGGCATGTGTCACCATGCCCGGCTGATTTTTTTCTATATATATTTTAGTTGGCCAATTAATTTCTTCCTATTTATAGTAGAGACAGAGTCTTGCTGTTGGTCAGGCTGGTTTCGAACTCCTGAACTCAAACGATCCGCCCGCCTCGGCCTCCCAGAGAGCTAGGATTGCTTTAAACATTTTTGTGATAGCTGGTGAGGATGTGTAGAGAGGGGAACCCTGGTATACTGTTGGTGGGAATGTAAATTAGTGTTACCACTATGGAGAACAGCGTGGAGGTTCCTCAAAAAACTAAAAATGGATCTGCCATATGACTCAGCAATTCCACTGCTGGGTATATATTCAAAGGAGGGGAAATCAGTGTGTGGAAAAGATGTCTGCACACCCATGTTTATTGCAGCAATAGTCACAACAGTCAAGATTTGGAGTCAACCTAGGGATCCATCAATGGAAGAATGGATAAAGAAACTGTGGTACATATAGACAATGGAATATTATATAGCCACAAGAAAGAATGAAATCCTGTCATCTGAAACAACATGAATGGAACTGGAGAACATCATATTAAGTGAAATAAGCCAAGCGCAGAAAAACACATCTTACATGTTCTCACTAACATGTGGGAGCTAAATATTAAAAACAGTTGATCTCATGGAGACAGACAAGTAGAATGATGATTACCAGAGGCTGGGAAAGGTAGTGGGGGGAGGGAGGATAAAGTAGGGATGGTTAATGGGTGCAAAAATATAGTTAGATAGGAATGAGAAATATTTGATAACACAACAAAATGACTATAATCAACAATAAGTTAGAGTAAACTGTTTTTTTTTGAGACAGTCTTGCTTTGTTGCCCAGGCTAGAGGGAGTGCCGTGGTGTCAGCCTAGCTCACAGCAACCTCAAACTCCTGGGCTCAAACAATCCTTCTGCCTCAGCCTCCCAAGTAGCTGGGACTACAGGCATGCGCCACCATGCCCGGCTGATTTTTTATATATATATTAGTTGGCCAATTAATTTCTTTCTATTTTTTTTATAGTAGAGACGGAGTCTCGCTCAGGCTGGTTTTGAACTCCTGACCTTGAGCAATCCGCCTGCCTCGGCCACCCAGAGTGCTAGGATTACAGGCGTGAGCCACCGCGCCCGCCCATGATTTTGTTTTGGTTGTCTTCTTTTAAAAAAAAAAAAAATGATGAGGACTTTGGATTTATATCTGAATGTGAGTTTTGAGCAGAGCACATAATTTGGTTTAATTGTAAAAGACAACTGGCCCCAGTGTGGAGGATATAAAGTCCAAGTGCAGGGGCGGAGCCAGCAAGGCCAGTTAGGACTGCTGTTGGAGATGCTGAGCACTTTCCTCGGCTAGCCCACAAAATCCTCTAGATCTGGTTTCACCTCAGTGCTAGGACTGCCTTGAGTCCTGGGGACCTAAAGGTCATGTTGGTCCAGGCTATGGTGGCAGGGTTTCCCTTTTTATTTTCTGGGTAAAGATATTGTTGTATTGCTCGGCATATTCAGTGCTTAATAATAAAGAAAAAGATACTATTGTATAAGCCAAGTTAGCTTCTGACATCATGGTATGACAAAGGTCCCTACCCATCCCCCACACCCTCTGTTGGTTGTCTGGAGCTGGGTGGGCAAACTGTGGCCTGCAGATGAACCCAGGCCCACTGCCTGTATTATGTATGGCCTCTGAGCTAAGCTTTAAACGGTGAAAAAAAAAAAAATCAAAAGAAGAATAACATTTTGTGACTTAGGAACATTATGTGACATTCACGTTTCAATGTCCATCAGTAAAGTTTTATTGGAACACAGCCATGCTTATTCTTTTACATATTGTCTACAGCAGCTTTCCTGCTACTTTGGCAGAGTTGAGTAGTTGCAATAGAAACTGTATGGCCTGCAGAGCCTAAAACAGTTGCTTTCTGGCTCTTTATGAAAAATATTTGCCAATCCCTGGTTTGGAACGGTGGTGTCACCCGGGCCTGGACTCACACTTTACCACTGCCCAGCTGTGTGGCCACAGGCACATTCCTATTCTAAGCTTGAGCTTCATCATCTGTAAAATAAGTTTCACAATAGTACCTGTGTTATTGGGTGGCTTTGAGGGTTGAGGATGGATGACTGATTCTTGTCTTCTAACCAGCCTGCTGCCCAATGCTGCCCTTGGATCCCACTGTGGCCCACCCTGACTCACAGATTGCTGTCTTTCCCTGAAGTACTGCCTTTAGTCAGAACTTACTATGGAATCATGGTAGTTCTGGTGGAGCAGGGGCTTTTACTTATATTTATGGCTGGTGTGGGAAATCAAGTATTTAGAAGCTGGGGACTATCTGTATTAATTTCAGAATGCTTAACCCCTCTTTATAACACTGCCCTATGATGATGTTCATACCCGAAATCCACCCTGGAGAACACCAGGACTCACTGGTTGGAGCTGATTAAGAGATGGTTTCCAGTGAGTAATTTGTTCTTTGTATCTATGCCGGAGAAAGCGCTGTTATTTCGGCCACCATTTACTCTGACTTGGTAAAGGGAGGTGGATGGGCGATCAAAACTGTAATAATTCACGAGATAGGTCCTACAGATCTGAAAATTCAAATTCCAAAATGCTCCAAATCTGAAATTTCTTTTTTTTTCCCCCCCATCTCACTGCACAAATCTGAAACTTTTTGAGCACAGACAAGGATGCTCAAAGGAAGTGCTCATTGGAGCATCGTGGATTTCAGATTTTCAGACTTGGGATGCTCAACTGGTATAATGAAAATATTCCAAAATCTGAAAAAATATGAAATCCAAAACACTTCTGGTCCTAAGCATTTCTGATAAGGGATACTCAAAACTGTATTAAGTCATGGACTGCCATTTTAATAAAATATTAAAAGTTTATGATTTTATGTGAAATAAAATGGAAAGTACACTACTTTTTTTTTTTTTTTTTTTTTTTTATTTAAGAGATAGGTTCTCACTTTGTTACCCAGGCAGGAATGCAGTGGAGATGGTAGCTCAGTGCAACCTCAAACTCTGGGGCTCAAGTGATCCTTTCACCTAGCCTCCCTAGTAGAAGTGGGTAGTACTACAGGGGCATGCCACCACACCCAGCTAATTTTTTTCATTATTTTAGAGATGGGTTCTCCCTGTGTTGCCCACACTGGAGTTGAACTCATCACCTTAAGCAATCCTCCTGCCTCAGTCTCCCAAAGTGCTGTGATTACAGGTATCAGCCCCTGGCCTACATTTTAAAAAGGGAAGAAAATTGTATGTATTAATATTAACTCAGTCATCCTTGAGGCATAACCAAGACACTCTTTGAACTCTGTGAAGCCATAAGACTAGTCTGCATGTCATTTTGTAAGTACCACCTTTGCTTTGTGTGTAATTCCTTGCATGTGTGAGATGGGAGTGGGTGAAATAAATGTTATGAAGCTCCTCCTATATGCCCAGCATTACATGAGTTGCCTTATTTATACAAAACCCTCTGAGGTTATTAATATCTCAGGTTATAGGTAAGGTGATAGATAAATCCAGTGACTGACTTAACATGAGAGAGTTGAGAATCAGCCCCCGTCTGGTTCTCAAGCTTGTGTGCTTAGCTGAAACTACATTGCTTTTTGTGCAGACAACAGCTCTATCTTTACAATGATGTGGGGAACTTTGACTCACATCTCAAGAACCAAATTAAGGACCAAATTGGAATTTAATTGATAATGGTTACATATGTCATTTAAGAACCAAGCAAATGAAAAAGCAGAATTTTTCAGTCCTTAGAATGATGAAAATTAAGTTTTATTAGCTAGCAGTACAGTATACAATGGACTTTTAAAACAAATTTTCCCTCTATCTGAATTAATCTGGATAATTTATTTAAATGTTGGTCCTAAGCCATCGTATCAAATGCTTTGAGGACTTTTTAAAATGTAAGAGACTGTTGAAAATAGCAAAATTTAGGCATTTAAAAAAATGAAGAATTTCTATGTCAATCAGTATGTGTTTTCTTTGAATACAACTACCAAAAACTTAAGAAGCAGAACAAATCAATCTGTGAAATAAAAGAAACACATCCTTTATAAAGGTAGAAGAGGAAATTGTGCATAAAAATCATTATGAAGTCTCTCAGGCATGTAAAAAAGTATAGATTATAGTACAACGGACACTTACCTGTGTACCCACCACCCAACTTAAGAAGTAAAATGGTGGCTCACACCTGTAAACCAGCACTTTGGGAGGTCACTAAGGGAAGCTTGCTTGAGGCCAAAAGTTCCAGACCAGGAAAACTTTGTCTCTAACCCCCCCCCCCAAAAAAAAAAGAAAAAGAAAGACAAAAAACATTAAAAATGCCATTGAAGTCCACTGGGTGCCTCTTTCCCATTGAAATCCCTCCCTTTTCCACAGATATTGCTACTTTCTGGACTGTGATGTCATTATTTCCATGCATTTAAAAATACATTTAACATATGCATGTACATACATGTATGTATCTACACATAAAATATGGTATTCTTTTGCATACTTAAAACCATTTATATAAATGGTATTGTCGATGAAATCTGCACCTTGCCATTTTAGTTTAACTTCATGTTCTGATGTTCATTTCTATAGCTGTAGTCCTTTCATTTTAACTGTAATGTAGTGGGCATTGATTTATTTGTTCTTCTGTGTGAAGAAATTTTGCTATTACTGTAGTGCTAGTGAATAGTTTTGTTCACGTCTCAGTGCACATATAGGAGAATTTAATGTGTCTACGCAGGACTGGAGTTACTGTATTCAACAGTATGCACATTTCTCCTAGATGTTGCTAAATAGCTTTCCAGAGTAGTTGTACTGACTTAGTCTCCTAATAGCAGTGAATAAGAATCCAGTTGCTCAATATCCTTGCCATTTCTCCTTGTTGTGAGACTTTAACACGTTGCTAATCTGGCAAATGTGAAATAATATCTCATTTTTTTAAAAATCAATTTTATTGGAGGGTGGGAGGGCAAGGGCAATATACATAACCTTAACATTTGTCCCCCACAATATGCTGGAAAAAATAAAAAATAAAGTAAAATAAAATAAATAATAAAAAATCAATTTTATTGATAAAATTTACATAAATTGCAGTGTACCTGTTTTTAAACGTGCAGTTCGATGACATTTGTCAAGTGTATATACCTGTGTGATTACCATCCCAAACAAGATACAGAATATTTCGTTCACTTCAAAAAGTTCTCCCCAGCCTTACTGTCTTAGGTAATCACTGATTTCTGTCACTTCAGATTATTTTTGCCTGTTACAGAATTTAAAATGACGAAAGTTGTATAGGATGTACTTTCTCACGTCTGGCTTCCTTTGATCAGCATACTGTTTAAAAATATTCATCCACGTTTGTTTGTATCATTAGTCCATTTTGTTTTCTTTTTTCTTTTTGGAGACATAGTCTCACTCTGTCTTCTAGGCTGGAGTGCAGTGGCATCATCATAGCTCACAGCAACCTCAAACTCCTGGGCTCAAGTGATCTTCCTGCCTCAGCCTCCCGAATAGCTGTGACTACAGGCACATGCCACCATGCCTGGCTAATTTTTTCTATTTTTGGTAGAGACAGGGTCTCGATCATGTTCAGGCTAGTCTCAAACTTCTGGCCTCAAGTGATCCTCCCACTTTGGCCTCCCAAAGTGCTAGAATTACAGGCATTGAGCCACTGTGACAGCCAGTTCATTTTTTTTTAATTGAGATATAATTCACATGATAAAATTTACCATTTCAAGTAAACAATTTGGTGGTTTTTACTATATTCACTGTATTGTGCAACCATCGTCACTATTCCAGAATGTTTCCATTATCCCCAAAAGAAACAACCTACTTGTTATTTGTCACTCCCTGTTCCCTCTGCTCCCATCCTCTGGCAACCACCTGTTTTCTGTTGTATGGATTTGCCTATTCTGGACATCTCATGAGTACGGTTATACAATGTGGGGGCCTTGTGTGGCATATTTCTTTCATTTAACATCACATTTTCAAGATTCATCCACGTTGTATTTCATTCATTTTATGATTGAATAATCTGTTGTGTGCTTATACCACATTTTGTTTACCCATCCATCAGTTGGTGGACATTGGGATTGGGATTGTTTCCACTTTTTGACTTTTATGACTGCTATGACCATTTGTGTCCAAGTTTTCATGGGAATATATGTTTTCATTTCTCTTGGGAAGATACCTAGGAATGGAATTGTTGGGCTGTATTGTAATTCTGTGTTCAACATCTTGAGGAAAATTCATTCCATTGTAGTATTCCACTGTAGGAATATACCATGGTTTATCATCCACTAGTTGATGGACATTTGGAGTGCTTCTTGTTTTTAGTTATGAATAAACCCATTATGAATATTCATGTAAAAGTGTTTTTGTGGACATATTTTTTCCCCTCTTGAATAAATACCTAGAAGTGGAATTACTGGATCATAGGGTAGGTGTATGTTTAATTTTTTTTTTTTTTTTTTTTTTGAGACAGAGTCTCGCTCTGTTGCCTAGGCTAGAGTGAGTGCCATGGCGTCAGCCTAGCTCACAGCAACCTCAATCTCCTGGCTCAAGCAATCCTTCTGCCTCAGCCTCCCAAGTAGCTGGGACTACAGGCATGCACCACCATGCCCGGCTAATTTTATATATATATATATATATATATATATATATATATATATATATATATATATATATTAGTTAGCCAATTAATTTCTTTCTATTTATAGTAGAGACGGGGTCTCGCTCTTGCTCAGGCTGGTTTCGAACTCCTGACCTCGAGTAATCCGCCCGCCTCGGCCTCCCAGAGAGCTAGGATTACAGGCGTGAGCCATCACGCCCGGCCTATTTTTAATATACAGACAAACTATCTTCCAAAGTGGTTGTACCATTTTATATTCCCACCAGCAGCATGTGAAAGTTTCAGTTGCTTCATGCCCTCACTAACACTAGGTATTGTTAGTCTCTTTAATTTCAGCTTATCTAATGGGAATATATGATACCTCATTGTAATTTTAATTTGTATTTTCCTGATTACTAGTGAGGTTGAGCATCTTTTCATATAATTTTTTGCCAAATGTCCTCTTTGTGGACTGTGTGTTCATATCCTTTGTCCATTTTTCTTTCTTTCTTTCTTTTTAAGAGACAGGGTCTTATTGTGTCACCCAGGTTGGAAGGAAGTGGCATGATTACAACTCCCCACAGCCTCAAACTCCTTGGTAGCCTCTTGAGTAGCTAGGACTACAGGCGTGCACTACCATGCCCAACTAATTTTTAAAAATTTTTTTGTAGATATGAGGTCTTGCTACATTGCCCAGTCTGGTCTCGAACTCGTGCCTAAAGTGATATTCCTGTCTCAGCCTCTCAAAGTGCTAGGATTAAAAGCATGAGCCACCTTGCCTGGCCCCATTTTTCTTTTTTTTCTTTTTCTTAATGACTAACTATACATCCCTAGAACTGATTTCTTTCAATTATGTTCTGACTGTGGCTGGTCTCTCATTTAGTTTATGGTGTTTTTTGGTGTATAGAAGTTGTACTTTTTAATAAACATACTTATTTTCCTTTATGGTTTGTGTGATTTTTAAGTTATTATTTAATAAAATATTCCATACTCTAAGATCATAAAGATTATTTACTATTTTCTGAAAAGATTTTTATATATTTATAAAAATGTTACTTAATTTTTATTTTGCAAATTTGGTCCTTAATCCACCTAAAATTATTTATGATGTGAGGGATTGAATTAATTTAATAGTTTCCTCATCACTATAGAATAGTCCAGTATTTACCCCACTAATCTGGAGAGGCTCGTGTGCCTATATCTAATTTCTGTAAGTATGTGGATCTATTTCTGTATTCACTATTCTCCATTAGTCTTCATATTCTTTTTTTTGTTGTTCCTGGAAGTGTCAGAAAATCTTTATATTCATTCCAGCATCAACGCTACACTGTCTTTTTTTTTTTTTTTTTTTTTTTTTTGAGACAGAGTCTCACTTTGTTGCCCAGGCTAGAATGAGTGCCGTGGCGTCAGCCTAGCTCACAGCAACCTCAAACTCCTGGCTCAAGCAATTCTGCTGCCTCAGCCTCCCGAGTAGCTGGGACTACAGGTATGCGCCACCATGCCCGGCTAATTTTTTCTATATATATTAGTTGGCCAATTAATTTCTTTCTATTTATAGTAGAGATGGGGTTTCGCTCTTGCTCAGGCTGGTTTCAAACTCCAGACCTTGAGCAATCCACCTGCCTCAGCCTCCCAGAGTGCTAGGATTACAGGCATGAGCCACGGAGCCTGGCCTAGCCTCATTTTCTTAATGGTGTCTTTTACTGTATTGAAGTTTTAAATTTTTATGAACTCTAATTTATTAATATTTTCCTTTTATGATTACTACATTTTGTGCCTTCCATAAGAAACTTTCCCGCTGCCAAGTCACAAAGATGATTCCTATGTTTTCTTCTAGCATTTACATTTAGGACTACCCTCTATCTCAATTTGTGTGTGTGTGGTATGAAGTAAGGATAGTAATGTATTGTCTCTAATTTTTAAAAAAATCAACACAACAAATACATCATTTCGTCCTGAATGTTTCCTTGGACTGATAAAATGCTAATAAACTCACCAATGATAAAATTTATTATACCATTAATTAGGCAAACAACATATTTTCTGAATACCTGTTAAGTTCCATGATTAGGCAATATAGTGATTTTTTTTTTTTTAATGTGACACAAGGCTGGACACGGTAGCTTATGCCTGTATTCCTAGCACTCTGGGAGGCTGAGGTGGGAGGATCACTTGAGGCCAGGAGTTCTGTACCAGCCTGAGCAAGATCAAGACCATTCTAAAAATAGAAAAACTAGCCAAGTCCAGTGGTGTGTGCCTATAGTCCCATCTGCTGGGGAGGCTCAGGCTAAGGATGGCTTGAGCCCAGGAGTTTGAGGTTGCAGTGAGCTGTGATGAACGCCATTGCACCCTAGCCAGGGTGAAGAGCAAGATTCTTGTCTTACAAAAAAAAAAAAAAGATAAGGATAACACAGCCCCATTTGCTTCCTTGCTGAGGAGACAGACCAGTAAATGTACAGCCACCACACAGTGTGATATGCCCGATGCTAGCGATGAACGCCGGCTGCTGTGGGCACACTGGGGAGAGTCAGCGTGCTGGGGACCTGAGGTGAGGCTTCCCGGGGCTGGTGATGCTTGAGCTCAGACTTGAAGGGCTGGTTGATGTTGGCCAAGAAGGCGGGGTAGATGTGCAAAGGCAAGAGGCGTGAGAAGACTGGGGACTGTGTTGCTTTCCATTAGTTGGAGCAGATGGTACAAGGCGGAGAGTGGCAGATCTGAAGCCTTGCATGACATAATCATGGATTTCGCTTTTATCTGCTGATTAGTTGGGAGTCAGCAATACCTCAGTACTTGCAGTTGAGCATTACTGCTTTTAGTACTGTGAATGTCTTTGTATTCATAAGGGTAGACTAAAACACAGTGTGTTGTTTCAGTAAGACCTTACAGTCTAGATGCTTTTAAATATCCCTATCTTTAATTAAAGCTTTTGTTTTTATGTACATGTTGGAAACTTTGTGCAGAAGTATCATTCATGTCCTGATGTATACAGTGAGTACTTGGTACACAGTAAGTAAGTAAAAATAATCTGAGTTGAGCTATGGGCTTTATTTTTATTTTATTTTTTAAATGTGTTTTGAGATAGTCTCTCTCTGTAACCCCTGCTAGAGTGCAGTGGCATCAGCCCAGCTCACAGCAACCTCAAACTCCTGGGCTTAAGTAATCCTGCCTTAGCCTCCCAAGTAGCTGGGACTACAGGCATGCATCACCATGCCCAGCTAATTTCTTTCTATTTTTTAGTAGAGATGAGGTCTTGCTCTTGTGCAGGCTGGTCTCGAACTCCTGGCCTCAAGTGGTCCTCCCAGAGTGCTAGGAATACAGGCGAGAGCCACCATGCCCAGTCTGGACATATTATTAATATTTGCCTCTGGTTAGAAAATAGCAAATAATGACATTAGAACAAACTGCCTCATTTTAAAAATATCATTTGTTGACGCGGCCCCCTCCATAGCGTCCGCCAAGCCCTCTGCTGTCACCTCTGAGCAGAAGGTGGCTGTGCCTCCTACATATGCTGAACTTGGCAGATCTGCCAGGGATGTCTTCACCAAGGGCTATGGATTTTTGGCTTAATAAAACTTGATTTGAAAACAAAATCCAGGAATGGATTGGAATTTACAAGCTCAGGCTCAGCCAACACCGAGACCACCAAAGTGACGAGCAGTCTGGAAACCAAGTACAGATGGAATGAATATGGCCTGACATTTACAGAGAAATGAGACAGTGACAATACACTGGGCACTGAATTTACTGTGGAAGATCAGCCTGCATGTGGCCTGAAGCTGACCCTCAATTCATCTTTCTCACCTAACAGGAGGGTGGGGAGGGGGATGCTAAAATCACGACAGAGTACAAGTGGGAGCACACCAACCTGGGCTGAGCCGGGCATTTCAGCATTGCTGGGCCTTCAAGCTGGGGTGCTCTGCTGCTGGGTTCTCAGGGCTCGCTGGCTACCAGATAAATTGTGAGACCACAGAGTCCCAGGTGACCCAGAGCAACTTTTTGTGGTTGGCTACAAGACTGATGGATTCCAGCTTCACACTAATGTGAATAACGGGACAGAGTTTGGTGACTCCATTTACCAGAAGGTGAACAAGAAGTTGGAGACTGCTGTCAAGCTCTCCTGGACAGCAGGAAACAGTAACACTCACTTCAGAATCACAGCCAAGTATCAGATCAACACTGGTGCCAGCTTCTTGGCTAAAGTGAACAACTCCAGCCTGTTAGGTTTATGATATACTCAGACGCTAATGCCAGGTACCAAACTGATGCTGGTAGCTCTGCTGAGTGGCAGTGACCTCAATGCTCGTGGCCATGAGCTTGGTCTAGGACTTGAATTTCAAGCATAAGTCACAACCATATAGTTGTTGAATGTTAAACTATTTTGCAGCATAGCTAGCATAGAATTTAGTGTATTCTTTTTTTTTTTTTTTTTAGAGACAGGGTCTTACTTCATTGCCCAGGCTGGAGTGCGGTGGTCTGATCATAGCTCACTGTAACCTAGAATGCCTGGTCTCAAGCACTCAAGCCATCGTCCTGCCCCAGCCTACCACCCACATAGCTGGGACTACAGGCGTGTACCACAACACTGGGCTAATTTTTAAAACATTTTCTGTAGAGATGAGATCTTATCGTGTTGCCCAGGCTGAAATGCATCTTTTAATGTTGTGTGTCTAGGATGTGAGTATTGGTAAATGCCATGTTAGACCTCCAGGTTAAAGATGACTCAGACTTAAGATGTTACTCTTTCAGAAGTGCAGAAGAAACCAAGTTCCAAAACAGGTGCTTTCAGCTGTAGAGTTTGGAACTTGGTGGCCCTTCTGGGATGCCAGGTTTCTTTTTTAATCTGGAAATGACTGCAAGTGGAAGCTGATGATGTGCTGATACTTTATAAATTCGTTTTGAGTAAATGAATAGAATTGTGACTTCCTGAGAATTGAGCCTTGGTTTCCTGACCCCAATTGTTGAGAGGCTCATTGCTTGATGGTGTGTATAAATTCACCAGAAAGGGGCTTTTTTAGATAGATCTTCATGACCTGTTCCCACCCCAGTCCATCATCACCTCTTTTGCATCAAAAGGTCTGCAGGGTGTGGTAGCTGTTTTATGCCATTTTGGGGTGGGGAGGTTGGATGTGATGAAGCCAGTAACCCAGAACTTAATTCCATCTGGTGTTGTGGTTTCTTGCCCTTGCACCAGAGTATGAAATAGCTTTCAGGAGCTCCAGCTATAAGCTGGGAAGAGTCTGTGTGGTTGTAGTCACATGGTGACAACACTCAGAATCTAAATTGGACTTCTGTTGCATTCTCACCACTCAATTTACTTTTTAGCAGTTTAGTGGGTACATTTTAGAGTCTTCCATTTTGTGTGGAATTAGATCCTCCCCTTCAAATGCTGTAATTAACATCACTTAAAATAAAGCCTGAATAAAATATTGAAACCTCAAAAAATTTTAAAATATCATTCGTTGAAATTCATTTTCCCAGGCCAAGTGTGGTGGCTCATGTCGGTAGTCCCAGCAAATTGGGAGGCCGAGGCGAGAGGATCACTTGAGCCCAGGAGTTCAATGCTACAGTGAGCTATGATCTTGCCACTGCACTTCAGCTTGAGTGACAGAGTGAGACCCTGTCTCTAAAAATAAAAGGAAATTCATTTTCCCAAGTTGTTCTGTAGATAAAAAAGTTTGGAAGTCAAAGTGATAAAACATTATTAAAAAAAAGAATTGATATCAATTTTTATGAGATGATCTTTTTTGAAGTGGTGGATCTCTTGATGTCCCTTCTGGTCTCAGAATTCTTTTACTGATGAATTGCCAATTAAATAAAAAGGGAGTAGAACCCAGCTGGTAGTTATATATGGAATAGGAACAGATTAAGTCTCGTGATGAGATTGGTTTTCTCACAGCATGTTTTAGGCAAGTGTGTGTATATTGGGTGGTGGTGAAGGTGCCATGGGAGATTGGCTGCAGCTGAAGACCCAGGGCCCCACCTGCAGTGGGGAAGGTGAGGCCTGGGAGGGCAGGTGCTGGTGGACCAGTCTGGGTTTCCATTGCTCTCATCTCTAGGAAGTTTTTAGTAGTGACAATCAGAACTGCAGATTTTGGGTTTCTATACTTGTATGTGTCTGTCCACCTACAACATGGTAGTCTTTTGAAAACACATTGCTTGGCTCTGGTGAAGAGAAGCATATTGTGATTCCTGCGGCACTTAGAGAGAAACGATGTCTCTGACTCCTGAGAGCCTCAGGTGAGGTACATATGGAACACAGATGGCTTGTGCACAGAACCAGTGCAAAGCCAAGGACAAAACAACCTGAGTCCTCTGTTAGAGGGCAATGAACGTGATCAGGGAAGCATGGGGTGGCTGAAATTCTTTATGTCATTTAGCTTCCAAAAGATAATTTCTGTCTTATTTTCTGTGAAGAAAATCAAGGGAATAGTCAAAGTGGCCGTCTCTTGTAATATGATATGTCTGGGTGGTTTTTTTTTTTTTTTTTTGAGACAGAGTCTCCCTTTTATTTTTTTTTTGAGACAGAGTCTCGGCTTTGTTGCCCAGGCTAGAGTGAGTGCCGTGGCGTCAGCCTAGCTCACAGCAACCTCAAACTCCTGGGCTCAAGAAGCGATACTACTACCTCAGCCTCTCAAGTAGCTGGGACTACAGGCATGCGCCACCATGCCTGGCTAATTTTTTTTTTTCTATATATATTAGTTGGCCATTTCTTTCTATTTATAGTAGAGACGGGATCTTGCTCTTGCTCAGGCTGGTTTTGAACTCCTGACCTCGAGCAATCCGCCCGCCTCGGCCTTCCAGATCTGAGTGGTTTTTCTTTCCTTCACTCCCTTTTCTGGTTAGGGAAAACTGCAGGGCCTCGGCCTGGAGCCTTCTGGCCCTCCCTTCTCATCTCTCCGGGAGGTCTGGGACAGTGGCTGAATGTCTGCCAGTGTCCTATGCCTGTTTCAGGCGTGCTGCGCATCTGCTCACATCCTTGTAGCTGTGACTCTGTGCCCCTCACCAGTTGGGGTGGCTTGTTGAAGGATTCTGCCATCATTTCATTTCATTCCCATACTCTGCTGCCAGGTGGGGCCTTCCATTTCTCATGCTTGGCCTCCTGACCCACCCATGCGTATCCCACAGCACACTCGCACACTTGGCCTCTTCCCAGCTCTTTTTTTTTTTTTTTTTTTTCATCTAGAACTGCAACCAAGTGATCTTCCCAGCTCTTGGGCCTGCAGCTTGCCTGGCACATAGCAACCACTCAAGAAATGCTTATTGAATGAGCGCCTTCCCTTGTTGCTAAATTGTCAATGAGCTCCCTTTGCCTTTAAAGCTGGAACTTGACTTTCAAAACCCTTCGCTATCAGGCTTCTGTGCAGGCACCCACCGTAATTCCTACAGTCTCTTCTACTTCCTAATACACACCTTGCTTTGCATCCTAGCGGGCTTTCTGTTCCCTGAGCACCATGATGCTTTTCCGTGCCCATGCCTTTTCTGACCTGGGCCCTCCTTTTGATTTTCCACTGTCACTACTTGATTTCGAGTCTTTGTTTTGGTTTTTGCATATTTTAATAGTCCCCTAACTAGACCTACTGCTTTCATTCTCTCCTTGAGCAGAAATATCCATGCTACAGACCCAGCTCCCCAGCTGCGCCATGGATTTAGCCCGAAGCCTCTTTCCTCATCTATAAAATAGGGATAATACAATAGTGATGACCAACTTCTGTGACCTGAAGGGTCATAATAATATATACTTAAAAGTTATTTTAAAAATCATGTTGTTAGTACTTCAATATATTTCATTTGTGAAAAATCCAACTATTCATAGATTCTTTCATATATATATATATACACACACAAACACACAGAGATGGGGTCTTGCTATGTGGCTCAGGCTGGTCTCAAACTCTGTGATCCTCTTGCTTCAGCCTCCTGAATAGCTGGGACTATAGACGTGTGCCACCATACCCAGATTATTCATAGATTTTTTTTTTTTTACTTTTTTCTGATTTTGCTTATGCTTGTCTTTCCATGCCAAATTAAATTAGCACTTTCTCAAAGAAGCCTTTCCTAAATCCCAAGATGAAAGAAAATTTACCTTCTTCTGAACTTAATATATGTTAGTTACAGCATTTATCACTTTCTACATTTTATTTTTGAATTTATATGGATAGGATTGTTGTTGGGGAGGGTATATCTTACCTTTCACTAGGTTGTAAACTCTTTGAGGATAAGTTTTACCTTTTTTTTTTAACCTTCATATATATATATTTTTGAGACAGAGTCTTGCTCTGTTGCCCGGGCTAGAGTGCCATGGCATCAGCCTAGCTCACAGCAACCTCAAACTCCTGGGCTCAAGCAATCCTTCTGCCTCAGCCTCCCGAGTAGCTGGGACTACAGGCATGCGCCACCATGTCCAGCTAATTTTTCCCATATACTTTTAGTTGTCTGACTAATTTCTTTCTATTTTTAGTAGAGATGGGATCTCTCTCTTGCTCAGGCTGGTCTCGAGCTCTTGACCTTGAGCGATCTGCCCGCCTCGGCCTCCCAGAGTGCTAGGAATACAGGTGTGAGCCACTGCGCCTGGCCAACCTTCATATTTTGAAATACATTTATACTTAAAAGAAGTTGTGAAAATAGTACGGAACCAGATGTGGTGGTGCTTACTGGAGTCCCAGCTGCTTGGGAAGCTAAGGAGGGAGGATCCTTTAACCCAGTTCTGGGCTGTAGTGCGCTATGGGGTGTCTACACTAAGTTCCGCAGCACTGATCAGTAGTGGGATTGGGCCTGGGAATAGCCACTACACTCCAGCCTGGGCAACATGGTGAGACTTCATCTCTTAAAAAAAATGTGTGAAAAATAATACTGAGAGTTTTGGTGTACCTCATCTAGTTTCCCTAATGATATTATGTAATAACATCTTACAGAACTGTAGTTAAACAAGAGGGCAAATCTCTGGTCCAGCACGCAGCTGGGTATCTTGTCCATAGCTATAGTTAAATTCTTTTTTTTTTTTTTTTTTGAGACAGAGTCTCACTTTGTTGCCCAGGCTAGAGTGAGTGCCATGGCATCAGCCTGGATCACAGCAACCTCAATCTCCGGGGCTCGATCCTACTGCCTCAGCCTCCTGAGTAGCTGGGACTACAGGCATGCGCCACCATGCCCGGCTAATTTTTTGTATATATATTTTTAGTTGGTCAATTAATTTATTTCTATTTTTGGTAGAGACAGGGTCTCGCTCAGGCTGGTTTCGAACTCCTGACCTTGAGCAATCCTCCCGCCTCGGCCTCCCAAAGTGCTAGGATTACAGGCGTGAGCCACCACGCCCGGCCTATAGTTAAATTCTATCTTTAATTTTTCTTTATATGCTTCTACATGGCTCTGTAGAGCCTGGCATACAGTAGGCACTCACTTATGAGCTTTATTGCATGACAAATGAATTAATGTGCTCCATGGGGGTAGAACCACATCCAAGTTAATGTACTGTCATCCCATTCTTACTCAAGGACAGCATCATCCTGGTTGACCTGTCTCAAGACACTCAGACTACAGCCATGGACATTTCCTTCCTACCTTTCTGTGATAAATGCCCACACTCTGGGATTTATTTCAAAATAACTCATGAAGAGGGCAATGAATAAGGGTGTGGAGGGGGCAGAACTGGCTATGGGCTGATGGTTGATGGGGCTGCGGGTTTGGGGGGTTACGATACTATTCTATCTTCTTTTGTATGTTGAATGGTCTCAATTCTCCATCTCAAAAGTTTGAAGAACCAAAGCCTATTATGCTTTTTTTTAAAAAAATTAGATAATACTTAACTTATATTTCTTTTTTTTTCTTATTTTTTTTCAGTTGACAGACTTCTTAGTTCAGGTGAACAAAGCCTATTATACTGACAAGAGTATCAAAAAACCGTTTTTTTTTTCCTGAGGTTTTAGAGTCCGTCTCTAAAGTCACACTAGGGCCGGGCGTGGTGGCTCACACCTGTAATCCTAGCTCTCTGGGAGGTGAGCAGGTTGCTCATGGTCAGGAGTTCGAGACCAGCCTGAGCAAGAGCGAGACCCCGTCTCTTTACTATAAATAGAAAGGAATTAATTGGCCAACTAATATATATAGAAAAAATTAGCTGGGCATGGTGGCGCATGCCTGTAGTCCCAGGTACTCTGGAGGCTGAGGCTGAAGGATCACTTGAGCCCAGCAGTTTGAGGTTGCTGTGAGCTAGGCTGACACCACGGCACTCACTGTAGGCTGAGCCACAAAGCGAGACTCTGTCTCAAAAAAAAAAAAAGGAAAGAAAAGAATAATAGCAGCCCTTACAGACTGTGGGGGGAGCCCAGTTCTCCCTAGTCAATCCTAAAGACTCCGGAGGAATGACCTTTCTATTTATCATTATCTGTATCCCGCCACATATCCTGAAGAAATGGCCACTCAAACAGGGACTTGAGGAGACAAAATAATATCAAATGAGGAACATAAAATAACAAGTATACATTGATCACAGATATAAGGAAATACATAAATCCCAGCAGGGATTCGATGTATGACTTAATGAGTACATTTATTGACCTGCTGTGTATTAACTGCGTGCCATGAGCTAGTTACTTCTTTTTGCCTCAGTTTCCTCATTGACAGGTGGCGATAATAAACCTCCTGCATACAGTTGTGAGAATAAAATGAATTAATGTATATAAATTTATAGAGAGACGCTTGGCACTTGAGTAAGTGCTCAGTGTGTCTATTTATTGTCACTGATCTAGGTTGGAAGATAAAAAGGCATGAATGGTATAGATTTTTTTTTTTCTGTAGGGTAATTAAAGTGTGTAAGAAAAAAATAAAGTCTAAAAAAAATCCTACCTTTTTCTCACTTAACTGATTGTTTTGGAGAAAACTCTTACTAAGGACATGAAAGAGACTCTGGGTTGTGGTGGATGTTGATGTGCGGTTTGTTGGAAATTTTTATTATGCCATGTGTTATCCCATTGTACCTGCCTGTTAGAAAAGTGATTGGAGACGCCTGTACGTTTAAATATGAAAGTGTGGGGTAGAAGGGTGTGACTTTTCCCTTTGTGGCACTCCTGGGATTGTCTAGGGCTGATTCAAGCTGCTGACAACTCTATCATGGTGATTGCTCTTCGAGTTGGCCCATGCTTTTCACTTTTTCTTTAAAAATGTTTTCAAATTGGAAAAATAATATGTGCCATGGCAAAGCATTTAACCGTACAAAAGGGAATAAAATAAAAAAGAGAGTTTCCATCCTGCATCAGGCTCAAGGGTTCCCTACCTACAGGAACCAGTGTTAACAGTTTCTTGAGTACCTTGCAGGCACACACACACACACACACACACACACACACACACACGCACGCACACGCAGTTGTAGCATACTGTGGGTCCTGTTCTGCACCTTGCTTAACCATACATCCTGAAGAATATTCCACATCAAAACAAGTGATAATACCTCATTCCTTTTTTTTTTTTTTTTTTTTTTTTTTTTTTTGAGACAGAGTCTCGCTTTGTTGCCCAGGCTAGAGTGAGTGCCGTGGCGTCAGCCTAGCTCACAGCAACCTCAAACTCCTGGGCTCGAGTGATCCTTCTGCCTCAGCCTCCCAGGAAGCTGGGACTACAGGCATGCGCCACCATGCCCGGCTAATTTTTTATATATATATCAGTTGGCCAATTAATTTCTTTCTATTTATAGTAGAGACGGGGTCTCGCTCTTGCTCAGGCTGGTTTTGAACTCCTGACCTTGAGCAATCCGCCCGCCTCGGCCTCCCAAGAGCTAGGATTACAGGCGTGAGCCACAGCGCCCGGCCCTCATTCCTTTTCATGGCTACATATTATAAGGTTGAATCATATAAAATTGCTGATATTTGAATGTTGGCCAATTTCATATGATTTGAGCCAATACTAACTTTTTTTTTTTTTGAGACAGAGTCTCGCTTTGTTGTCCAGGCTAGGGTGAGTGCTGTGGTGTCAGCCTAGCTCATAGCAACCTCAAACTCCTGGGCTCAAGCAATCCTTCTGCCTCAGCCTCCTGGGTAGCTGGGACTACAGGCATGCGCCACCATGCCCGGCTAATTTTTTTTTCTATATATATTAGTTGTCCAATTAATTTCTTTCTATTTATAGTAGAGACAGGGTCTCACTCTTGCTCAGGCTGGTTTTGAACTCCTGACATCAAGCAATCCTCCCACCTCGGCCTCCCAGAGTGCTAGGATTACAGGCGTGAGCCACCGCGCCCAGCCTCACCTGAGGATAAAAAAAACAAAAACTGAAAAGCAGGAGCCACTCCAAACTAATTAAATCAGGGTCTCTGGGGGTGAGCTGAGCATTGCCTTAGCAGTTCCCCTGGTCTTGCCAGAGAACAGAGCATTACAGGCGTGAGCCACCGCACCCAGCCCCAATACTAACTTTTGAAAATATATTTACATAATCAATCTCCTGCATATAGGCATTCATATTGTTTTTTATTCTTAGGTAATACAAACAATGGATCTTGTGCAGGTTCTTGTGTATATGTGAGGATGCATATATAGGATGCGTTCTCAGAGTGGATGAACAGCTCCGTCTCCTGTGCGGTAGTAAGCTTGATTGATCCTGCCAGTTGCTTTTTTAAGTGGTTCTAATGATTTATACTGCAGCCTGCAGTGTCTAAAAATCTAAGAATTTTTGAGAGAAGAAAGAATGGAGCATTCATTTCTGCCTTCTCTTTGCATTCAGGAAGGCTTTCTTTTTTCCTTTTGAAACAGGGTCTCACTCTGTTGCCCTGGGTATGCTGCAGTGGTGTCATCATAGCTCACTGCAGCCTCAAACTCCTGGGTTCGAGCAATCCTTCTGCCTCAGTCTCCCAAGGAGCTGGGACTACAGGCATGCACCACAATGCCTGACTAATTTTTCTATTAATATTTTTTTTTTTTTTTTTTTTGAGACAGAGTCTCGCTTTCTTGCCTAGGCTAGAGTGAGTGCCATGGCGTCAGCCTAGCTCACAGCAACCTCAATCTCCTGGGCTCAAGCAATCCTGCTGCCTCAGCCTCCCGAGTTGCTGGGACTACAGGCACGAGCCACCATGCCCGGCTAATTTTTTATATATATATATTAGTTGGCCAATTGATTTCTTTCTATTTTTATAGTAGAGACGGGGTCTCGCTCAGGCTGGTTTTGAACTCCTGACCTTGAGCAATCCGCCCGCCTCGGCCTCCCAGAGTGCTAGGATTACAGGCGTGAGCCACCGCGCCCGGCTATTAATATTTTTGATAGAGACAGGGTCTTGCTCAGGCTGGTCTCAAACTCCCGAGCTCAAGCAATCCTCCTGCCTCAGCCTCCCAGAGTGCTAGTATTACAGGCGTGAGCCACTGCGCCCTCAGGAAGGCCTTGAACTGATCTCCTTTTGAGTGTGAAGGGAAGACTTTGAGCCCAGAGCTGGTTTGTAGTAATAATAATAACAGTCGCAATTTATTGAGCACTTACCTTATGCCAGGCAGTGTTCTAAGCTCTGTACACATATCACATATTGTTTCATTTAATTCTTATGACAACCTGAGAAGTAGGTGTATGATTATCAGCACTTAATCCATGAGGAAAATTCAGTAAGACAGAGTAGTTTATCCAGAGTTCTGCAGGAGGTTAAGAGTGGATAAGGGTTGCCTGCCTTGAGATTCTGCTGTCTTCTCCCTTGTTCCCTTTGTTTGATGTTTAAATGAAGGATATATTATTTTTATAATGATTGGAGTAGTTGTTGGGGTTCGGATTCATATAGCATTTCCTTATGTTACATTCTTACACATTGTGATATCGTACTTGCTTTTAAATATATTATAATTACGTATGTATATAAGTGTATAATAAGTATAACATATGTATATAATAACTTTCAGATGGTTTTCTGTGCCGTCCTACGTTTGTGTAACTCATTTTGCATTTTCAAGTCAGTTATTCAGTAAAAATATTCTGCTTTCAGCTGTCATTATGTTCATTTTCTTAGTTGTCCCTATATATTGAATTTAATCAGGTTCTGCTTGATGTTAATGACAAGAACAATCATCTTAAATTCTTTTGAGGTAAAGCAAAATATAAATCGAAAATTTATTATTGGCAAGGTCAGCACCATTTTTTTTTCAGTGACCCAGTGGGTAGTGTGGCTGAGCCATCCAAAGTGCTGGATTAAAGCTGCAAACTCTTTAGGGGTGTGGGTTTGAATCCCACCACTGCCCATATGTTTGTTTTTTATTATAAAATTGTGGTAAAACACACATAACATGAAATTTATCATCTTAACCTCTTTTAAGTATATAGTTCAATAGTATTAAGTACATCCACATTGTTATGAAACAGATTTTTGGTACTTTTTCATCTTACAGATCTGAAACTCAATACTCGTTAAACAAGAGCTCCCCATCTTTCTTCTTCCCCCAGCCCCTGGTAACCACCATTCTACTGTTTCTGTGAATCTGACTACTTTAGACACCTTATGTAAGTGGGATCATACAGTATTTGTCCTTTTGTGTTGGCTTATTTCACTTAGCATAAGGTCCTCAAGGTTCATCTATGTTGTATTATGTGAAAGATTTCCTTCCTTTCTTAAAATTTTATTCTTTTAGAGATGAGGTCTTTTTTTTTTTTCTTTTTTTTTTTTTTTTTAAGACAGAATCTCGCCCTGTTGCCCAGGCTAGAGTGAGTGCCATGGCGTCAGCCTAGCTCACAGCAACCTCAAACTCCTGGGCTTAAGCAATCCTCCTGCCTCAGCCTCCCGAGTAGCTGGGACTAACAGGCATGCACCACCATGCCCGGCTAATTTTCTCTATACATATTAGTTGGCCAATTAATTCCTTTATATTTATAGTAGGGATGGGGGTCTTGCTCTTGCTCAGGCTGGTTTCGAACTCCTGAACTTGAGCCATCCGGCCGCCTCAGCCTCCCAGAGTGCTAGGATTACAGGCGTGAGCCACCACGCCGCCTAGAGATGAGGCCTTGCTTTGTTACCTAGGCTGCAGTTTGGTGGCATAATTCAGTCGTACCTCACTGCAGCCTCGAGTTCTGGGCTCAAGCAATCTTCCCAACTCAGCCTTCTGAGTAGCTGGGATTACAGACTCAAGTAGGATTTCCTTCCTTTTTAAGGATGAATAATATTCCATTCTGTGTATATGCCAGATTTTTTTATCCATTTGTCAGTGGAAATTTGAGTTGCTTCCATATCTTGGCTACTATGAATAGCACTTGGCCATTATGACTTTGTATTTGTGAACATGGGTATGCAAATAAGTCTGTGAGACCCTGCTTTCAATTCTTTTGGATATATATCCAGAAGAGGGATTAATGGATCATATGATATTTCTATTTTTAAGGAACCTCCATATATTTTGCGTGGTGAACGCACCATTTTATAATCCCACTAACAGTGCACTAGAGTTCATCCTCACCAACACTTCTTATTTTCTGGGTGTTTTTTTTTTTTTTTTTTTTTTTTTTTTTTTTTTTGAGACAGTCTGGCTTGTTGACCAGGCTAGAGTGAGTGCCGTGGCGTCAGCCTAGCTCACAGCAACCTCAAACTCCTGGGCTCAAGCAATCCTGCCTCAGCCTCCCAAGTAGCTGGGACTACAGGCATGTGCCACCATGCCCGGCTAATTTTCTATATATATTAGTTGGCTAATTAATTTCTTTCTATTTATAGTAGAGACGGGGTCTTGCTCTTGCTCAGGCTGGTTTCGAACTCCTGACCTCAAGCAATCTGCCCGCCTCAGCCTTCCAGAGTGCTAGGATTACAGGCGTGAGCCACCGCACCCGGCTTCTGGGTGTTTTTGTTTGTTTGTTTTTTGGGTAGTAGCCATTCTATGGATATGAGGTGATACCTCATTGTATGTGTGTGTTTTCTTTTTTTCTTTTTTTTTTGGATACAGAATCTCGCCCTGTTGCCCAGGCTAGAGTGAGTGCCGTGGCATCAGCCTAGCTCACAGCAACCTCAAATTCCTGGGCTCAAGCAATCCTGCTGTCTCAGTCTCCCGAGCAGCTGTGACTACAGGCATGCGCCACCATGCCCGCCTAATTTTTTTTTCTATATTTTTAGCTGGCCAGTTAATTTCTTGCTATTTATAGTAGAGATGGGGGTCTCACTCTTGCTCAGGCTGGTTTCGAACTCCTGACCTCAAGCAATCCGCCCGCCTCAGCCTCCCAGAGTGCTAGGATTACAGGCGTGAGCCACCACACCTGACCTCATTGTGGTTTTTTTTTTTTTTTTTTTTTTTTTTTGAGACAGAGTCTCACTTTGTTGCCTAGGCTAGAGTGAGTGCCGTGGCGTCAGCCTAGCTCACAGCAACCTCAGACTCCTGGGCTCAAGCGATCCTTCTGTCTCAGCCTCCCAAGTAGCTGGGACTACAGGCATGCGCCACCATGCCCGGCTAATTTTTTCTATATATATTAGTTGGCCAATTAGTTTCTTTCTATTTATAGTAGAGACGGGGTCTCGCTCTTGCTCAGGCTGGTTTTGAACTCCCGACCTCGAGCAATCCGCCCGCCTCGGCCTCCCAGAGAGCTAGGATTACAGGCGTGAGCCACCGCGCCCGGCCCTCATTGTGGTTTTGATTTGCATTTCTCTGATGATTAGTGATGGTGAGCATCTTTTCATATGCTTATTGGCTGTTGGAATATCATCTTTTGAAAAATGTCTATTCAAGTCCACTATTTGATTTTTTTGTCATTGAGTTGTAGGAGTTCTTTCTCTCTTTCTCTTTCTCTCTTTCTCTCTTTCTCTCTTTCTCTCTTTCTCTCTTTCTCTCTTTCTCTCTTTCTCTCTTTCTCTCTTTCTCTCTTTCTCTCTTTCTCTCTCTCTCTCTCTCTCTCTCTCTCTCTCTCTCTCTGTTGCCCAGGCTGGAGTGCAGTGACACAATCATAATTCACTGCAGCCTCCAACTCCTGGGCTCAAGTCATCCTCCTGCCTCAGCCTCCCAAGTAACTAGGACTACAGATGTGTGCCACCTGGCCTGGCTAATTTTTCTAGTTTTTGTAGAGACGGGGTCTTGCTGTGTTGCCTGGGCTTGCCTAGAACTCCTGGCTTCCAGTGATCCTTCCACTTTGGCCTCCCAGAGTGCTGGGATTACAGACATGAGCCACCATGCCCAGCCCTCGGGACCATTTTTAATGGCAGTCTTTAGTTGTTATCCAGGAGAACCAATAGGCTTCTTGTGGCTATGGAATGCCCATCCCAGGCCTTTGCATTCTATCAAAGTCACGAATATTGTACTGGACAAACATCTACAGAGCACTTGCTAAGTGTCTTATGGGCTTGGGAAGTGAGGGCAAAAGATACAAACATGAATCAGGCAGGGAGCTCTCGGGGGTGATATGAATACTCTCTATCTTGATAGCAATTTGGGTTATACATTTGTCAAAACTCAGTAAATATATACATGAGGTTTGGAGATTTCCTTTTATATAAAGTTTATATTAAAAGAGAAAAACTAAACAAATATTAAATTCTAGTTAATGATATGCACTCTGAAATTTTAAAGGGAGGTGTCTCTTACTTATTTTGAAATGCATAAAAAGATTAATGAATGGATAAAGGAGTGAATAGGTGATAAGCAAGCGTATTTAAAATATTAATGAATCTGCTCCATGTTTGAAAGTTTTCATAATAAAATGTTGGGGGGAAAGATGAGAAGATGACTGGGGAAAAGAATCCGTATTCAATAAATGGTGCTGGGAAAATTGGATAGCCACCTGTAGAAGAATTAAACAGGATCCACACCTTTTGCCGCTCACAAAAATCAAGTCACAGTGGATAACAGACTTAAAACTAAGGCATGAAACTATAAGAATTCTA
Organism: Microcebus murinus; assembly: GCF_040939455.1. Taxonomy (NCBI): domain Eukaryota; kingdom Metazoa; phylum Chordata; class Mammalia; order Primates; family Cheirogaleidae; genus Microcebus; species Microcebus murinus. Next base: position 34,530,436 of record NC_134106.1, on the reverse strand, counting down.
GAAGAAAATGTTGAAACAGACATTGGTCTAGGCAAAGAATTTATGAAGAAGACCCCAAAGGCAATCACAGCAACAAAAAAAATAAATAATTGGGACCTGATTAAAATAAAAAGCTTCTGCACAGCCAAGGAAACTATCACAAGAACAAACTGACAACCTACAGAATGGGAGAAAATATTCGCATGCTACACATCTGATAAAGGACTGATAACTAGACTCTATATAGAATTCAGGAAAATCAGCCAGAAAAAATCAAACAACCCTATCAAAAAGTGGGCAAAGGACATGGACAGAAACTTTTCAAAAGAAAATAGACTAATGGCCAACAAACATGAAAAACTGCTCAACATCTCTAATCATCAGGGAAATACAAATCAAAACCACAATGAGATATCACTTAACTCCAGTGAGAATGGCCTTTATCAAAAAGTCCCCCAACAATAAATGTTGGTGAGGATGCAGAGAGATAGGAACACTCCTACGCTGCTGGTGGGACTGCAAACTAGTGCAACCTCTGTGGAAAGTTACATGGAAATATCTCAAAGAGCTATAAGTAGAACTGCCATTTGATCCAGCAATCCCATTACTGGGCATCTACCCAAAGGAACAAAAGACATTCTATAAAAAAGACATCTGCGCTAGAATAAGTTTATAGCAGCACAATTCACAACAGCAAAGATGTGGAAACAACCCAAGTGCCCATCAATACATGAGTGGATTAATAAAATGTGGTATATGTATACCATGGAGTTCTACTCAGCCACAAAAAACAGTGGTGATCTAGCACCTCTTGTATTTTCATGGATAGAGCTGGAGCCCATTCTACTAAGTGAAGTATCACAAGAATGGAAAAACAAGCACCATATGTACTCACCATCAAGTTGGTATTAACTGATCAACACTTAAGTGCACATATAGTAATAACATTCATCAGGTGTTGGGCAATGGGGGGGAGTAGTATTCACACCTGATTGGTGCAGTGCACACCACCTGGGGGATGGATATGCTTGAAGTTCTGACTCAGGTGGGGCAAAGGCAATATATGTAACCTAAACATCTGTACCCCTGTAATATGCTAAAATAAAAAAAGAGAAAAGAAGAAAAATAAAAGGAAAGATGAGAAGATGGCACCCATAGGGCACTGATATTTACATTCACACAGTTTAGTTAGTGGTCTCTTATGTACTGTCTTAGTTTTTTTGGGGGGGTGGGGAGGATGGGAGAGTATGGAAGCAGATACTGGCTAACACTGAAAGCATTGACTCCCCTTTGTAGCCTGTTTCTAAGCCTCTGAGTAATTCCCAGAAGTGCCTTCTCTCATAAGGGATCAGTCAGTAATTAGTAATGACTGATGATAGCAAGCAATTGCTAAAGTCCTCCAGTACCTACAGAAATGAATATTTTTTACATCATAAGCCAGGATATAACTATATATAACTGAGACAAAAGTTTCATAAAACGGTAATTTGATGTACTCTGACATTTTCTATTCTATTTCTGAAAAAATGTCAATTTTGATCCACTAATGGGTTAAGAACTGGCAGTCTGAAAAATGCTGTTCTAATGTAAACCTTGGAGACCAAGAGATTGACATACCATTTAATCTTAATAATGGACAGTGCCATAGAAATCATTAGCATTTTAAAATACTCCTTATAGCTTTAAAACCCTGTAGATCTGGGTTTCGTTACCTGTGCCTGTGCCGTTGCAGTTTCTTAATTGTGTGACCTTGGAAAAGATGCTTAACCTTCCAGTCTCAGTTCTGTCATCTGTAAAATGGAGATGTTAGGGGAAATACACACTTCAGAGAGTTCTTGAAAAGGATTAGATGAGATAATGTCTGTAAAGTAGCGTCAGTAAGTGGCAAACATTTTTATTAGCCATGCATTCATGGACGTGTGTATGTTTGGTCCTCAAAAGAAATCAGAATAGGCCTCAAAGGAATATGGTGTCCCTCTCCCTTTTTTCCTATTTGTGTTTTATAGAAGTAGCCTTCAGGAGCACCAATTGTTTGCTGTAGTGCTCAGTAAACAGTACTCAGCTTTCCAGCAGTTGCCCGTGGTGGCATTGGCGAGAGTGCCAGTTGGAAAGGCGGGGGACTTTGGCAGGCGCGGTGGTGTTTGCAGTTGGAGGCTGCTTTGGCATACTCGTAGGTGAAAAGCAATGCCTGGGGCTTCTCACCGATTCATCCCTTTAGTGTGGAATTCTGAATAAACTGCCTTGGAGGGTGGGCAGGAAGAATCCTGAGGACCTCATTACAGATGAACGTCTTTGAAATTCCCTTACTGAGAGATTATTCCACACTGTTTGGGTTTCCTCCTTTTTAATCTGAACAACTCTGGCTGCTGGTGGAAATAATTAGACAGAAAATGTTCTGGTATTTTTGGCACAGTTAATTTTTTCACTCTTCTGAAATTAATAGAGTCTTGGGATTTTAGAGCTGGGAGGATTCTTGGAGGATCTGTGCAACTTGCCGCTTGCTGGATGAGGCTCACCTTTCAGAGTGGAGAGAGCACGGGGCCTTTGAGGTCCAGTCCGGTGCCTTTGGGTCAGGTCTGGCTAGAGAGGAGACAGTACATTAGCTGGAGAACTGGTACATTTTATCCACAAGCCAATGTCAGAAAAATATTGTTATTACTATAGTGTGCTCTTTTGAGTGCACAGGTTGCTACTTTGTTTCCAGTCTATTACCTAGGATAGCAACCAACCTAGAACTCTCAGTGGCTTCACACAATGAAGATTTATTTCTTGTTCCATATCATGTCCAATCGAGGTCAGGGTGCAAAACAGTTCTAGATAGAAGCATGGAATAGTGGGAGCAAATTTTTTTCCCTGCCATGGCAACCTGGAAGGCATGTATTCTTAATGGTTGGCTGCAAGATGGCAGGGCCTATATCAACCCAAGTGCCCGAGTGACTGTGGGGAGTAGAGCAAAGACATTTTCCACCCTGACCTAGATTGGACATGATAATAAAAATTCATTTATGGCCACTGAAATCCTAATTTCATGTAATTTTCATGTCATAAAATATAATTATTCAGCCAGGCACAGTGGCTCACACCTGTAATCCTGGCACTCTGGGAGGCCAAGGTGGAGGATTGCTCAAGGTCAGGAGTTCAAGACCAGCCTGAGCAAAAGCGAGACTGGTCTCTACTAAAAATAGAAAGAAATTACTGGACAACTAAAAATATATAGAAAAAAAATTAGCCAGCCATCGTGGAGCATTCCTGTAGTCCCAGGCTGAAGCAGTAGGATTGCTTGAGCCCAGGAGTTTGAGGTTGCTGTGATTTAGGCTGATACCATGGTACTCTAGCCCCACAGAGTGAGACTCTGTCTCAAAAAAAAAAAGTAATTCTTCTTTTTTTTGTTTGTTTTTTCCCCAGTCATTAAAAAATGTAAAAAAAAAATCGTATGGAAAAGCAAATGCTTAAGAATAACCAGGATAATCTTGAAAAGGAGGGAAACAATTGATTTATATGTTTAACTAAACATCAAAGCAAAGTTTAGTCATCCCTTGATATAGTTGGGGGATTGGTTCCAGGACTCCCATGTATACCAAAATTCACGCATACTCAGGTGCTGCAGTGGGTCCTGCATACATATGTAAATCTTGCAATGGGCCATACAAAAACTTGGCCCTTTGTATATGCAGTTTTCACATCCCACCAATACTGTATTTTCCATCCGAATTTGGTTGAAAAAATCCTCATATATGTGGAACCATGCAGTTCAAGTCCATTCGTTCAAGGGTCAACTGTATAGAGCTGTATGGGACATATAAGACAAAAAAGGATTAATCAGATGTACCTGAGTGTAGCTCTGAACTTTCCACTTTGGAAATATGGAAAATCCAGAACTTTATTCAGGTATGTTTGGTGATTTTTTTTTTTTTTTGAAACAGAGTCTTGCTTTATTGCCCAAGCTAGAGTGAGTGGCGTGGCATCAGCCTAGCTCACAGCAACCTCAAACTCCTGGCTCAAGCAATCCTACTGCCTCAGCCTCCTGAGTAGTTGGGACTACAGGCATGTGGCACCATGCCCGGCTAATTTTTTTCTATATATAGTAGTTGGCCAATTAATTTCTTTCTATTTATAGTAGAGACGGGGTCTCGCTCTTGCTCAGGCTGGTTTCCAACTCCTGACCTCGAGCAATCTGCCCACCTCGGCCTCCCAGAGTGCAAGGATTACAGGCGTGAGCCACCGCGCCCTGCCTGTTTGGTGATTTAATGTATGACAAAGGCCAGCATTTCAAACCAATGGGAAAGGATGGGGGAAAAAATGTAAAAATCATTCTGAGGTTGCATGCCATACAAAAAAATGGGCAGTCGGAAGGATTTAGGCCACAGGCTGTAGTTTGTCGAACTATGCTACAAACAAACGTATAGGCAAAGGCTCTGGAACAGTTTCCAAATGTGAGGCTCTGCAGACCCTGAAGGATTCAAAAATGTATCTGAGCTGATTCAAGGCCTTGTTGAGCAAAGGACATAGCTTGCAGAGCAGGCCCTTACATATGTGAAAAGATGCTCAACATCGTTCACAGTAGGTGTTTTTTTCATCTATTAGAATAGCAGAGACCTTCAAGTTCAGTAACACTTTACGCAGGTGAGGCTGTGGGGAATAGACACTGCCATACATTGCTGGTGGGAGGGTAATTTAGTACCGCCTCCATGGGGGTAGTTTGGCAAGATCTATCATCAGCATTACAAGTATATGTCTCCTTTGACCTAGGAATTCCAAGTCTGGGATTTATTCTTCAGATATGCTTGCACATGTGTGAAATGATGTAGAAATAAGAATATTCATTGCATCATTGTTTTGACAGAGATGGGAAACTACCCAAATGCTCATCAAGTAGACTGGCTAAATAAGTCACAGTGCAAACATTCAGTGGAACACGTGTGTCACCATGTTTAAGAAATGAGGAAGCTCTTGGCCAGGCGCAGTGGCTCTCGCCTATAATCCTAGCACTCTGGGAGGCTGAGGCAGGTGGATCTCTCAAGGTCAGGAGTTCGAAACCAGCCTGAGCAAGAGCGAGACCCCGTCTCTATTAAAAATAGAAAGGGGCTGGGCGGGGTGGCTCACGCCTGTAATCCTAGCTCTCTGGGAGGCCGAGGCGGGCGGATTGCTCGAGGTCAGGAGTTCGAAACCAGCCTGAGCAAGAGCAAGACCCCGTCTCTACTATAAATAGAAAGAAATTAATTGGCCAACTAATATATATATATATAAAAAAATTAGCCGGGCATGGTGGCGCATGCCTGTAGTCCCAGCTACTAGGGCGGCTGAGGCAGAAGGATTGCTTGAGCCCAGGAGTTTGAGGTTGCTATGAGCTAGGCTGACGCCATGGCACTCACTCTAGCCTAGGCAACAAAGCGAGACTCTGTCTCAAAAAAAAAAAAAAAAAATAGAAATTAGAGGAGCAACTAAAAATATATAGAAAAAATTAGCTGGGCATGGTGGCGCATGCCTGTAGTCCCAGCTACTCGGGCAGAAGGATTGCTTGAGCCCAGGAGTTTGAGGTTGCTGTGAGCTAGGCTGACGCCACGGCAATAGAGTGAGACTCTGCCCCCGCCCCCCCCAAAAAAAAGGAAAAGAAAAAGAAATGAAGCTTTCTTTTTTCTTTTTTTTTTTTTTTTTGAGACAGAGTCTCACTTTGTTGCCCAGGCTAGAGTGAGTGCCATGGCGTCAGCCTAGCTCACAGCAACCTCAAACTCCTGGCTCAAGCAATCCTGCTGCCTCAGCCTCCCAAGTAGCTGGGACTACAGGCATTCGCCACCATGCCCGGCTAATTTTTTGTATATATATATATTAGTTGGCCAATTAATTTCTTTCTATTTATAGTAGAGACAGGGTCTCGCTCTTGCTCAGGCTGGTTTTGAACTCCTGACCTCGAGCAATCCGCCCGCCTCGGCCTCCCAGAGAGCTAGGATTACAGGCGTGAGCCACCGCGCCCGGCCATGAAGAAGCTTTCTGTTTACAGACCTGGAATGATATCCAAGATAAAATAAATAAATAAGAGGCAGGACAATTAATGTAATATGATGCTGTTTGTGTAAAAGGGGATTCATATACATACATAAGAAACTAATAAGAATTGTTGCCTCCAAGGAGGGGAACTGGGTGACTGGGTATTCTATATTATTATTATTTAACCTTTTAGATTCAAATCATGTGAATTTGATAGTTCATATTCAATATCTATTCAAAAATAAAGAAAAGTTAATAAATAAAATGAAAACAGTTACCCTGTCAGTCCTACAAAGCCCTACAGTAGGGAGACATGTCTACTTGTATTTACTCATTTCCCTGAGTATCATCTTGTACAACTTGTGTTCTGTGGCCCGCACTTTGAGTCATGCTTTCCAAAATGAGGTCCCACCTGCTTCCATTCCAGCTACTCTGATTTCTTCTCTCTGCATTGTATTTCTGATGTTTGGGTTTAGGTCAGTGGTGAGAAAAAATTACGTGGAGAAAAATGAATGATGGCATCATAATTAAAACTTTTAATTTGGAATTTAAAATGTTAAAGTAATTTACAATTACCTTTGAATTTCCTGTCACCCCAGGTCTGGGTTTCCTAACTGGTGTGTTGAAATTTGATTTCTTCAGCTTTGGAGTATGAAGGGCAAGGGCCAGGGGTGCCGGAGCCTCCAGGATGGTGGCTTCTTCAAGAATCCTACCCCCTGACTCCAGTGTGCTGTGTAAATATTATCATTTCCCATGTGTGTAGTAATGTGGAAAGGTTGGCAAATACTGCTCTAGGTAAAATATGGTCTTATATTTTTAAAATATATGCTGCGTAAAAATAATTTTGGAAAACAAACAAAGTAGTTGTCTGTGGGACAACCCCAGTGTTTGTTTTGCTCCAGTGCGGGAGTCCTCGGCCTGTTTTCCCTGGTGAAAAGCTGGCTCAGCTTCCGGTTCCCCCACACAAGTCTATTGAAAAAGACAGAAAAGTCACATTTTAGGAAATGATTTTGCCTTTTTACTCTACTGCCAAGAAGTAAGTCATCAAAAAACCTGAGTATGTTCACCGTAGGTAGGAACAAAACCCTTCTGGCCCACCTCATACCTGACATAACAGTTGAGAACCACTGTCCTCCAAGAATAAGTGAAATGGTATAGCGTGGCTAGCTGAGGATAAGCTAATTGCAAACCACCAGGTGAAAGAGATATTTAAAAAAGTATTAGTGACAAGTAAAAAAAAAAAATAGTCATTTTAAGGGTACATCATGCAATTGTAACTAACTTTATCAGGTATCAATTTTCATGGGAACGGATTTGTCCTTCTGTTGCGTCCGGTGCGTCTGCCGATGTTGGTAATACTGTCTGTTCTTGATGTTTTCTGGAAAAGTAACTGAACTAGTATGTCAATGTTGTACTATCTGAAGAAATCTAAGAGCTGTTAAAATGCTTAAAAATAAAATGATCAATTCTTCTTTTGTTCTCTTGCCAGGATAATTGAAGCTATCTGCATAGGTTGGTTCACTGCAGAGTGCGTGGTGAGGTTCATCGTCTCCAAAAACAAGTGTGAGTTTGTCAAGAGACCCCTGAACATCATTGATTTACTGGCAATCACACCGTATTACATCTCCGTGTTGATGACAGTGTTTACAGGCGAGAACTCTCAACTCCAGAGGGCTGGAGTCACCTTGAGGGTGCTTAGAATGATGAGGATTTTTTGGGTGATTAAGCTTGCCCGGCACTTCATTGGTCTCCAGACACTTGGTTTGACTCTCAAACGTTGCTACCGAGAGATGGTTATGTTACTTGTCTTCATTTGTGTTGCCATGGCAATCTTTAGTGCACTTTCTCAGCTTCTTGAACATGGGTTGGACCTGGAAACATCCAACAAGGACTTCGCCAGCATCCCCGCTGCCTGCTGGTGGGTGATTATCTCTATGACTACAGTTGGCTATGGCGATATGTATCCTATCACGGTGCCTGGAAGAATTCTTGGAGGAGTTTGTGTTGTTAGCGGGATTGTTCTATTGGCATTACCAATCACTTTTATCTACCATAGCTTCGTGCAATGTTATCATGAGCTCAAATTTAGATCTGCTAGATATAGTAGGAGCCTCTCCGCCGAGTTCCTGAATTAACGCATTGCAAACCAATTCTTGCACACACTTCATAGAAAGAGTTGGCGCTGCTTCATATGCATGTGTTTCTTGCTGGGTGGGCACTGCAGTGGCACTGTCATCAGCTTGGTAGGGTAAAAATTATCCTTCCCAGCTGAAGGGATAAAACAATTTACTTATTATAAAGTAAAGAGAATTGAGACTGCAAAGGAAAAGTAATGACTCCTAGAGCAAACTTTAGGACCTTATTTTTTTACTGAGACAGGATTTCGCTGTACTGCCCAGGCTGGGCTCAAGTGACCCTCCCTCAGCCTCAGCCTCCTGAGTAGCTGGGATTACAAGCGTGTGCCACTGTGCCCAGTTTCTAGGACCTTATTTTATTTAGACTTGTTTCCTCCTTGCCTTGAATAATTACACATTATTTTTAAGTACATTATTTGATCATTTTAAAACTGAAAGGTACTATTTTCCAAATGTTTTTCCATCTTAGGAATTCAGAAGAAGCTTTGGAACTTATAGTGTTGTTTTTTGTTTGAGAGTAACATTTTCATTTCTAAATGTTTTATAATTTCTCATATCAATGTCAGAAGTATCCTGGAAACATATGTCACATGCAGGAACTGTTTAACAAATACTTTAAAAATTTGGCCAAAATTTAAACTGTATAATGGAGCTAGATACAAGCCAGAATAGTATTTGAAAAACTTTTCCAGCATACTTCTCAATTCTCTGCTTAATTTTTGTGCCTATTATCCACCTTATCATATAGCTTCATAGAAGCTTGAATATATTATCCCTTTTCCTTTTTATTTTTATTTATTTTTGTAGAGACGAGGGCTTGCTATGTTGCTCAGGCTGGTCTTGAACTCCTGGCTTCAAGCGATTCTCCTGCCTTGGTCTCCCAAAGTGCTGGGATTACAGGCATGAGCCACCACACCCAGCCACCTTTTTTATTTTGGATTTCTTATATCTCTTTACTGAAACATTCAGAAAAGTTTTAAGAATTGAAGAGAGCTTGTATTGTTTAGCGTTTTATTAAATAATATTTGAATTCATTGCTGTTACTAGATGATAATTGTCCTAACATTCAGATGTCCAGACAAGAATATTTCCAATATAAAAATGATAATATAGAAATAGTTTGATATTACTCAATAGAAATAGTTTGATATTATTCAATATTACAACCCATATTTATCTTCTTAACTTTTTCCCCCAAACACCATGGGTTGAATAAGACTTACCAAATATAAGGATATTTATGTAGCCTTTTTTCACCCTCTCATCTTTGTAGAGAAGTATATTTATGTAGCTTTTTAATACCAAAGTCACACTTACGTGTTGTCACTGGATTATCGTAAAAAGAAAAAATTAAATATTACTCTACTCTTAGTTGCTATGTAGCTAAAGTCAGTTTTAAGCCAGGTAAAAGCAATGAATATATAATTATTTGATCTGATCTTTACCATTGTGAATCAAAGCTACACTAAAATACTTTTTGTAACAATATTGAATAATATACCATATTAATCTGGCTAGGTTATTAGACTAGATAGTGTAAAAGTGATGATTGTTTAGTACTAAAGTTTAGCAATAGGAATTAGAATTTTGCTTTTTTATCCAGGTTGCCATAAAAAGTCAGTATATAAACATAAAAATTAAAGTCACAGATTCATGAATAATTTAATGTTGTACACTGTAATTTATCAAGGGTGGAAGAGAGAAGGGTCGGGAAGTGATAGGTAGGACATGGGACCTGGATATATTTATCAAAGAAAAGGATTACCGTAAGTGTTCATTAAAGGAATATTAGCCATTATCTAGTTCAAACCTCGGCTATTACAGGTAGAAAACCAGGGCAAGAGAGGATGTGATTGTGAAGGAATTGGGCCAAAATCTGGATCTCCAGAAACCTAGCCCAGAAATTTATTCTTCACATACCTCTGGGTGTTGAGAAAAGCCTTGAGAAACCACACTTCTTTGTCATTGTCATGCTGAAATAATAATAGCAAAACTCTTTTCTTTTTTCTAATTTCCTTTCCTGAGTTTATGTGGTATTTTGGCCATTAAAAATCTCACCCTATCTTCCCTACACTATTGGTGTGCTGCTCCTTTTTACGTACTCAAAATAAATTCTATTATTTATCGTATGTTTATTGTATTTTAATAAAATTGGAACAAATGGCATGATTTATTTTTTCTTACCTATTTAGATTAAAGCTTTGTGATTCACGCAAATAATGTGCAGGTGATAGCACCTCCATATTACTAATAAAAATATAACCATCAGTTTCACTGGTACCAGGAACTCTTCATGTGAATGTCTTATCTCCCAAGGTAAATCGTAACTATCTTGAAAGCTGGGACCCTATTCTATGCACACACCTTTATGTCCCCATGGTGTTTATTACAGACTTGGACACAAACTATTGACTGATATGGGGGGAGAAACTTCTGTGTGAAGAGGCAAGGCACTTGTGCATATATATGCCACATGTGTGAACACACACAGACTTTGTGCAGCCCTTAGGTAATGAGAAATCTCTTGTTGGTGATGCCAGAATTTTCATAGGACCAATTTCCATAAAGAAGCATGTTGGATAAATGCTATTGGCAGTTCAGCTACCTATTTATTAAGGAAATGATGAGACAGAGTAGTTCATTCATAAGTGAAAGAAATATATTAGAGTTTTGTCTGTAGATGTTATAGTTTTTTAGGAACAGAGCATTTTCTGGTTCATTTCCATGAACATTGCTGCTTTAAAAAACAAAATCACTAAGAACCACTTCTGTTTGAGCTGTACTTTTAGATATTTCTTTTAACTCAAGTCTTCACAACAGAAATATTATAATTGGGATTTATATTAGTACCAGAAAGTCAGATATTATCCCAAAAATACCCAAAGAAGAAAGAGGAAGCCTGAGTCTTTGTTCTGATCTTGTCACACCTGACTTATGTGACTTGATCTTATATGTAACTTGTTTTGTATTCTGTAAAACGGGGTTTGTCAACATTAGAAAACCAAAATTAGGGAATATATTTGAAAGTGAACATATATAACCATTCAAGGCTTTGTCTTTTTCTTTTATTACTGCATTGTCATTGCAGGTTGCTAGTTGAAACAGTTGCATTTGTTCTTGTGTTTAGTAGTTACTTGTAACCACACATTCATAAGTTCTTACTTTCTTTTTTTTTTTTTTTTCTTTTTTTTTTTAAGCCTGTAAAGACCCTGTAAGGGTTCTTACTTTCTTTTTTTTTTTCTTTTTTTTTTTTTTTTTTGAGACAGAGTCTCGCTTTGTTGTCCAGGCTAGAGTGAGTGCCGTGGCGTCAGCCTAGCTCACAGCAACCTCAAACTCCTGGGCTCCAGTGATCCTTCTGCCTCAGCCTCCCGAGTAGCTGGGACTACAGGCATGTGCCACCATGCCCGGCTAATTTTTTATATATATATCAGGTGGCCAATTAATTTCTTTCTATTTATAGTAGAGACGGGGTCTCGCTCTTGCTCAGGCTGGTTTTGAACTCCTGACCTTGAGCAATCCGCCCGCCTCGGCCTCCCAAGAGCTAGGATTACAGGCGTGAGCCACAGCGCCCGGCCTTACTTTCTTAAATGTGTTAAAATATGTTCTTTCACAAAGGCTGTCAGTAAGTCAAAATATTATTTCCTCTTTTTAAACTTTTGTCCAGATGTCCTGGGATCTAGGAGAGGTAGGAATGAGGTTAGATTGGATGTTGGTATTGGGAGAATTTTCTCTGTTGGCTTGATATTTTCTAGAAGCAACTTATTTTGCCTGTTTTCTGTAGAAATGAAAAATAAAATGCTGAAAGTTCCTAGCTATGTTTTACTATTAACTTCTGTAACTCCAAATTTAAGCATAGTTTCACAGAATATTTCCAGAGCCCTCTGACCCTACATAAATGTGCATTCTGTTATGGTGGGCAATCCGATCAAACATGGTCTAAATATTTTATATAGTCGTTTGAAATTGGAACTAAAGGGGTGCTGGAGACGTTCTGGTCTACCTTGCCCCAGTCGTATGCCCTTTGTCCTATCCAAATGTTAGCAACCAGGGAACTCTGCTCCCGTGGGTTGTGATTTACCCACAGTCATTCCAGTCTCAGGTTAAGCCCCAGAAACCTGATTTCTAGACTTTTTGTTCAGTACTCTTTGCATATACTTCCCTTTTTTAAATTTCACATCAGAAAGCATGAAGGGGCCGAGTTTGGTGGCTCACACCTGTACTCCTAGTACTCTGGGAGACCAAGGTGGGAGGATCACTCAAGGTCAGGAGTTCAAAACCAGCCTGAGCAAGAGCAAGACCTTGTCTCTACTAAAAATAGAAAGAAATTAATTGGCCAACTAAAAATATAGAGAAAAAATTAGTAAAAAATATATAAGACAAAAAAAACAAAACCCAGAAAGCATGAAGGATTTCTTTTGAAAATATTTTATTTAGAACTTTGGAGTCCTCCATCTTTTTGTAGATTGAATTAAAAAGCAAATGTTGCTTTTAGAAGCCTTAGTTGTCAGGAAGGAGGGCTCGGGACCAGTGCAGAGGGAATTCAGATTTTCAATAGAATTTTTAAGTTACAAAACAATTGTGCACCTGTTCTCATATTATACAAATAAGTACAGGTATTTCATAGTTATCATTGCATTATTTAGAAGAACCAGGCTGAGAAATGTCATAACTGAATAGGAAGTAACATGGGTTGAAGCTTTAATGGAATGTTCTGGAAAGGTTCCATTTTGTTCAAAGAAGGTTGCATACACTTCTCTGTTTGTTCAGCACTCTTTCATATGGCGTGTGTGTTTTTTTAATTGTCTTCCTTTATATATGTATATATAGTAGGAGATTGTCACGATGGGTAGTCAGTTGCCTTTTCTTGAGACAAAGTCTTACTGTGCCACTGTAGGTAGAGTGCAGTGGTGTCTATTGTAGCTAACTGCAAACTCCAACTCCTGGGCTCTAAGCGATCCTTCTGCCTCGGCCTCTCTGTAGCTGGGACTACAGGCGTGTGTAATAACGCCTGGCTTGGTTTCTTTTCTTTCCTTCCTTTTTGGTAGAGATGAGATCTCACTCTTGCTCAGGCTGGTCTTGAACCCCTGAGCTCAAGTGATCCTCCCGCCTTGATCTCCCAGAGTGCTAGGATTACAGGCGTGAGTCACCATGCCTGGCCCCAGCTTTGTATTTTATATACACAATGATAGATGTGTACAGGAACTCAATTAGGGAATTCTATAACCTGTGAGTCATCCTTCTCTTGTGCTTTGTGTTATCATCCCCTGAAGTAGATATTTTTTAGATTTTGTTTTTTTATGCACTGAGGTCTCTTGAGAAGGGCATACCTGCCTAGGGGTCAAAACTAGATCAAATAATTAAAAAGCTGATATGTATGAAATCAGATTTGAGAAATTGGAATAACATTTGACTTAAAAATGAGGATTTTTGTCAACTAAGGTATAGTTTCCTGGTCCCCACAAAAGTTTCCTAAGGAGTAACTGGGGAGGATAGATGGATACCTTCTTTCTATTTATTTCCTGGTCTACATCTTTACTGACTTGCCCTCTCTCAGTTGAGTGACTCGCATCCTATTCTGTTTAATCCCACAGAAGTGAGTTATTAAGCATGTCTTCACTGTGCTGAGAGGTAGTTAGTTGAGTGGCTAGGGAGAAAAATGAGGAATAGTCACTGTATATTTGACTAAATTGACCAGTCAGTGTTGCTGGCACTGTGGCTCTCTAGACAACTTTAGGCTATTTGAGAAGAGTAATTATGGAATTTACAAAATGGAACTAAATAAATATGGGGTGGTCTTAACAATGCATTTTTTAAAAAAATCGAGATATAATTCACTTATTATAAAATTTGTCATTTACAAATGTACAGTCCTTTGATTTTTAGTATATTCACAGAACTGTACAACCACCACCATTATCTAGCTCCAGAACATTTTCACATACCCTGCACCCATTAGCAGTCACTTCCCATTCCCACTCCACCCATCCCGTGGCAACCACTAATCTAGTTTCTCTTTGTATGGATTTGCCTATTCTGGACATTTTATATAAATGGAATCATACACTTTGTGGTCTTTGTGTCTGGCTTCTTCCACTTGGTATAATGTTTTTAGGGTTCATCCATCTTGTATTTAATAGCATGAATCAGCACATCGTTCCTTTTTATGGCCGAATAGTATTCCATTGCAGGGATAGACCATATTTTGTTTATCCATCAGTTGATAGACATTTGGGTTGTTTACACTTTTTGGCTGTTATGAATAATGCTGCTATGACTATTCATGTACAAGTTATTGTGTGGACATTGGGTTTTTTTTCTCTTGAATACATACTTAGGAATGAAATTGCCTGGTCGAATGGTAATGTTTAACTTTTTGAGGAGCTGTCAAACTTTTTTATAAACCATTATAAAACCATTTGTTAAACCATTTGACATTTTTACCAGCAACGTTTAAGGGTTTCAATGTCTCCATATTCTCCCCAACACTTATTTTTCTTTTCAAAAGTGATAGCCTACTTAGTGGGTATGAGTGGTATTACCCTGTGGTTTTGATTTGCATTTCCCTAGTTACTTATGATGTTGAGCATCTTTTCATCTATTTATTAGTCATTTTTGTAAGTTCTTTGGAAAAAAAGTCTGTTTAAATCCTTAGCTCATAAAAAAATTGGATTATTTGTTTATTTATTATTGAATTGTAAGAGATGTTTATATATTCTGAATTCTAGACCCTTATGATTTGCAGATATTGTCCGTAATTCTAAGGGTTGTCTTTTCATTTACTTAGTGGTTTCATTTGCAGCACACAAACTTTAAATTTTTTTTGGTGGGGTGGGGACAGAGTCTCCCTCTGTTGCCCAGGCTAGAGTGCCATGGTGTCAGCCTAGCTCACAGCAATCTCAAACTCCTGGGCTCAAATGATCCTCCTGCCTCAGCCTCCCAAGTAGCTGGGACTACAAGCACTCGCCACAATGCCCAGCTAATTTTTTGTTTCTATTTCTAGTTGGCCGGCTGATTTTTTCTATTTTTAGTAGAGATGGGGTCTCACTCTTGCTTAGGCTGGTCTTGAACTCCTGACCTCAAGTGATCCTCCTGCCTTGGCCTTCCAGAGTGCTAGGATTATAGGCATGAGCCACCATACCCAGACCAAATTTTAAATTTTGATTCACTACAATTTATCTATTTTTTCTTGTTTCTTGTGCTTTTGGTGTCATATCTAAGAAACTCAAGATCATGAAGATGTACTGCTATGTTACCTCCTAAGAATTTTATAGTATTAGCTCTTACCTTTAGGTCTCTGATGCAGTTTGAGTTACCTTTTATATATGATGTGAGGTAGGAGTCCAATTTCATTCTTTTGCATGTGATTATCCAGTTGTTGGAAAAAATATTCTTTCCTCACTTAATAGAATTGGCACTGTTGTCAACAATCAATTAACTATAGATGTGGATTTATTTCTGGATTTTCAATTCTATTCCAGTGATCTTTATGTCAATTCTTGTGCCAGAACCACACAGGAGATTGTAATTTTGTAGTAAGTTTGGAAATCAGGAAGTATGAGTCCCTCCTAATTTTTAAGATTGTTTTGGCTATTCTGGGTCCCTTTCATTTCTATATGAATTTTAGTATTGGCAGGTCCATTTCTGCAAAAGAGGCAGTTAGAATTTTGATGGGGATGGCATTGAATCTGTAGATCAATTAGAGTAATATTATCATCCTAACAATATTAAGTCTTCCAATCCATGAACATGGACTATCTTTCCATTTACTTAGATTTTCTTTAATTTCTTTCAACAGTGTTTTATAGTTTTCATCATACAAGTATTATACTTCTTTGGTTTAATCTATTCCCATGTATTTTGTTCTTTTTGACACTATTATAAATGGAATTGTTTTCTTAGTTTCTTTTCCAGATTGTGTATTGCTAGTGTATAGAAATACAACTCATTTTTAAGTATTGATCTTATATCCTGCAACCTTGCTATTTTAGTCAGGATTCTCCAGGGAGACAGACCAATAGAAAATGTATAGATATACATATATAAGAGGGGATTTACTAGAGGGATTGACTCATGATTGTGGAAGCTGAGAAGTCCCACAATAGGTTGTCTTCAAGCCGGAGACCCGGAATGCCAGAAGCGTGGCTCAGGCCAAGTCCCAAAGCCTCAAAACCAGAGAAGCTGATGGCGTGATTCTTAGTCCAAGGCTGAAGGCCTGAGACCTTGGAGTGGTGGGGGCGGGAGGATTGCTGGTGTAAGTCCTGAAGTCCAAAGTCCAAAGAGCCAGGAGTTCTGATGTTTAAGGGAAGAAGAAGAGTGTCCCAATCATGCCATCCGCGAATAGAGATAGTTTTACTTCTTTCTCTCCAATCTGGATACCTTTTATTTCTTTCTCTTACACTCTCTTCCACTCCCGTTAGAACTTGCATTGCAATGTTACATAGGAGTGGACACCCTGGCCCTATTCCTTATCTTGGGGGAAAAGTTCTAGTTTTCATCATTAAGTATGATGTTAGCTGTGGGTTTTTCCATAGATTCCCTTTATCAGGTTGAGGAAGTTTCCTTCTATTCCTGGTTTGTTGAGTATTTTTTATCATGAAGGGGTGTTGGCACCTAACAATGTGTTTTAATGAAGAGACAGATTTTGTTGTGAATTGAGTTGTTGTATTGTCTATGCCAGGATTTACTTAAATTTTGTTGAAGTGAGTTTTTAAATCTCTACAAGATACTAATCAAGTTAAAGCCATAGAAGTGCTTGTTGATGGTTTTTAAACAGTTCTTCAACTGATATACATTTAATGGTTTCTAAGTCTATTAAACTGATTCTCTTCATTAACTCAAGTTAATTTGAGTTTATTTTCTCTTGCCTGGAGATACGTAGACACACAGACATAAGAGATGTGAAATGATTTGTTTCCGTTGGTTAGTTTATTTTAATGCCTCTTTGTTACCTGACCTGTGCTTCTCAAACTCAGATATTCCAGAAGTCCTGGGAGAAGGCAAGAGGATGTGGTTAAAACATCTCTGTCTCATTGGATGGTCAATGTTAGAGATATTTCAGTTCTCTTCTACCTCTCTTGGGGAGACCGAGGTAGGAGAGCCTGAGTATCAGGGAGCCTGTCTGAGCTTCCTGGAATTGGGCTTCCGAGCAGTGTTTAAGTCTGCCTCTTTTCATAGTACTTATAGGAAGTGCAATTATCACTGAATTACTGGGATGAAGAAGAAGGTATGACAAAATCAAAACTTGATAGTTAATTAGCCTATAGCATTGCCCTGGGAAATTTTTTTTTATTCTTGGTATGCACATAGTAGGAGCATTTGCCTAATCAGTTAATCAGTGTCACTGCTGTGCTGGGTCCCGTGGGGTACACAGAGATGACCACCAGCTAGCCTCACCCAGGCAGATACCCTCGAAGAGATCCTTGTACATGGAAAAAAACTGCTCCTGTTCTACTCTAAAAACCCATTCTTTGGTTTAACCCGAGGGTCCTTTACACAAATACTAAGCCCAGATTTTTTAATTTTTAATTTTTAAAAACTAAAAAAGTTTATTTATTTATAGGGTCTTGCTCTGTCTCCCAGGCTGGAGTACAGTGGTCCGATCATAGCTCACTGTAACCTCACAATGTGGGGCTTGAGCTAGCCTCCTCCCACCTCTCAGCCTCCTGAGTAGCTGGGACTACATAATCACACCAGGCTAATTTTAAAATTTTTTTTGTACAGACGGGGGTCTTGCTATGTTGCCAAGGCTGTTCTCGAACTCCTGGCCTCAAGCAATCCTGCCATCATCTTAGCCTCCCAAAGTGCTGGTTTTATAGGTGTGAGCCACCAAACAGGGATCCAAAATTTTTAATGTAATTCGTTGTCATGAATATAATGATTGTGAAATTCCTTTAGGGAATTATGTTAGTAAAATAAGTGGAGGAAAAGCTCAGTATTATATGTAAACAATACTTCCCTAAGTGGTTGGAAGCTCACTTGCAAGTTTTCCAGTTTGACTAATTTTTAATGGATAGAGCCCCACTGGCATTTTCATGAGTAATATTGTTAATGTAGTATCTGACTGAATTCGTACAGTTCTTTAATTTTATACATAAGCCTTAAAGGCCTTTGCTTAATGGTTACATTTTAAATAAATCTTATGAATGTGCTAGGCAAATATTAATAATCTTCAATGCAAATGTGGATATCAAACTTAATGGAGTTATAATCCAAGATTTTGGGTATACCACATTTGTAATGTTACATATTTGTTAAAAATGTTTAGGAAAATAAGCTTTCAAAGAGAGGTGTACTTTGCTATAACTGTAAAATAAGTGTATTCAATACTATTCATAACAACTATTCTTAGGAATAGCACGATCCCATTAACTAGTCATTGAATGTTTGAATAATGGCTACAGTTCGTAAAATTGAGAATAATGCAAATTATGGCAACTTTTTCATAAAAAATAATGTGCTAATGTTTTATAATTCTTTTATTTTTGCTTAATACTTTTGAATATTCTGAAAACAAATCTATGACCCTAGTTGATCATCTTAATAAACCAAATTTGCTTAGAGAAAAAATTTATAGCTGGAAGTCTCTTATAAATATATTTTTCTTGCTGTATTTGTAGGTTCATTCGTTACAGGAAAACACAGAGGTTGCTGAGGTGTTTATTATAGGGACATAATAGCAGCTGCCTGGCTGAGCCTGGTAGTTCTCATCTCTCTTTTCCTACCTCTCTGGGTCTGGCATCCAGGTTGGCATCACTCTCACCTGCATGGCATCTCTCATTCTCTTCCAGTATTTTCTCCACTTGGGGTCCCACGGGTCGATTCTCTTTCTACTTTCCCTGCTCAGGTTACAGAGTAGCATTAGCTTAGTCTTACCATCTCCCAGGTTAGGGAGAGGTTTTCCAAGCCAGTTTCCCTTGGCTTGGGGGAAGCAGTCTTTCTGGGGTGGGGAGGTTGCCATGGGCAGGGCAGTTTTCCTTAGAAGTTGGAAGTGCTGTAATATGGCCCACAAAAAGTGTGTACCCACATATATTTGGGGTACATTTTTTTCACTTTCTGTGGGCCATATTACAGCACTTGTGCAGAGCCGAACCTTGGCCTACAAAATGATGACATTTTGCTGATTGGACACAACATGAGTACGAAGTAGCAAGTGCCTAGGTGTCACAGTGATTGACCTGTCTGATATACTGAAGAGCAGAAAATGAATTTTACTCAAAGCTCAAATTGCTGTTGTGATTAGCCAGAGTTATAACAGGTGAGTCGTTCGTTCCCTGGGCTGAAGCTGTGGCTGATTTGTGGCTGTCTCTGGAAAGGCTAGTGTTTGAATTGAAGCCTGTGGCGTGTTGGGATGATTACTAAACACGCGGATTTCTAGATCTCTTCAAATAAAGGAGCATTTAACTTGGTACTTACACTTAGAGATCCTCTCCCCAGCCCCCAGCCATTAGGACATTTTTGCAAAGGAGCAACTCTGCGAGACTGGCACCAGTGAACACTCTAGGGAGCTTCGTACCCTTCCCATAGGAGTCAGCAGGAGACCCCACAACCAAATGACACCTGACATCACTGTGGAAGTGGAATTTAGGTTGTGGATCTTTCTGGTTACTCAGCATGCAGCTGTTTTCATGTTTACTGTTATTATTTATTCAGCTAGGTAGTCTAATTTTTTGAATCCCATTTTGTTTCCCTTCTTTTGATCTAATTTGGAAATTTAATAAGCAATTCCTGCCAAACTTCCCTTTAGATGAAATTTTTTCTAGAGCACTTGATTAAATTATTAGGTGAAAATAATTAGAATTTTTTTCTCTTAATGTCACTGAGAGTTTGGTAGAGGAAATGAGTGCAGTAATTGTCAAACTGTAAAAAAAAATCTACCTTGTCATTAGTTTCTATTTGAGCATAATAAAGGCTGTCCGTTTCATTTTAAGGAAAACATTTTGAACATGAACACATATTTTTTTCACTGAATGTCATTGTATCAAACTGTTCAATAATTAAAAATACATAGATATTTTAGGTCTTTGGACTAGAGCATAAATTTGGGGTACATTTTTTTCAGTTTATGTAGTATCAATCATTTTTCCCTTTTGGGGTCCCAAACTGATGGCTTACATGTTAATGAACCAAATGGCCTGTGACTTAGATTTGTATTATCCTTCATTTTAGAAAGCCATTGACTGGAAATCTCCAAAGATAAACTGTCAGGTCATTTTTAACTTGAAAGTAAAGAATAGGTTTACTTTTGTAAAGGTCATAGAATGTAGATTTTTAAAATATATTATGAATATCAAGTTATGGATTATATTCTGTTTATTTATATAAAGATGAATGTGTGTCTGTTTTGCACTAAAAAAATGGTTATACATTCAACCATTTTTATATCATGATAGTTCAGTTTTATGTTGAAAAATCATAGGGAAAGTTTTTAATTTGATGCATTTTAAATTTGATTTTAGCTTAAGTTTAATTTTGATCAGTAAACTAATCACCTCACTATCCCTCATGAGACCAAGGCCTCTTTCTTTAGTTCAGAATACCTTGAATTTTGGTGCACATTTTTGCTGTTTTCAGAAACTAAGTCAAAGTAGCCTTACATCAAAGGTAGCCTTATGTGGAGAGCCTTATTGCAAAGATATTAGAGTACTTAATTTCTAGTATTTTTTCTAGAATTGAGAATCTCGGGTATTTCTGGGCCTATAAGAACTTTGAGAAGAGTTCTGTATTTAGTTATGGGTGAAATACATGACGCACACTGAGAATGTCTTTACACTTTCTGACATTTGTACTTACATTGAGTAAAGTTATACCTCAGTTTCTTGTTTGGCACTGTCATTTGATAAAATTCACCGACAGATAAATTGCTATGTATGTATGTGATAAAGATACTTGCCTTAAAATAGAGCACTACTGTCTCGCAACCAGTCTCTGGTCAAATTGTCATTTCGGTTATGCATCTTTCTGTGCACCTATGAAGGCGGGCCTGATAAAATGGAAGTAAGAAAGAAGTTGAAATGTCTTTTCATTATTAATTATTTGAACCTGGATTAAAAAGTATTTTGACATGTAAAGATTTTATGGAAAAATTAATAATGTGTGAGTTGTTTGGCTTTTACTGCTAAAGATACACAGATAAAATACATATTGGTTTTAATGAGTATTTTTATCGACCCTACTGTCAATGGGAATCGTTATTCAAATATGTGTGTGGCCAGTTTTATTACTTCTCCTGTGTACACATAACTACTGTTAATTGTCATCATTAATGGCTGCTGGATATGTTATGGGGAGATCAGATGTACTGTATCAACCAACAGAAGATCATTTAGATAGTAAAGATTGTATTGTAGTTTGGGGATTTAAGGTAATAATTATATTGTTTGGTAGCTCTTTTAGGAATGATGGGTTAAATGAACATAGATTTTATCTTCTAATTAAAAGATTCTTAGAAATCAGCTCAATTTATGTGACATAATTTTGTTTTCTACTTTAATATGGGATTAGTAAAGTATGCAATCATTTGAGTCATAGTTTTTCTTACTCAGTTGTGTTACATATTTATGTAAGATCTTTCATAGTACCTGTGCATCAAATATTTAATTAATTCATGGTTGAAGCTTTTTAGCATCTTCAGTCCTTAAGGAAATAATATTTTATAAAAAATTTACTTTGTTATGATACAAATATGTTGTATGCATATCTGAAAAAAATTATGTACAGCTTGAACATTTGAATAGTTAATAAATTTTGACTTTGAGAACCACCTACACCTGCTACTAAATACATGTTACTATCTGTTGAGTTGACTTCATCAACTGGTGTGCAGCAGTTCATTCTTGGTGGACTCATTTCCCTTTTGTTCTGAACCAAAACTTTTCTTTGCAATAAACAACAGGTGGATGAAGCACAAAAGGTGTCTCCTGGCTGTGACAGTGCCTCTGTTGGTTGGGTGGTCTTGAGTCAATCATTTGATCCTTTCTGACCTACTTTCATATTCTCTTTTTCTCTCCCTTTTAACTACTTCTTTTCTCTATGGTAAGAAATAATTAATCTACATGAGGTAAGTTTCCAGGTGATGATGATGAGTATACCTAAGCATGTAATATGTGTTGAGTTGAATCAAAAATCTTGGAAATTGTACCTTCTTCTTTTTTTTTCTTTTTCTTTTTTGGATACAAGAGTCTCCATTTGTCCTCCAGGCTAGAATGCAGTGCTGTCATCATAGCTTATTTCAACCTCAAACTCCTGGGCTCAAGTGATCCTCTTGCCTCAGCCTCCCAAGTAGCTGGGACTACAGGTGCACACCACAACACCTGGCTAATGTTTTCTATTTTGAGTAGAGATAGGGTCTTGCTCTTGCTCAGGCTGGTCTTGAACTCCTGAGCTCAAGCGATCCTCCCACCTTGGCCTCCCACAGTGCTAGGATTACAGGCATGGGCCACCGCACCCAACCTGAAATTGTACTTTCTATAATGTATGCTGGTGCTTGTTTACAGTATGTTCTCAGTGACAGAAATGCCTGCCAGACCCTTTCATTTCTCCTATTGAAAAGGACAAGTGACTGTCCTCCTTTTCCCCTCATCCTTCACCTTTCTTCTCTCCCCCACCCCCACTTCTTGGAGGAAGTGACTCTGGATTTGACATTCTTGCCCTACATCTCAGCAGGCACTGGTGATGGGCTCAGTTGTGAAGATCACCCCTTCAGGAGTGGATGCAAGGATTTCTGAGGGCAGAGAAGCAGGTGCCTTGCTGGACAGCTGTTGAGCCAAGGCCTAACATTTCCCTCCAGGGTCTCTGCTGGCTAGATGTGAAGCAGTCTGCCCATGTTCCAGGGAGAGGTTTCCTTTGATTTATTGCTGTTAAAGTTGTTGCTTCAAGAGCTGGGCATAAACTATAAAAACAGTGGGGAAGCACAAGAAATTTGTGATAATTGCATTTAAGATAGGAATCCATTCGTCAGGTAACACTTATGTGCTGTTAATCAGAGTAATGATTTCTAAGCCACAGGGTTTGCTTCTCATCTGAGTTTTTCTTTATATTTTATTTTTGGAACTAATCTGGTTTTTGTTTTCTTTTAAGGAAAAATAATAGCAAATGTCAGACTGAACATTATATGGTTGGATTATTTTTCACAGATTTAAAAGAATTATAAGCCAGTGTGCATGGTTGAACTTTTAGATACTTGAAAAGATAATTAATGTTTTGGTAAAAAAAAAAAAAAGAAAAAGAAAAGGAGAGGGGAATTTTCTAAGTCCCTCCCCCACCCCATCTTTCACTGATGTCTCAAACTGACAAGGTGATAGATATATCAGTCAGATGTCCCATCATCTCTGTGCCCTATCAATCTTAGGCTAGGGCTGTCAAAGTACCTCTTCATCTGTGTTCAGGCTGTGTGAATACAGTGAGGTTCTGATGAATGTTTGGCCAAAAATGGGTTTTGGCACTGGGCTACAAGAGCATTGTAACCTTTTCAAGGCCAAGGCATTTTTTGGTGTGTGGGTGGTCCTTTAGTCGGCTGAAAATGTTGAAGTAAGCCTTTCTACTCTGCCAAGTCCTGAATAATTTGTGGTGCTCAAGGTGGGGGTCTTGAGGAGGCAGAGGGGTCTGGGGAGAGTGGAACTTGATGTTGACTTTACTTGGGCAGCAAGTTGTTTTCATTGGAGCTAGCTGAGAGACAGTGCACACATCTTAAAAATGAGTTTATTTTTAAAAATGCATCAAAATAGCATAATCCACATACTAGACACTATAGAAAGCAGGAAGAGAAAAAATAAGCACATACTTCCTTATCATGGTAACAAGTTGCTGTCATCAGTTGCTTTATTTTCTTCCTCTCTCCTCGTTTCCCTTTGAGCCGGGCTCTAGCCACACATGTGGGAGCCACACTCCTTGGTCCTGACAAGGAAAGAGACCAATAATAAAACACCAAAGAGGTTTAGGGGTAGGAAAAAGGTGATGAAACGGCTGCTGTGGGATCCCAGAGGACGAGCATCTCAGTCAGCTCAGCAGTCAAGGAAGGCTTCCAAGGGGAATGATTCTCAGATTCAGTTCGGGGAGACACACCCCTAAGCACAACACTTGTAGGGCACGGCGTGTACCAAAGCAAGAGCATGTGGCTTGTGGCAATTGCACTTGGTTGGGAAAGTGCATGGGTGCGTGGGGGGTGCTGTTGGGTGGGCAGAGGTCAGAAAGGAAAGGCCTCATGGGAGGAGGGCTTTACTCTGCAGGGAGAGAGCCTTTGAAGGACTTAAGTCAGGGCAATGACATGACCAGGTTTGTACTTAAAGGGGATCACTCTGTCCATTGTGCCAAGGGTGGAGAGAGACAAGGGAGGGTGGGACCAATTAGGAAACTATTGGGATAATCATCTAGGTAGAGGAAATGATGAGAGTGGATCTAGTAGCAATGATGAGAGAGACAGACAGCGAGCAGCTTTTGGTGGGAACGAGTTCCATTTTATTTTTATTTTTATTTTTATTTTTATTTTTTTTTTGGAGACAGGGTCTCACTTGTTGTCCAGGCTTAGTGAGTGCCGTGGCATCAGCCTAGCTCACAGCAACCTCAAACTCCTGGGCTCAAGTAATCCTTCTGCCTCAGCCTCCTGAGTAGCTGGGACTACAGGCATGCACCACCATGCCCGGCTAATTTTTAGATATATTAGTTGGCCAATTAATTTCTTTCTATTTATAGTAGAGACGGGGTCTCGCTCTTGCTTAGGCTGGTTTCGAACTCCTGACCTCGAGCAATCCGCCCGCCTCGGCCTCCCAAGAGCTAGGATTACAGGCGTGAGCCACCGCGCCCGGCCACGAGTTCCATTTTAGACCTAATGACTGGAGGAACCTGGACGGTATCTAAATGGAAATGTCAAGCAGGCTGGTGGCTGTGTGCCTGGAGCCCTGGGGAGATGTCAGATCTAGAGTCATCCAAATGGTCAGGATTTCAGAATCCTTGGCTCGTAGATGGAAGTAGAAGCTAGTTCGGAAAAAGATTTGAAAATTCCCTCTGAAAGAATGTTGGAATAGAGGAAGTAACCTGGGCTTGTTCCCTGGAGATTACCAAATTGGACAAGAGGAGGAAAGGGGTCGAGGGGCCCAACAGGGAGGTGGGGTGTTGAAGTCCACAAATGCTTGAAGACTGAGGTGAGCTTTGGGACTGAGAAGTGTGAGCTGGGTTTAGCAACTAGGCGCTTATGGGGCTTTGGAGAAAGCCATTCTGGTGGCTTAGGGGGTAGATGCATAAACGTGGCTTCATATGATTACATTTATATGTGGTGGAAATGTAAACGGCATCTGCATTGAACTCTGAGCTTTTCTGTCTTCCTGTAGTCTCCATAGCTGTCACTTTCAAATGTCTGCGTGCCAGAAGTTGTCTGTTCTTCTAGGATAAGAATCACAAACGTGGACCAAAGAGTCTTATCATTTTTACGGCTTTTGAAATACACTGCCACACTGATTTTCATTTGGGGTGTACAGATTTGCAGTGTTGTTCGTTTTGTGCTGCTATAACAGAATACCATGAGCCGGGTAATTCATAAACATCGGAAGTTTCCTTGGCTCACAGTTTTGGAGGCTGGGAAGTCCAACATTGAGGGGCCACATCTGGTGAAGGCCTGCTAGCTGTATAATGACATGACAAAAGGGATCACATGGATGACAGAGAGAGAGGCAAGGGGCCAAATTCATCTTTTTATCAGAAACTCAGCCCCAAGATAAGGGCATTAATCCAGGCATGAAGGTGGCGCCCTCTTAACCTAATCATCTCTTAGAGCTCCCACCTCTCCACGCTGTTGCACTGAGGATCAAGTTTCCAGCATATGAGCTTTGGGGAACACATTCAAACCATATCACTCAGTAATGCCTGATACTGTCATCGTTTTTCGAGACAGAGTCTCACTTTGTTACTCAGGCTAGAGAGTGCCGTGGCATCAGCCTAGCTCACAGCAACCTCAAACTCCTGGGCTCAAGCAATCCTGCTGCCTCAGCCTCCCGAGTAGCTGGGACTACAGGCATGCACCACCATGCCCGGCTAATTTTTTGTGTATATATTTTTAGTTGGTTGATTAGTTTCTTTCTATTTTTAGTAGAGACGGGGTCTTGCTCAGGCTGGTTTCGAACTCCTGACCTTGAGCGATCCGCCCGCCTCGGCCTCCCAGAGTGCTAGGATTACAGGCGTGAGCCACCGCGCCCGGCAGATACTGTCATTTTCACCACACCGTCATCACCATTAGATTTTACCTCATTACATTTTTTTCTTAAAGCATTGCTGAACAATGGCATCTCCCTGTGTCAGTTGCACTAATACCCTGGTTACCAGTGACCATGTCTTATGGACACTTTTAGTTTCTAAACAACCAGATCGGAAACCACACATTGGGTTGGTAGTTTAAAAATGAAACAGAAAACAAACTTGTCAAACCATCTGCCTGTTGCTGCGGGGAGGGCTGCTCTTGCACCGTGGGCCTGGTTAAAATGCTTACCATTCTCTCTGGGCCTAGCTCATGACTAAGCAAGTTTGTTGATGCCAAGCTTGTTTCCAATGCTCAGGTTTTTTCCAATGCTAAGATTATGGGATAGTTAGCTCTCTTCTCCATTTGCATCTCCCAGTGCCTAGTAAGAGTATAGGGCCCACAGCCGGCCCCAGATAAACACTGGGAAATAGACTGAAATCTTTGGTGTGATCAGAAAACATATTCTGCCTTGCAGTAGGAAGATGTCCAATAGAACAATAAGAACTATAAATATTATGATCATTAAGAAAAATATATAAATTACAGATAATCAAAAAGAAGAAAATCAAAATCATCCCTAATGCTATTCCCACACTGTTACCCTGCTGTCCAGCTAACTCCTACTTATCCTTCAGATCTTAGCTTAAACATTCCTTTCTCGGGGGGCCTTGTGGACCCTGTAATAGATTAGGTTCGATAGATGTTCTTCATCCCATTGGTTCTTCTTTATTATTATCACTTCTGAACTATACTAAATGCTTTATCAGAACAGCGACCTTATATGTGTAATTAATTACTGAATCCCCATCCCTTAGCAGCGAGGCCAGCACATAACTGTTGCTCAGTAAATGTTTGTTGAATGAACACATAGACTCAGTTGATCATTTTTAACATTTTGGCATATTTCCTTTTGGGCTTGCTTTCTCTGTGTGTGTGTATGTGTGTGTGTACATATCAAGATGGTTTTCCCTTCCAAAAATGAGATCAGTTTATACTACTGTTTCATGACTTGTTTTTTATTCTCACTGAGTCATTTTTGTGTGGTCGCCTGTCATTTTGTGATGATCCATCCCCACTCATAAAACAGCCCCTTTTGTTTCTAACAACATATATTTGAGCAATGGCTGGTCTGGGTTAGAGATACAACCTGGGACTTAGAAGATTTAAAGAATCAGTCAATTCAGTGTTTAAAAATAGTCCAACTGTCTAAACTGATCCGTTGCTGGAGAGGTCAGAATGATTTGTCACTGTGAGCACTGGCCCCGTGGGGACCCAGATGGAATGAACAAGGAGGCTGGGGAGGACAGTGAAGACCAGCCTCTGCAGTGCACATTCCTCACCCGCAACTGCACAGTCTGTGCGTTTATCCTGGAAAGCAGGTATTATTAACCCCTCTTACAGATAAAGAAACCATCTCAGGGTAGTCCAGAAGCACACTAGCTCTTTGTGGCTCAGCTTCAGTTCAGACCTGTGTCTTCTAACACAGAATCCTCTTTCGGTGCAGACGACCGCACAGCAGTGCAGGAGTCTCTGCTTACAGATTGACTGGCTGCCTCGGCTCTCTTGCGAGTAGCGCTGGCCTTGAAATCAGTTCTGGGATTTAACCCTGGTACCCATGGCCTGTTGTCTCCTCCCTGCAGCTGTCCATTTTGGGTAGTTATTTTATTCTGTTAAAGTTACATCCAGCAAGGCCAGAACTGAAATAATCAGAAGGCTGAAAGTTCAAGTTGTATTGAGTAGCCGAGTGCTAAGGCCAGGTTTTCCAGCTCTGCTTTAGCAAACCTTTGAACTTCAGTCTCCGTTTCCTTAAGTTGAGCCTTTTGCAAGGATATTAAGAAACGCCGTTTAAACTTTACTGTAACCACCTGGGAAATAGCTGCACGGGAGAACTGTGTCAGGAACAATGTTACACAATTTGAACAGATAAAATCACAGTGGCATATTCAGTTAAACCAAGAGCAGTTACACAGGGTAGCACTTTACTGCAAATGATGTAGCTGAAATGGAGTATATTCTTAATCACATTTAGACTCTGAGAATAGGGTACTGGGATAAGCTTTGTTCAAAAAGTACTGTTATCACTAATAATCGTTAATCATTATGAGCCATAAAATCTGATACAGAAGACTAGGAGAATTAAAAGAGGAAAAAACCGAGTATTATGTGCAAATAGTCTCATATAGTCATAAATAGCTTCCCATGGTGTGATTTTAATTTTTAATAATTGCTCTTCTTTATTCTATGGCTGGCTAACTACTAGTGGAACCACCTCAAGCTTTTCCTAATAATTTTTAAAAACGTGTTTGTGTGCACACTTAAAAAATGATTAAGATGGTAAAGTTTATGATACTCGTTTTTAACCACAATTTAAAAAAAACCCACACATTCGCAGTGATTCATTATCTCTCTTGAGCATCCCACTTCGGATCAAAAGGAAGCATTTATTTTTAAAACATTTTATTAGTTTTAAAAATTGCATAAAAATTGTTGCAACAAATTAAATAACATAGGATCATTATATATTAGAAGAATGAAGAGTAAAAATTTTGTTCATTCCAAATTGAACCCAGCAGGCACCCACTGGTTGTGGTGTGGTGTGTAATATTTTAGGCCTTTTTCTATAATAACATATATCTGGCTACTTTTGTTGTTGTTATTGTTGAGACAGTCTCACTCTCTGGTCTTGGGTAGAGTGCAGTGATGTCATTGTAGCTCACTGCAAGCTCCAACTCCTCTGCTGTAAGCGATCCTTCTGCCTCAGCCTCCTGGGTAGCTGGGACTACAGGCACACACCACAACACCTGGCTAGATTTTATTTATTTATTTATTTATTTATTTATTTATTTATTTATTTATTTATTTATTTATTCTTTTTAGTAGAAAAGAGATCTCACTCTTGCTCAGGCTGGTGTCAAACTCCTGAGCTCAAGCGATCCTGCCACCTTGGCCTCCCAGAGTGCTAGGATTATAGGCGTGAGCCACTGTGCCCGGCCTATTTGGCTACTTTTAGATCAAGAAACCACAGTGATATGGCTGGGCGACGTGGCTCATGCCTGTAGTCCTCACACTCTGGGAGGCCCAAGTGGCAGGATCACTTGAAGCCAGGAGTTTGAGACCAGCCAGAGCAAAACCCCATCTCTACTTTAAAAAAAAAAAATAGAAAAATTAGCCTCACATTGTGGCTCGAGCCTGTAGTCCCAGCTACTTAGGAGGCTGAGGCAGGAAGATCACTTGAGCTCAGGAGTTTGAGGTTGCAGTGAGCTAAAATGAAGCCACTGTAGTCTATCTCAAAAAACCAAACAATAACAACAACAAAAAATACAAAAGCACAGTGACAATATTTGAAATGTATAAACAACCCAAGTGTCCATCGATAGATGAAAATGTGATCTATACATACAAAGGAATATTATTCAGCCTTATTTTATTTTTAATCTTTTTTTATTTTTTATTTTATTTTTATTTTATTTTTTTGAGACAGAGTCTCATTCTGTTGCCCGGGCTAGAGTGCCATGATGTCAGCCTATTTTTGAGACAGTGTCTTGCTATGTTGCCCAGACCAGAAATAAAGGCATTATAAGTCTAGAGTAATTTATTTTTTTTTTGTTTGTTTTTGTTTTTGTTTTTTTTTTGAGACAGAGTCTCACTTTGTTGTCCAGGCTAGAGTGAGTGCCGTGGTGTCAGCCTAGCTCACAGCAACCTCAAACTCCTGGGCTCCAGTGATCCTTCTGCCTCAGCCTCCCGAGTAGCTGGGACTACAGGCATGTGCCACTATGCCCGGCTAATTTTTTTTTATATATATATATATCAGTTGGCCAATTAATTTCTTTCTGTTTATAGTAGAGACGGGGTCTCGCTCTTGCTCAGGCTGGTTTTGAACTCCTGACCTTGAGCAATCCGCCCGCCTCGGCCTCCCAAGAGCTAGGATTACAGGCGTGAGCCACAGCACCCGGCCAAGTCTAGAGTAATTTAAATGGTGCATATTCATGTAGAATAAACAAATAGATCAGAGGAACATAATAAAGAGCCCATAAACAGAGAGTCAAATATTATGAAATCTTGGTATGAAATCTTGGTAGATGTGGTCTTGCAAATCAGTGGGGAAGTGTAGATGTTTAATAAATGGTAGTAGGAAAACTGATTTTCTGAAAGAAAATAAATATAAATCCCAATTCCATTCCATACAGAAAAAGTAAATTCCAGATGAATTAAAGATCTGAATATGAAAACCGAAACTTGAAAACTATTAAAGGAAAAGTATTTGTGTTAGTCTGGGTTCTTCATGTGGGAATTGGCTCATGCAATTATGGAAGCCCAGAAGTCCTATGAGCTGCCGTCTGCGAGCTGGACCACCAGGAAAGCCCGTGTGTGATGCAGGCTGGGTCTGAAGGGCTGAGAAGCAGGAGAGCTGATGGGGGAACTCCCAGTCTGAGCCCAGAGCCCTGAGAGCCAGGAGCTCTAACGTCCAAGCACAGCAGAAGAAGGATATCCCAGCTCAGAGAGAGAGGGAATTTGTCCTTCCTCTGCTTTTTTGTTCTATTCAAACCCTCACAGATGGGATGATGCCTGATCATATTGGTGAGGTTGACCTTTTGACTCAGTCTACTGATTCAAATACTAATCTCTCTGGAAACACCTTCACAAACACCCTCGGAAATAACGTTTCACCAGCTATCTGGACATCCTTTAGCCCAGCTAAGATGACACATAAAATTAACCATCACTTGCTGGGCATGGTGGTGCACGCCCGTAGTCCCAGCTACCCTTGATTGCTTGAGTCTAGGAGTTTGAATCCAGCCTGGGCAACATGGCAATACCCTGTCTCTAAAAAAAAAAGTTAACCACCATAGTATTTCTTTTCTTTATTCTTTCTTTCTTTTTTTTTGAGATAGTCTTGATCCATCACCCAGGCTAGAGTGCAGTGGTGTCATCATAGCTCACAGCAACCTCAAACTCCTGGGCTTAAGCGATCCTCCTGCCTCTGCCTCCCGAGTAGCTGGGAGTATAGGCATGCACCACCATGCCCAGCTAATTTTTTCTACTTCTTTTTTTTTTTTTTTTTTGAGACAGAGTCTCATTTTGTTGCCCAGGCTAGAGTGAGTGCCGTGGTATCAGCCTAGCTCACAGCAACCTCAATCTCCTAGACTCTAGCAATCCTCCTGCCTCAGCCTCCCAAGTGGCTGGGACTACAAGCATGTGCCACCATGCCCGGCTAAATTTTTTTTCTCTATATATTAGTTGGCCAATT
Source organism: Microcebus murinus (assembly GCF_040939455.1). Lineage (NCBI taxonomy): Eukaryota > Metazoa > Chordata > Mammalia > Primates > Cheirogaleidae > Microcebus > Microcebus murinus. The sequence continues at coordinate 34,498,866 of NC_134106.1, read as the reverse complement.
AATTTCTTTATATTTATAGTAGAGACGGGGTCTCGCTCTTGCTCAGGTTGGTTTTGTACTCCTGACCTTGAGCAATCCGCCCGCCTCGGCCTCCCAGAGTGCTAGGATTACAGGCGTGAGCCACCGCATCTGGCCTTTTCCTACTTCTTGTCGAGATGGGGTCTTGCCTTTGCTCAGGCTGGTCTTGAGCTCCTGGCCTCAAGCAATCCTCCTGCCTTGGCCTCCCAGAGTGCTAGGAATACTGTCAGCCACCATGCCTGGACAGTCAACTTCCTTTAAAAATCTCAGTGGGGTAATCTTTTCTTGCTCTTGGATAAAATTTTTGGCAAGTACACTTTTCCACTCATTGTTAGATAATAAAAAGTCTGAGAGTCACTGTAAGACATAAGCCTAGTCTCAATTTATAAATTGTATTGTCCACCCAAGACCTTAATAAAAACTCTGAACTTGATTTACTGTCTACATTTCTTTCCTCCTTCTACTTAGATCTGCTTCAGGTTGGTAGCGCAGTGAGAAAGGATGGTGTGGTTAGCATTTTCCTTTAGTTTATTGTCATGGGTTCTCTCAATCTCTCCAACCTTGAACTTGCTGCCCGGTTTATCCTTCCAGGGCCCAGGTGAAGGAAGGGAGGGGTGGTAAGTGGATAGAAGGTCCCATTATAACCTGGTCTTGAATTCTGGGCTTGGCAGAGTTTAAAGTGTGTTTTTTTCTCTAGGGGGCACTTTTATGGTCTCTTAGAAGATTCTCTTACTAGGGACCTCCGGCAGGTCCCTCGACTGTAACAGATGTGTTCTGTTGTGGGCGGTTGCTTCCAACCTCTAGGAACTGGGCTTCATCTCTAGCTTCTTGCTACTGGGTTCCCTTTGCTCCTTCAAGTAGCCCCATTGAGCAGGACTAAGACCACCCACAACAGCCCTCTCCCACACTGCCCACGTCTTGTCCACCGAAACATCGGTGCATCCTTTGTCCTGATGAACACAGAGGGAGGAAAGAGGCTGATGCGTGCGCAGTCTCCTGGCTCTGCCATCTAAGCAATTCATTGTCCTGCCGACTCTCTGAGTTTCCAGGGCAGGAGTCAGACCCTGGCCCATGGTACCCCCAACTATAGGGACATACATATCAAGCTCCCTGAGTGAGTGGTGCCGTAGAAGCCCATTCGTTCACTCTTCATTGAGGTAAAGGAAGAAGCAATCCTGTGCCCCTAAGCTGAGAGGGGATGGGGACTACTCATAACGCAGCAAGAAGTCTCTCTCCAACAGAATCTCTTCAGAATTTTCTCTTCTTGTTCTATACTTAGACCCTTTATCATTAGTCTTGATCTGGCTGAGAAGTCTAAGAATTGTTGGACTAGTTTTCTCTGGAATCTCCTTTGTAAATTCTACATATGGCGAGCCAGCCTCACACTCACTATGGTATTTGGTATGTTGCATATCAGTAGCTCTGATTGAAGATTAGAATTGAAGCAGAAAGAGCTCTATTTTAACATCCTTTTGCACAGAGTAGTAGTATAAAAATTAGAGAACTTTTACAAGTCAAAAAGCAAAGGAAAACCCAGTATTAAGAAATGGACAAAGGATGTGAACAGGCAATTCACAAAAAATGAACCTTATAAGGCAATGAACATTGAAAAGACTGAATGAAGCGTTTCCTGCCCAGGCAGAGCTCCAAGAGGTTGGGGCACCATTTGCCTTAGCTCTTCAGGGCAGTATTGTTCACAGTGCTAATGCATCATACACTCCTTTCCATTTCTCCCGGGAGCTCTGGGATCCTAGCGTAAGCAGGGTTTGTGGGGGTCTGTGCTGTTGGCCCTCAGTTCCCAGAACAAATGTACAGAAGGAGCCCCCCTCTCCCCCACCAGTACACACAAGAACATTTCTCCCTGCGTCTCCCATCCGTGCTCACAGCTTGTGGGCATTTTGTGGATCCCATCACTTGCAGAGCAAAAGAGATACATGTTCTGCTATTGCAAATTGTATTTGCTCCAGGGCCATTTCAGAATTAATAACCACATTCATGTGTCGGGAATACACAATGCTTTAAATTGTAATGGGATTTTCTCTGGAAGTAGGTGCTGGGTTTCTTAGACTCTTTCTGTGCTCTTTGTCCCTCAAAGATTGGCATCCGTTGGAAGATGGTTTATTAATTTGGAAAGTTACAATAATCGTCAAAGCCATTCTGAGTCTTCCATAATGTTGTGTGTCTCAAAACTCACTATAGAGTTTACCATTGTCATGTGCTCTTCCTCGAGTGGGGCTGGGAGGCTGTCATCTTACTTCTAGCCAGAGGAAGAGACCGGACGCTCAGAAGCTGAGCAAAACAAAGACCAGCAAAATGTTGGAAACAGCTGTGGCAAAAAGCACTGATCTCAGAGTCCAACTCTCAGGTTCTCGCCTTGATTTTAAAGACAGTATCTGCCTGTTAGAGTTTAGAGAACTAAATGGTGGGCATACATGAGAGTGAATGGTAGACTCTAAAAGGGCCATGCAAATGCAAGGTTTTTAAATACATAGCACAGTTGGCCGCATCTTCTTAAAAATAGATTCCCTATTTTCCATTATTAAATAAATTCAGACTCATGAGAGAGAATTTTGAAAATACAAACAAGTAGAAAGAAGAAGAAAACATACAGTCCCCGCCTTCAGAGCAACCACAGAACATTGCAATGTATATCCCCCTGTCAGTATGCCACGCAAAGGCTTGGGCTCATGTTTTGATATGGTTTCAAGCACATGGAACACAAGATGTTGTATGTCACCTTTATACCCAACACCACAGTCCTTTCTTACATTATTTGAATCATTGTAAACCTATTTTTTCTTTTAAATTTAATTTTTTAAATATGTAAACCACAACTTCAAAGTTGGAACTGTAGCATGTAATAGGTGCATGTATAGGCAAGCTTCAGTCTCTTTCTTCTCCCACCCCAGCCTCTTCTTCCATCAGTATGCAACCATTTTTATTTGTCTATGATTTATCTTTCCTGTGCATATATATACACATATATATATACCACTTCCTTCATACATAAAAAGTAACATATACTGTACCTTATTTTTTCCCCAAAAAAGTAACATATACTGTGTCTTGCTTTTCCCCTAGCATATCCTAGAGACCGTTCTATCAGTGATTAGAGTTCTTTCTCATTGCTTTCTTTTTTTTATTTTTTGCTTGAGACAGAGTCTCACTCTGTTGCCCAGGCTAGAGAGCTGTGGCGTCAGCCTCGCTCACAGCAACCTCAAACTCCTGGGCTCAAGCAATCCTCCTGCCTCAGCCTCCCGAGTAGCTGGGACTACAGGCATGCACCATCATGCCCTGCTAATTTTTTCTATATATTTTTAGTTGGCCAGTTAATTTGGAGACGGGGTCTTGCTCTTGCTCAGGCTGGTCTCGAATTCCTGTACTTGAGCGATCCTCCCACCTCGGCCTCCCAGAGTGCTGGGATTACAGGTGTGAGCCACCTCCCCTGGCCCTCATTGCTTTTTAATGCTTCTCAGTACTCCATTGTGTGGCTGTATTTTAGTTTATTCAGCTAGTTCCCTAAGCAATGGACAAGTAGATTCTTTTACATTTTATACTATAAGAGGCCAGGTGAAGTGTGGTGGCTCATGCCTGTAATCCTAGCACTTTGGGAGCCGAGGAAGGAGGATCGCTTAAGGCCAGGAGTTGAGCCTGAGCAAGAATGAGACCCCAAAACCCTGTTTCTATAAAAAATAGAAAAATTATACAGGTGTGGTGGTGAACACCTGTAGTTCCAGCTACTCAGGAGGCTGAGGCAGGAGGATGGCTTGAGCCCAGGAAGTTGAGGTTGCTGTGAGTTATGATGACAGCACTGCACTCACTCTTCCTCAGGTGACATAGCAAGACCCTGTTTCAAAAAATAATAATTTTTTTACTATAACAAATAATGCCCCTATGAATGACTTGTGTAAGTATAATTTTTATTGATAACAGAATGTGCTTGACCTGCCACCCCTGCCACCCAGCCACCCATTCGTTTTCAAAGCAGTTGCTTGAAATTCCATCCTCTATCCTCCTGCTCTGAATTCTTGCTATCAGGCTCTAAAACATGCTTGGGGATCCCCCAAGCCCTGTCTGCCCTGCTCTGAACTTGAGGTTTGGGCCTGGACTCTCCAGGATTAGAATCTCCACTTTCCCAGGGATCTTGAGGCGGTTCTTCCCCAGCTCTCACCTGTTCCCCCGGGACCCAGATCGAACCGGCTGCAGGAACCCGCCCAACAACCCTCTCCTTGCCCAGCTTCCTTCTGCAGGATTAGAAGAGGTTATATCAGTTTATTTTGTCATTCCCTGATTGTTTGGGGTTGGTTGGTTTTACTTTTTATTATAAAAATGTAAAACACAGGAAAAGAGAAGAAATAGGACAACGAAATCCTAATACATCCCCTCGCCTAGGTTCAAAAATTCTTAACATTTTGCTGTATCTGATTGATCTGTTTTTCCTGAGGCATTTTTAAGAAAATGTGGACAAAATTTTAAAGAAATTTATACACATCATGATGCTTCACATATAAATACAGATAGCCCCTGACTTACTATGTGTCTACTTAATAATTTTTCAACTTTATTGTGGTGCAAAACTCATACACATTCAGTAGAAACTGTACTTCAAGTACCCATACAGCCATCCTGTTTTTCACTTCCAGTACAGTATTCAATTACATGAGATATTCAATACTTTATTATAAAATAAGCTTCATGTCAGATGATTTTGCCCAACTGTAAACTAATGAAAGTGTTCTGAGCATATTTACTGTTAATAAGATGTTCAGTAGGTTAGGTATATTAAATGCATTTTCTTTTCTTTTTTTTTTTTTTTTTTTTTTTGAGACAGGGTCTCACTTTGTTGCCCAGGCTAGAGTGAGTGCCGTGGCATCAGCCTAGCTCACAGCAACCTCAAACTCCTGGGCTCAAGCGATCCTCCTGCCTCAGCCTCCCGAGTAGCTGAGACTACAGGCATGTGCCACCATGCCCAGCTAATTTTTTCTATATATATTAGTTGGCCAATTAATTTCTTTCTATGTTTAGAGATGGGGTCTCGCTCTTGCTCAGGCTGGTTTCGAACTCCTGACCTCAAGGAATCCGCCCGCCTCGGCCTCCCAGAGTGCTAGGATTACAGGCATGAGCCACTGCGCCCAGACTTATTAAATGCATTTTCAATATTCAAATCTCCCTGGTTGTTTCAAAAATATCTTTTATAACTTATTTTTATAACCAGGATCCAATCGAGTACCACATATTGCATTTGGTTGTCACGTCTTTTTTTATTTAGATGTCCCCCTGCTACCTTTTTTATTTTTTGTCAAATTGACTTGTTGAAGAGATCTGGCCTGTCCCACATCCTGGATTGGTCTGATTGTCTTCTCACAGTTCCCTTGTCCTCTGTTTTACATTCCTTCTTTCTCTTTGTTTTTAATTTTGTTTACCCAATGTGGTCTCTGTCGGTTTGTTTCAATCCCTTTCCCATGAGAGGTTTTCCTCTACTGTCAGTCTTCCTGGTGGATGGGAATCCCCGCGGGGAACTGCGGGTCCTCTTCTCACCGGTGGGGTCCAGTCCTTAAAGGTACCCTGATGTCAATAAATCACATTTTTCAAGAAGATTGTTCCAATTTCCCACCCGGAGGGTATATTCCTGGAAGCCATTTGTAGAAGGAGTTTGGGAGATTCAACATTCAACACATCCTTGGATCCCCCAGGGTTCCCGTTAAAAACAGTGCCTGTTGGCTCTTAGACCAGAGGCACCCTATTTTCTCTGGAGAATAAACCTCTAGCCTTCTGCTGGGTTAGGGGAGAGACTGTCATCTGGGAAAGGGGATCTAGGGTGGGGGTCAAACTGCTTTTTAACCAGCCTTCCCACCTGTCCTCCTGCTTCTGGCTCCACCTTCGCTGCTTTTACCAGAGGTTTAAAAAAGAAAAGGTGTTGCTGCCAATTCCTGAGCCTTTGGGGGTGTGCTGTAAAAGGGAGTGTTTTTTTTTTTTTTTTTTTTGTCTACCTTGCTAGTTTACCATTTGGCTTTCTTAGAGCTGCCTAAGTCACTTACCACTTCTCCATCTGCTTTCCAATTTTCAAAATGCTGCTGCTGTTACCTCCTCTCCCATTCTTCATCCTTGTGGGTTTGTATCCTTTTCAGACCCCTTTACTGATGCTGCAGAGGAGTGTGGGGAGGGAGCAGGAGTAAAAAACGTGTATTTAATCTGCCAGCGGTATCCATTCTTTGATGTAGAAAAATGCTTGGATTGCTCCGATGAGCGTTTTGGTTGAGAAAGCTCTGCCCCAGCCATAGCAGCGCCCCGGGCATTCAGGTGAGAGCAGCACTGCCAAGAGGAAGCGGAATTGCTCATCACCACACTGCGGAGAGTTTGGGGTTTCTGGAGAGCAGTGAGTGGTCTGAGACGAGGGAGAAAGGGGAAGATGCAAGAAGGGCACAGGTGTGACAAGGGTCTGGAGAAGACCGGAGTTAAAGTGATGCAGGTGAGTTAGGGCATGAGGAGAGAAAGAGCTGAGGAAAACTTCCTGTGGGAGGGGCTGGCTGAGGAGCTTTGGAAAAGAGACGCCTGCCCAATACTCACCTTTAGGCTGTTTGCTGTGCTGTGGTGTCACGGTGGAGACTATTCTCTCTCCCTATGTCTACTCTTCCCATCCGTTTTTGTAGCTTTTAGCTGGGCACATTATCAGCTGAGATGAAGAGCGTCTACCAGCTTCCCTTGCAGCATGTCATGGTCACGTGACTCAGTTCTGGTCAATAAGACATAAGCAGGAGTGTGATCAAGTTCTGGGCAATAAATGAAGGAGAAGTGTTATGTCAGAATCCCAGGAAGGCTCATTAAAGGGAGTTTACTCAATTGAGATAACCTCTTACTTGCCCATTTGCCTTCTCTCCTTCCAAACTGCAATTTGTATGCAATGAGGGGAGCTCCAGCAATTATATTGTGTTATGAGGTAACCTTGAAGAAGGAACAGAAAGATAGAAGTCTGGGTCTAATAATACTATGAAGCTGCTATACCAGCTCTGGGCTGTATACCTTTGGATTTTTTTTTTAATGTAAGAGATAAGTAAAATTCTTTGGTTTTTTCCCTCTATATTACCATCATAATCACTTATGACATGCCAAATACTGTTTTAAGTGCTTGGCTTATATGCTAACTCATTTAATCCTCATACCACCAACTCTGTGAAGTAGGTACTATTATTATCCCTATTTACAGATGAGGAATGAGGCACAAAGAGATTAACTAACTTGCCTAAATTTAATTAATCTGGGTTTAACAGTAACAGTCTGGGCTTGTAAGTTCTGTGCTATACCTACTCAAACTGCATAAACGTAGCCAAACCCAATCCTAACTGATGCAGGTTGTGCAGCCTAACCCCTGAATCTGCCCCCACCACAGTCCTGTATTACAGAATCAAAAGACAAGGCAGGAAGCACCGTCCACCCCCGGCATTGCCCACCCATCCCCTGACACCCAGCACATGAAGGAAGGAGATCCTGGAGTTTCAGGTTGTGACCAGCAGTGGCACAAGCAAAGGCCCAAGGAGAGGCAAAGACTGGCGTAGGGAACCAGGTGACCTGGAAGGGCACGGAGACATAGGCTGCAGCAAGGACTAAGACCAGATGGGGGCTGGAGGCAGGTCCCCTGTCTCCACACACGTTTGAGGAGGGAGGCAGAGAGAGCCTCTTGAGTTCATGCCTATGAAGCATTTCCAACATTTAGCATCATTTCCCTAGGCATGGGCTTCAGCACATCTTGACTTCATTGGAATTGCACTGCTGAAAGGATTCTTTAGCCAATTTCAAATTCTCTAATTGTTATGAATAAAGAAATCTTTATAGATTCTGCTATATCTATGGCAGGGGAAATTAGGGGCCAAAATTTAAGGTACTAATATGAGCACTTGGGATCATCAAACCATCTTTATGATTGAAGTAATCAAAGATAAGAGATACAAAGTGTTAAAAGAGAGATGGAGTGTGCTAGACATCCACTGTCTTGATTAATGAGGAGGCTGGGAAGGACGGCTTTCTCAGGAAGCTGTAGAGAAAAATTGGGGCTGTTCCTGTTGCCACTTTGTCTCATAATTTTCAATCCTTGGTCCCCAAACCGATTGTAAATAACCCAATCTTAAGGACACTCTTGCAAGCTGGAAGGTGCTGGAAGCAGTTTGAGCTCATGCTAATTAGCTGTGAGTTATCTGAGCTGAGCTAGGAGAGTCGGTTTGCTCTGGGTCCTTAGGCAGCCCTTAGGGGCTTGACTCCTGGTCACAGAAGTGAGGACAGTGTGGGGGGCTCCAAGGGCATGGTATGGTTTCCTTGGGGGGTTTTAATAGCACCATCTTAGACATGCTCTTCTGCTCTGAGTCCCCCTCCTTCCTAATAAAGACACAAAACATAATGAGGCAAATGGGTCCTGTATTTGGAATGCAAATCTGGCGTGCAGAGACACATCCTGGCAGAGCTGCCTGGAAGGAAAACAGTCACAGCAGCCGTCACCAGAATCTTCCTGAAGATTCCCCAGGTGAACACCCCTGAGCTCAACCCACAGCTCCTTCCTTCTGAATGAGGGGGTTGGCGACAGCCTCGGGGAGATCCTACACCCAAACTGGACTCAGAGAAACAAATAGGTCTCCCCAAGGAGACCTTGCTGAAAAGAGTCCAAATTGGATTCTCAGAGAAAATGAGAGAAAATGAAAACATAAGGGAATCAATCATGGTTTTAGACAGATTCAGAGCTGGGAGGATAACTCAGCCCATGGATGCTGGTCTGAGAACTGTTCTAGTAGCTCACTGAGTGTTTGTTAAGGTTTTGAGTCATCTAAGAGAAAGGAGCCTTCCTAAGGAAAGAACAAAGGCCTTTTCGATTTGACAGTCTGAGCAGGGAGAGAAGCTGTCCCACAAGATCAAAATGGCCTCATTCAAAGGAGTATGATAAACAACACCGCAGCCTTATCTTCCTGGCTTTTATTCTCTTCCTCCTGATCATTTTTGTGTCTCATGCCTTCTCATTCCTTCATTCGCTCTTGCCCCTGGGGACAGGGTCACGCAGCAATCCGGGCTACATCCAGGAACGGAATATATTAAAGGCACCATCCATGTTCCACATTAGAAAGAGAACATTGTGGGGCATGGAAAATGAAGCAAATCATTCACCTAGGATGGTTTGGAATAGATCATTCCCTGGGCTCTGCATCCACCGTTCGTAAATGAATCCAGAGCTTTTCTAAAGGAGTGTAAAAGATTTTATTCTAATCCATTTTTTTTTCTTAGAGCTTTGGAAATATGGCTCTATAATTTAATGATTACAGGAGATGAGCAAAAGAATGAACTAAATAAGATCGCATCAGCTTGCTTTGTAATGAAGGGCCAAATTTTCCAAATATAGAGCAAAATCCAATTGTGGTGCTATTGTTTTGTAAAGGTTTCCTGCGTGGCATTAACATGAGAAACCCAGTAGCAACACACATGTGTTCTTTCCCACATAAGGAGCCTTCCCCTTGGTTCTCTACAAAGTTCGAGGAGGCACATCACAAGGGTCAATTTCTCTAAATCACCCTCACTGCCCTGTACAACAGTAAACTTTGCTGATGGAACAAATATAGGTTGCAACAAGCCATACCCCAAAGCAATGGACAATAACCAGAAATTAGCATTAGCGACAACAAGCCCCGAAAACACCAGGGACTCTCCTGCAGTCAATAACAAATAAGATTTAAAAAGGCGATGCCACGCAAAATACAATGTGGTGTCCTAGCTTAGATTCTGGAACAGAAAAAGAACCTTAGTGGAAAAAACTGATGAAAGGCAAATAAAGTCTGCAATTTAGTTAATAGTAATATACCAATGTAAATTTCTTTATTTTGATAAATGAACCATGGCCAGGTAATATATCAGCATTAGGATAAACTGGGTGAAGGTGTATAGAAGCTCTCCATGCTAGCATTGCAATTTTTCTGTAGATCTAAATTTATTCCATAATAAAAAGTTTACTTAAAAAAAAAATTGAGGCCACATTTCCATTTGTTACTGGTGGGAGTATAAATAGGTAAAAAAGTTCTGACATTACTCATAAAGAGCTTCGGAAGTATGCCTGCCCATTGACCCATGCATGAATTCATCCCCAGGAATGAATTTCCTTGTCTTAAGGAAATAGTCAAGAGTGTTCATCTCAGCACTCTGAATTATGGGGATAGTTGGCAATAGACTACAAGGCCAAAATTAGAGACCACAGGAACGATGGTGTAGCCACACTGAGGAATTTACAAGGTTACCAAGATGTTGGAGAAGTAAATTGGAAGATGTGGAAAGACTGTTACTGTGTATTGTTGAATGAAAAAAAGCTGGTTGCAAAGTAATTCACATGGTATGATCTCACCTTTTAAAAAGATCTCTGTGCTTAGAAGAAGGGGAGAAGATATACCAAGGTATAAATCGTGATTTTCTTTTTCTTTTGAGACAGAGTCTCACTCTGTTGCCGGGGCTAGAGTGCTGTGGTGTCAGCCTAGCTCACAGCAACCTCAAACTCCTGGGCTCAAGCAATGCTCCTGCCTCAGCCTCCCAAGTAGCTGGAACTACAGGCATGTGCCACCATGCCTGGCTAATTTTTTTTCCTATATATGTTTAGTTGGCCAATTAATTTATTTCTATGTATAGTAGAGACGGGGGTCTCACTCTTGCTCAGGCTGGTTTTGAACTCCTGACCTTGAGCAATCCGCCCGCCTCAGCCTCCCAGAGTGCTAGGATTATAGGCGTGAGCCACTGTGCTCGGCCAACAAGCAGTGATTTTCTGAAGGCTGTTGTGTGCTGTGGACCGAAGTGTGTCCCCCCAAGCCCTCACAAATTAATATGTTGAAGCTCTAGCTCCTAGTCTGCTTGTATTTGGAGGTAGGGCCCTTAGGAGGTAATTAAGGTTAAATGAGGTCATCAGCGTCCTACTCCAATAGGATTGGTGGCCTCATAAAAAGAGGGAGAGAGGGAGAGCGCTCTTTCTCCACGCGGGCTCACGGAGGAAAAGCCATGTGAACACACACAAGACAGAGGCGGCTGTGTGTGAACCAGGAGGAGCCAGAGCACACTGTGGGAACAATACGTTGCTGTTGTCTAAGCCACCTGGTCTACAGTGTTTTGTTATGACAACCCAAGCTGACCAAGACAGTGAGTATTCTAAATTTTCTTGTTTTTGCTCTCTCATTTTTTTTCTGTAGTGAATATAAATTGCCTTATTATTTAAAGAACAATAAATGTAAAACAAATTTATTCTTAGGGCTTCAATTCACTATTGACAGAAAGAAACACAACTCTCTGGGTCTCCTTTGGGAATCGTCTGAGCTGGAGTGGTGAAGTCACCCAACAATCACTTCCTCATGGAGTCGATCTGCTGTCGGGCTTCTTGCGTACCAGGGGCCCAGGAAGGGGAAGTCCCCTTCATCCCCCGAATTACCAAGAATTGATAGTTCAGTTTGCACAGTGATTTATGGTTTATTTATTCTTTCTTTATTTTTTTTGAGACAGTCTCGCTCTGTTGCCCGGGCTAGAGTGCCGTGGCGTCAGCCTAGCTCACAGCAACCTCAAATTCCGGGGCTCAAATGATCCTCCTGCCTTAGCCTTCTAAATAGGTGGGACTACAGCTGAATGCCACCATGCCCAGCTAATTTTTTCTACTTTTAGTAGAGATGGGGTCTCACTCTTGCTCAGGCTGGTCTTGAACTCCTGACCTTAAGCAATCCTCCCCCCTCAGCCTCCCAGAATGCTAGGATTATAAGCATGAGCCACCACACCTGGCCTGATTTATGTTTTAATGCATACATCTGTATATGTTAACTTAGTTGGCTGTCACAGGCAGTAGGCAAGGCACGTAAGTAATATCGTTCCTCATGGGCAAGGCTTGGGAGGTTAAGTGACTTGCCCAGTGTCACATGGCTGGTGGTGGTGGAGCCAGGCCCAGGAACGGGGCCTCTCGACTTCAAGACCAGTGCTGAACTCTGCTACCAGGTACTGCCTGGCTAGTTCTTTCTTTGGCATCAATCCTGGTCCATCTTGAAAGGATGGCCTTGCTAATAAATTATCTAACTCAGAGAAAAATAAACTGTCTAAGATGGGAAAAGGAGAAAATGCACAGCACATAATTGCCCCTTTGAAGGGAAAGATCACACAGCACAACTGCTCCTTTGTTTGATTAACTACCTGAGTGGCTTAACTTGTTCTCTTTAAGAATTTAACAGCCTTGAAGAGCCCCCAGCAGAGAGCAGGGGTGCCAACTCCCTCCACCCCCAGCTCCCACTCTCCACAGACCACATTCCAAAAACCTTTGTAAGCCAGCCTCACAGAAGAGAAAAAAAAGAAAAAAATAGAGCCATTTCCCCACTGCTTTCTCTTTGTCCCCATAAAACCCCCAAACCCCTGCCCTCCCTGCTGGCACATCTCCTCTCTTTCACCTGTGCCGTGCCCTGCCCACCCCTGGGAAGTAAAATCAACTTTTTTTCTTTAAAACTATTCTAATTTTTTTGTCAAGAGATCTTTTTGATCTCCCACCCTAACACATCTTGTGAGTCAGATTCAGAGAATTGACCCAGTCCTCCAGAGACCCTGGGGTGGCCCAGGCGAACTCTGGTCCTCATAAATTGCATGTTAGAAATAGAAAATGTTACATTCTCCCACTTCCATGCCAACCACAAGCTATTTCTTTTCTTTTTTTTTTCTTTTTTCTTTTTTCTTTTATTTTTTGAGACAGAGTCTCACTTTGTTGCCCAGGCTAGAGTGAGTGCCGTGGCATCAGCCTAGCTCACAGCAACCTCAAACTCCTGGGCTCAAGCGATCCTCCTGCCTCAGCCTCCCGAGTAGCTGGGACTATAAGCATGCGCCACCATGCCCGGCTAATTTTTTCCTATATATATTAGTTGGCCAATTAATTTCTTTCTATTTATAGTAGAGACGAGGTCTCGCTCTTGCTCAGGCTGGTTTCGAACTCCTGACCTCAAGCAATCCTCCGACCTCGGCCGCCCAGAGTGCTAGGATTACAGGCATGAGCCACCGCGCCTAGCCAACCACAAGCTATTTCTGGGCCATATGTTTTCCGAAACCCCAAAGGCTGCGCAGGCTTTGACAGAGTCTTAAGCACAAGTCTTGACTGATTCCTGTGCAGGCACCTGACTGCAAGGGGAAGCCTGGGCACAGGCCCCTGATGGAAGCTGGTGCTTTTGAAAATGGCTTTGCTGGAGCTGCAACAGCTAGGCTCTTCCAGTGTTGGGATCTAGCTTCAGACCTATCTATTTATGTATTTTTCCTGCATTGGCAAGTATGAGCTTGGATAAATATTTTCAAATCCTCTTAGGGATTTTGCAGTTGTTGCATTAGTGGGTGAGAACAGTTGCAGACATTGGCGCTCTGCTAGATTTCCTAATGTTAGAAGTGTTAAGTAAAAATTAAGGTGACTAAATGGGAGACCCAGGAAGAATTTTTATTGGCATGAGGATTGCTACTGCTCTCTTTGACTATGGAACTTAAAAAACAATCAGATTCGAGCTGGGTGCAGTGGCTCGCGCCTGTAATCCTGGCACTTTGGGAGGACAAGGTGGAAGGATCGCTTGAGGCCAGGAGTTCAGGCTTGGGCAATAGCAAGACCATGTCTCTACCAAAAATGTTAGCCGGGCATGGTGGCGCATGCCTGTAGTCCCAGCTACTCAGGAGGCTGAGGTAGGAGAATCACTTGAGCTCAGGAGTTTGAGGCTGCAGTGACACCATTGCACTCTACCCCAGGCAACAAAGACCCTGTCTCATAATAATAATAATAATAATTAGTTTCCTTATAAAGAAGGAGAATAAACAGTATGGTACTATATGCGCACTCAACAGATGTATGTCAGTGCTTGAAACATACAAGGCATCATGCTAAACTTGAGGAGACGCTAAGCTGAAGACAAAATTAATACCTGCTGTCAAGGTGAGGACAGTCCTCTGGGGAGTCAGACATGTGCACATGTTATTGCTACCCGAGGCAGTCAGGTGGGTGGAAATGTGAGGGGGATTACTTTAATTGTCATTATCATTGGGAGCCATCTCTGGCATTTGACCAGAGGGGGACTAGCCTGGTGTCACAAAGCAGAGCAGTGTGATCAGAGTCAGGACTGCCCCAGATGTGCAAACCCTCATCTCTGCTTCCCCTGAACCTTCTCAAGAGCTGGAGGCTGGGCCAGCATCTCCTCCTCCCCACTAGCCCCCTCACACCTGGAAGGCGAGAAGGCCCCAGCGAGAACTGGAGGGGGGCGCACGTCAGAGGTAATCTGACGGAGGCCTTCCCCGCTCCCAAACTCCCCATTGTTGCCCGGTGCAGCAGAATCAGCGGCACACCCTTCAGCGTGGCCTCCAGGACCCTCCCCAAGTGGCCCAGCTGCAGACACAGCCCATCTCTCCTGACCCTGGCTGCCCCCCTGCTGGCTTGCTCTGTGGGAGAGCAGAACATGCCGCCCTGGAAGTATGCAGGGCTGTTGAGCTGGAGACAAGAAAAAGCAGTTGTAGGAAAGCTCTCTGCCCTTCCTCTGTTTGCCTAAAAGCAGGACTTAGATTTTTGGAGACAAAAGGTGTCTTGCTCCCCCTTCTACCAGGGAGGACAGAGGTCAGTCACTAAAGACAACTTTGGACGCTTATCGACCTGGGATGGTACCAGAAAAGTCTACATTAACAAGCCTTACTAGCTCGCCTTTATTTGCCATTTGTTTGCCTTCCCCCAAGTTGCTGTCCCTAGAGACTCAAAGTCCTTTGCCTTTGCCTTGTCACCTCTCTAAATGTGTACTGTTCTTTGAGAAGCTGCTATGTAAGCTGGAGTTGAAGGCCACCTCTTTGAGAACTACTCGTTTCCTGGGTGTCTCCATGCACTGTACATATTAATAAACCTCTGTTTGTTTTTCTCTTGTCTTTTGTTACATGGGTCCTGTGGGGGTTATTCTAACCTGACACCTTGAAACCCTCCTGCACTTTGCTGACACTGTGACTTTCTACATCACCTTGCTGTGTCACCTCCTTCCTCCTGCTGGAATCTTAGGCATCTTAGTCCCACTCAGACGCCTCAGCCTCCATCCTTCCCCAGTCCCTGCCTTTGGAAGGGCCCCCTCTGCCGCTCCCAGCCCCAGCTCAGCCTCCTGTCCCAGCGGGTGGGCAGCGACCTCTCATCAGTCTGAGCCTGTGTGTTCCTTGAGGGTAAGGACTGGGTCTCTGATCACCATCTCAAAGGCAGCCCTGGTGACATTCGTTTCAGGGATGGGCTCAGTCTCACGTCCTGGGTGATGATAAATACTTTATTTCTTCACCGGAATTGTATTTCTCTCTGCTACTGTTATACCCTTAGTAACTGGCCAACAAATCTGTTTCTTTCCTCACTGGGGAGGCATCTATTCCCCAATTATTTACAAGAAACAGCAGAGGCCTGAAGCTACAAAGGACTCCTGGCATGGGTCCCAGCTTCCTTGGAGTGGCCGCATCAGCCTCGCTGATGCCCACACCCAGAAACTGGCCAGGCTGGCACCCCGCAGGGCGGGGGGGGGCGCAGGTGGGCAGGAGGGGAGAGGAAAGGCGTGGAGAGGCTTCTGCGTGTGTGGAAGGGAAGTGAGCATTCCAGCTTGAGTGTTGCAGCACACCTCCCTCCCACGTTTCCTCTCATAAAGCCAGTAATAGACTCATTAATGGTTTTTTTTTTTTTAAGTTAGACAGCATCTTTCACCTGATCCACTGTGAGGTTTAATGACCAGTAAGCTGATGACTAAGGAGGTTGCTCTAATAACTTTGTTTTTGCAAAATGAAAGAAAACAGCCCCAGAGAACTAGGTGGAATTTAGACAACTTCCCAGTAGATTCAGAGTCAAACCACGACTGGAGCTCCACCCCCAATCCCAGGTGTAGTAAACCCACACGGCTGCTCTAGTCTGGAGCTCTAAATGCTGTTGTTCATATGTTCAAGCACTGAAAAGTGCTGCCGTGTGCACTGTGCCAAATTCTCAGGCTTTTGCCCTTCACCAAAGCTGTCTTCAGGCCAGGCACGGTGGCTCACGCCTGTAATCCTAGCAATCTGGGAGGCCGAGTCGGGAGGATTGCTCGAGGTCAGGAGTTCGAAACCAGCCTGAGTGAGACCTCATCTCTACTGAAAATAGAAAGAAATTAATTGGCCAACTAATATATATACAGGGAAAGAAAAAATTAGCCAGGCATGGTGGTGCATGCCTGTAGTCCCAGCTACTCAGGAGGCTGAGGCAGGAGGATTGCTTGAGCCCAAGAGTTTGAGGTTGCTGTGAGCCAGGCTGACGCCACGGCACTCACTCTAGCCTGGGCAACAAAGCGAGACTCTGTCTCAAAAAAAAAAAAAAAAAAAGCCAAAGCTGTCTTCAGAGTCGCCAAGGAGAAAAGGGTTAGGGGCCTCCTCACTGACCTGCAGTGGAACTCCACGTGTGGTTCTTATGCCAAGGTGTCAGGCCTGCAAACCCTCGGGTGGCTTCTCCATTCATGTGGAAGCATTGGTCCATTCACAGCCGTCTGTCAGTTTCCCGTTTATACCACCAGCATGGCCAGCCAGGATTCTGGGTTTATGCAACCAAAGGAAGCCAATCAAGGATTAGCAGTTTCAGACCCTGTTTATTTGTTTTGTTTTTTTACCTCCCAGGTAAAAAATGGGAACAGGGCAAGGGTGGGGTGGGGGTCAGGCCCTATTTATCTGACTAATGGGCTCCACACTGGTGGTGGAGAAGGTTTAGGTCACCAGAAACTGGCTTAGGTCACCAAGAAGTGACCGGAGACCAATGGAAGAAAGAGCTTGAGGCTAGGGAAGGGACTTGGGGTGTGACTTCTAGTCTTCCATCTCTAAGGACAGACACACAGTGATGGGCTCACTGAAGTCAACCTTTAAATGCCACTACTTGATTTCCAGACCAAACTGGCCTCTTCCCTAGCAAAGTGTGCTGTAGACTGCAGCCACAAGACCTCAAGGCTGTTGGGAAAACTAATTTGTTCTTTAAAAAATCCTTTTTGAAGACTGTGGTGCAGCCCCCACCCAGGTGTACGTCATGAAACACACATGAGTCTGCCATCCTTCGGTTCTGTTTCAGCAATTTACTTAATTGCTCTGGTTCTTGGAAGCTCAGCTGAGGACAAGAGTTACCCTCTTACGTCAATGTAGTCGTCTGGCTAAAAAATGTGTTGTTTTCTGAGTAATGGTCATTTAAAGTAATGTGTGTGTTTCTTCCCTTCTGATTGTTATGAATATTATAACATTTAGGCCCTTTGGGAAAATGGTAACAGCCCTGAGAAGCTCAAAGAACTGCAGAATTTCCTTTCCTCCCAATCAGATTGGGTACTATAATCATTTGCACAAGTTGAGGACTGGTACCAGGCCATCACTGCTGAGAAGATAATTAGGAGATAATGTCAGTGGCAGAGAAAGTTGTCAGAGCAGAGTGGTCTCCTGCCGTTCTCAGAGTGCTCAGAGTGTGCATGTGGTGGGGGGCGGGGGCGGGGACAGCGAAATCTAAGGGAGAGCCAGCCTTTCCTTTGCCGCTCAGGAGATGATCTGAGTCAACAGTCTGCCAACAGCGGATCCTACCAGACGCCCATCTCGCTCTCCCTCCAGCTCCCTCACCTGGAGATCAGGCTGAGCCGCTGATGATGACAGGCACAGCCAAGACAAGGAGACAGCTCACTGAATTTGATTTGCTGAGGTGGCGACCAATTTTGTGCCAAAGCTTAACTTCCGGTTGGTAAATATTTTGCGCTTGGTGCTTATCCCCTGCAAATGGAATGCCAATTGCTTTTGCAAGACAGATTGTGCAGTCGAAGGGCAGAATGGTGGGCAGTCAGGGAACAGCTGGCAGGGGACCCCAGGCCTGAGCTCTGGCTGCCTTAGTAGGCTGGCCTCCCCCTCCCTCACCCCCACATTGGGGACATATGCCTGGCAGGGCCCAGTGTCTGCCAGGCAGCGCTAGTGATGAGACTCTAGATTTGCCAAAGTAAACAAAAATGTACTCCTTCTCCACTGTATGTGGCAGGCGAGTAGAACATTCTGGAATGTGTATGTGTGAGTGTGTGAGGCTTATTTATGGAAATACTGTGTTCCTTAAGGTTTTAGATGGAATGAGACACCAGGTACTGGTCAGCCCACTGGCAGTGGGCTGTGGCCTCCGTATTTCTCGTGGGTGGGGATTATTCACTCCCTCTTCCCTTTTCTCTGTTTCCACCTCACCTCTTGTTCCATTTCAGAGGCGACCCAATAGCATCCCAGACATCATGCATTTTATTTCTCCTGGGAAAAAAAACCACCTTTAATCTCTGGGTGCTTGGCATGGTGCTGGCCCATACTAGACATGCAACAAGAATGTGTAGGATGAATGAGTGAAAAGAAAATTTTCCCATTCTTTCTCTTTCTTTTTAAGAAACTAGACAGGACAGGTGACTCTGCTGCCTTTAGGTTGCAATCTTTCTGGTTTAATCCATGAACCCTTATCCACCCAAACTGGGATGTCTCGGGTAGGATTGTTAATCTGCATTTGCACCTGGGAGTGGCTCCAGGGACAGCTGGCAGGGACCAGCTATCTTGTCATCATGGACCCCAAAGGGTGGCGTTCTGCTGCCATGGAGCCTGGCAGTTCCCTTGAATTCTTCACACCCAGAAGGGTCTTGTCACTTATGACAGCTGGTTTGATGGCCTTTTTCTTCATGGGCCTAACTCAAGAACCCAGGAATGAACACAGATATGGGGTACACATCATCTGAAAACAGTCAGATGAAACAAAATTCATCACCAGAAAATAGAAGGAAAAAAAGGTTTATCCTAACAAAATGAACTTGATGAATTTAGAGTGATTGAGATGTGTTTTCTTTTGGGAAGAGGCCATGAATGATCAGAGATGGATCCTAATGCGCTGTGACTGGAAATTGATATCTGCATAAAGATTGTGACAAGTGAGGGGTGAGAGAAAGAGGAGAATGTTAGTTAACGCAAATCAAAATGCCACTGGGACCCCTTTAAACAGTGGTCAAAAGACATGAACAGACATTTTTCAAAAGAAGACAGACAAATGGCTGATGAACATACGAAAAAGTGCTCAACATCACTGATCATCAGGGAAATGCAAATTAAAACCACAACGAGATACCACCTTACCCTGTCAGAATGGCCATTATTAAAAAGTCAAAAAACAATAGATGCTGGTGAGGATGTGGTGAAAACAGAACGCTTATATGCTGTTGGGAATGTAAATTAGTGCAATCTCTATAGGAAACAGAATGGAGCTTTCTCAAAGAACTAACAGTAGGTCTACCATGCAGTCTGATCCGGCTAGGAGAACCAGGTGGCAGCTGCCTTGGACGCCAAAAAGCAGTCATTCTTGAGGAGCCCAACCACAGAGTAGGTGGGGCAGGAATATTTCCTACAATTACCGATATTTTTACAAAATAGAAATGTTCTTCTTTTTTTATAAAATTTAAAAATATTACAAAAGCATGGCCGGGTATGGTGGCTCACACCTGTAATTCTAGCACTCTGGGAGGCCGAGGCGGGTGGATCATTTGAGCTCAGGAGTTCGAGAGCAGCCTGAGCAAGAGCGAGACCCCATCTCTACTAAAAATGGAAAAGAAATTAGCCAAACAACTAAAAATATATAGAAAAAATTAGCCAGGCATGGTGGTACATGCCTGTAGTCCCAGCTACTCAGGAGGCTGAGGCAGGAGGATCGCTTGAGCCCAGGAGTTTGAGGTTGCTGTGAGCTGGGCTGACGCCACGGTACTCTAGCCCGGCAACAGAGTAGGACTCCATCTCAAAAAAACAAAAAACCTACAAAACCAAATAAACTTGAAAGTATACATCACATCAGTCCCACCTCCTGGTAATAACCACATTGAACAGATAACGTTGGTGTTCCACCATATCTCCTCTGGTCCCCCCTCAGGTCACCTGTAAACAGGTGTCATACCAAGGGGTGGGAGCATCCCTGTAGATCCGTCTCTGTGGGACAATTTGAGGGGCCCCAGGAGGTTGAGCCCAGGTGTCTGACTCCACTCTCTCACTGAGCTTCTTAGGATCACCTCTTGCACCCAAATCCTCGCCTTGGTGTGCTTGCACCCAAAGTGCTTGCACCCAAATCCTCGCCTCAGGGTGTGCTTGGGGAACTGTGCCACTCTCATATCCACCTCCTAAGTGTAGCCTGTCTGCACCCAGGACCCAGGAGGGGTCACAGTTTGGCCACACCTGCCCTTCTTTTTTTCTCTCCTACCCATGCCTCTCTGACCAAGGTGCTTTGTGTGCTGCTGGGCTCTCTGGTCCACCTCACTGCCACCAAGTCCACACTCCCACCCAACACACCCTTTCTTGTTTCCTGCCATAACATACATACATAGTTAGAGGCATGCCCTAATTTACAGTTTAGTATTAATTCAATCATCATTTGCTCAAGCACCTACTATGTGTCAAGCACAGGGCAGACTGAGCTAAATTGCTTTTGTCTCTATCCTCAAAGCAGGGGGAGTAGGGAGACAGAGGCAGACGTATGTAAAATAGTCGTGATATAACATGCCGAGGGCTATGATACTGATTGGAGAAGAAAGTTGATGTTGGAGTTTAGAACTCAGGATGCTTTTTGCAATAGAAACAATGTAATGTCTGATGGTTACCAGCTCTAGCAGGCTAATCATGGTCCCCCAAAGATGCCCTTGTCCTAATCTTCTGAACCTATAAGGATGTTACTTCACATGGTAAAAGGGACCTTGCGAGTATGATTAAGTTAAGGATCGTGAGATGGGGACATTATCCTGCATTGTCTGGGTGGGCCCAGTGTAATCTCAGGGGTCCTCATAAGAGAAAGGCAGAAATGTCGGAGCCAGACAGAGAAAGAAACAGAAACAGAGATTTGGAGATATAACACTTCTAGTTTTGAAGATGGAAGAAGGGGCCATGTGCCAAGGAATGAAGGCAGGCATCCTCTATCTTCCTATACGGAAAAGACAGAAAACAGATTCCATTAGGAACCAGCTGACTTTAGTCCAGTGAAACTGATTTTGGACTTCTGGCCTTCAGACCTGTAAGAGGGTAAATTTGTACTTTAAAAAACATTTTTTTGGGAGGCTGAGGTGGGCGGATTGCTCAAGGTCAGGAGTTCGAAAGCAGCCTGAGCAAGAGTGAGACCCTGTCTCTACTAAAAAATAGAAAGAAATTAATTGGCCAATTAATATATATAGAAAAAAATTAGCCGGGCATGGTGGCGCATGCCTGTGGTCCCAGCTACTCAGGAGGCTGAG
This sequence comes from Microcebus murinus, assembly GCF_040939455.1. Taxonomy (NCBI): domain Eukaryota; kingdom Metazoa; phylum Chordata; class Mammalia; order Primates; family Cheirogaleidae; genus Microcebus; species Microcebus murinus. The sequence continues at coordinate 34,477,591 of NC_134106.1, read as the reverse complement.
GCAGCAGGATCGCTTGAGCCCAGGAGTTTGAGGTTGCTGTGAGCTAGGCTGACGCCACAGCACTCACTCTAGCCTGGGCAACAAAGCGAGACTCTGTCTCAAAAAAAATTTTTTTTTCCCAATTATTTTTTATTTGTATAGATTCATGGGTACAAAAGCAATTTTGGTCCATTTTTTTTTTTTTTTTAGGAGATAGAATCTCATTCTGTCACCCACGTTGGAGTAGAGTGGCCTGTCATACCTCAGTGGTATAACCTCCAACTCCTGGGCTCAAGCTATCCTCCTGCCTCAGCCTCCCGAATAGCTGGCACTACAGGTACATACCACCATTCCCAGCCAGTTTTGCTACATTGATATATTGCACTGTGGTGAAGTCAGGGTCTTCAGTGCATATAACACAGACTGCACCCACCAGGCAACCTCCCATCATCCACCCTCTCCCACCCGCTGCCCTCTCAGTCTCCATTGTCCCTCTGCCTCCATGTGTGCACGTTATTTAGCTTCCACTTACAAGTGAGAGCACGCGGCATTTGTCTTTCTGTGTTTGAGCTGTTTCCCTTAAGATAATGGCCTCCAGTTCCATCCATGTTCCTGCAAAAGACACAGTTTCATTCTTTTTATGGCTGAATAATATTCCATGTGGAAATATACCACATTTTCTTTATCCAATCCTCTGTTGATGGACACTTAGATTGATGAAGATTTGGGATGTACTTGTACTGAAAAGTTATTTGCTGTTTATCTGACTTTAAATTTACTTATTTATTTATTCGCTGGAGATGAGGTCTCACTATGTTGCCCAGCCTGGTCTTGAACTCCTGGGTTCAAATAATCTTCCTCCCAGCTCAGCCTCCCTGGTTGCTGGGATTAGAGGTGTGTACCCCTGCACCCAGCTTGACTTCAAATTTAACAGAGCGTGTTGTATTACTCTTTGCTAAGTCTTCAACCCTACCAATAGCTGAATTGGGCAATGGCGCCATTCAAGAGTAGGCACAAGTCCCCAAGCCTCCTGAGGCTCTCCCTTGGGTTCCTAGTCCCTTGGAAAACTGAGCATCTCTGACCCTGACTATCTCAAGTGTCCCTGCCCTCTAAGTCCAGCCACAGTGTGGCCCTGAGGGTGGTCTGGACAGTGAACAAGGCCCCCTGGAGGCACAGCTGTGGTGAGTATGGGTCATTCTGGGGCAGTCTGGGCACAGGCCCACACGGGGAGGCTCTGTAGAGCTCTGTGACGAGATCGGCCTGTTGGCCAAATGAACAATACCTCACTGGGAAGCCAGCAACACCCATAGGAGAAGTTGCTGTAATTATCTTAGTGATTCAAGAAATGCAAATTAAAACAAAAATAAAATATAATTTTTTGCCTATCAGATTAGTTAAAATTTAAGAGATAATCATGGCAGCTGATTTTGTGACGTGCCCACTGTGTTTCAGGCATTGCAGTTACGTCTTGGAGATGGATTCTGCTATGTACCACGCAGCGACCTTTGCTATAGGTTCTGACCTCCTCACTCCTGCCTGGGAAATGTGGCGCAGGGCGGCTAAGCAGGCAGCGTGGCCACAGCAGTGAGACCGGGGCTGGGCTCCTCACTGTGGCCCATGCCCCTTCCACACAGCCTGAGGTGGGCTGGGGAAATGGCTGTAGCTTTTTTGGAAGGTAAGAACAGTATCTAACAAAATTTAAGTGCACATCTTTATCATCCCAGCAATCTCACTTCTTGTATAAGTATATAAAGGCACATTTGTGCAAAGCCATTCATTTTACCACTGTTTAGTAAATGAGAAAAAGTGGAAAACAATCGTTGATCAGTAGGATCCTGGTTAAATAAATTATGTCACACACAAATGGGGTATATTGATAGGGCGAGGGTGTGCATGCACATATGTGTTTGTAAAGACAGCGAGACCTTGTTCACATGTAAATATCATTAAGGAAACAGAAAGTCATAGAACACTGTTATAACATCATTTTACTTTGGTAAAAAGTATCTATCTGTATCCATATAGACACAGATACCTTATAGATGCTATATGTAGATACTATATAGGTGATAGAGGTATGAATATGGAGAGATATTACATTTAGAATAACTATAGAGGCTGGGCGCGGTGGCTCATGCCTGTAATCCTAGCACTCTGGGAGGCCGAGGCAGGCGGATCGTTCAAGGTCAGGAGTTCAAAACCAGCCCGAGCAAGATCCCGTCTCTACTAAAAATAGAAAGAAACTAATTGACCAACTAAAAATACATATACAAAAAATTAGCCAGGCATGGTGGCGCATGCCTGTAGTCCCAGCTACTCAGGAGGCTGAGGCAGGAGGATCGCTTGAGCCCAGGAGTTTGAGGTTGCTGTGAGCTAGGCTGATGCCACAGCACTCACTCTAGCCTGGGCAACAAAGCGAGACTCTGTCTCAAAATAAAATAATATAAAATAAAAAAGTAGAATAACTATAGAAACAAAAATCTAGCCGTGTTTGCGCTAAATCATCAACTCAGAGTTCGGCTCTGGGATATTGAGAGGATCTTTTCTACTCCTATTTTACTGCATATGTTTCATGGAAAGGGAGGATAAGGGGGTGGAATTATAGATGTTTTGATTTTGTTTTTATGTTTTTCTGTATTTTTCAATATTTCTATAATAAGTGTATTGCTTCTATAAAAAGAAAAATATTTTTATAAAACAATCGTGGTAACATTTGCAATTATATTTAACTTTATAAGTTAATAGGCTCAAGGAACACACACCAAGAGATGCAACCCATAAATATTTGAACTGAAACTCCTCCACTGCTCTATTGCATCCTCTTAGACAAAGGCAGGGCAGACATAACTCTTTTTTCTTTTTTTCGAGACAGAGTTCTCACTTTGTTGCCCAGACTAGAGTGAGTGCCATGGCGTCAGCCTAGCTCACAGCAACCTCAAACTCTTGGGCTCAAGCAATTCTGCTGCCTCTACCTCCTGAGTAGCTGGGACTACAGGCATGCGCCACTATGCCTGGTTGATTTTTTTCTATATATGTTTAGTTGGCCAATTAATTTCTTTCTATTTTTTAGCAGAGACAGGGTCTGGCTCTTGCTCCAGCTGGTTTTGAACTCCTGACCTTGAGTGATCAGCCTGCCTCAGCTTCCCAGAGTGCTAGGATTACAGACATGAGCCACCACGCTCAGCCCAGACATAACTCTTGACTATGGCTCTGTCATACTCTGTTCTGAATCAGCCAGCACCTGCCCCCAGGGTCACCTGGGGGCCAAAAGGAAGACCACAGCAGTGTAAGATATCCACCTGCTTTCTAGACACTTCCACTTGAAGTTCATACTAGACATAATGGGGGGACTGCAGAGGGCCTAACAAAGGTGCAACCCTGGCTGAGCACAGTGGCTCACACCTGTAATCCCAGCACTTTGGGAGGCCAAGGCAGGAGGATCACTTGAGTGATCACAGGAGTTCGAGAGCAGCCCAGGCAACACAGCAAGACCCCTCTAGACCCCGTCTCTAAAAATAAATAAATAAATAAGGTGCAACTGTGCGCATGTGGATGTGATGTAGGTGCTTTAAAGACAAGATTGGCAGGGTGCAGTGGCTCACGTCTGTAATCCTAGCACTCTGGGAGGCCGAGACCGGCGGATTGCTTGAGGTCAGGAGTTCGAAACCAGCCTGAGCAAGAGCGAGACCCTGTCTCTACTATAAATAGAAAGAAATTAATTGGCCAACTAATATATATAGGAAAAATTATCCGGGCATGGTGGCATATGCCTGTAGTCCCAGCTACATGCCTGTAGTCCCTTGGGAGGCTGAGACAGCAGGATTGCTTGAGCCAGGAGTTTGAGGTTGCTGTGAGCTAGGCTGATGCCACAGCACTCACTCTAGCCTGGGCAACAAAGTGAGACTCTGTCTCAAAAAAAAAAAAAAAAAAAGACAAGATTGCCCAGAGCCTGAGACAGTTGGGGAATCTCTCAATGATTGACCCTGAAGTGACTCTTAAGAAGGAGGAGAATTGAATGGGAATGTTGGAGGAGGAGGTCAGGCAGCACTGGGACCCTGATGGCAGTGTAATTTAAAGTCCCTGAGGCGAAATGAGCTGGACTGTGCTGGTCCTGCAAGGACGCTGGCCTGGCAGGAAACGAGGCAGAAGTTCAGGGAGACTTGACTAATTAGAGAGGAAATATGGTAACATTTTTTGCCTTGACTTCAAAAGTAATACATGTTCATTAGAGAAATTTGTATAGAAAAGCACAAACTATAAAAATCACCAATTAGAGACCATCACAGCTAAAACTTTTGGTGTACACCGTGGTGTACGTGTGCTCTGCCGTGTGCCGTGTTGTGCCCACACTCACTCTCCCTGGGCCTTCAGGAATCAAAGCTCCTTGCTTTCACTGGGCATACGATCCATTTTCTCATCTCCCTCACAGTGAGGCATGCCTGTGTTATTAATTTCCGGCTAATGAATGTGAGCCGAAGGGATGTGTGCAAATTCTGGCTCATGCCCTTAAAGAATGGGAGCATGCTCCCTACTCCCACATCTGCCCGTCCCCCCACAGCTGTGATGACAGGAGCTTGGAGCAGCCATCATAGACCACAAGGTGGATGACGGAGCCACAAGAGAGAAGGAGCCTGGGTCCCTGACCCGGTGGACTCCTCATCAGCCCTAGATTCCATGGACTCCTGTCTTATTTAAGCCACTATCATTTTGACTTTTATTTTAGTATCCAAAAATGTACCTTGGCTGTGTGTGGTGGCTCATACCTGTGATCCTAGCACTTTGGAAGGCTAAAGTGGGAGGATTGCTTGAGTCCAGGAGTTCAAGAACAGCCTGAGCAACATAGCAAGACTCCATCTTTACAAAAAACAGAAAAATTAGTCAGTGAGGTGGTGTGCACCTGTTGTCCCAGCTATTCGGGAGGCTGAGGCAGGAGGATCACTTGAGCCCAGGAGTTTCAGGTTGCAATAAGCTACCATGATGGACTTCACTCTATGCAGGGTGATAGAGTGAGACTCTGTCTCAGAAACAACCAACCAAAAACTTGTATCTTAACTAATACTCGTGTTTTAAATAAAATGTAACAGTGCATTAATAACAGCTTCCAGTGTCAAGAATTCTATTACAACATGACATTGTAATAGGTTCTAAGTATTTCATTTTGCAGATGTATCATAATTTATTTATCCAATTGCCCATTTTCACCACAACACATATCTTTGAAGATACATCTTTGGATATAACTATGATTATTTCACAACACAAATTCATAGAAGTGGAATTTCTGGGTCAAAGGGCTTACACATTTTTAAGGCTTTAGCTTCCACAGGGCTGATGCACCAGAACTGGGTGAGTGGGTACAGATTCTTGACTAGGGGAAGATGTGGTGAAAGAGTATTTGAAGAAAAAGTTTTGGAGTAAATTGGAGAGGAAGGGACTGAAGTCTTGGCCACTGTAACTGGTTGAGCAGCCGGGGGCTGAGGGCTAGCAGTCAGGGAAGGAGGAGATTAGGAGAGACATTTCCATGACAAAACTGAGTGTGAGGTGAAGTGGCCGTAGAGTCAGAGAAGACAGAGAAGTTAGAGATTCCAGCCCCGAGCCTCAGAGAAGAGAGAGACCAAAGACCGTAGGGAGGAAACTCGTGGAAACAGTTCATCCATTTGCTCAACAAATATTTGCTGAGCTCCTGCTCTGTGCCAGGCAAGTGAGGCAAAGTCTCTCCTTGCATGAGCTGGCTCCCAGAGAGGGAGAGGGACAATTTAAAAAGGTAAGCAAATAAATAAACAAGTTAATTTCAGGTAGTAGTAGAAAATTAGAAGCAGGAGGCAGGGTGCGGTGCTAGAGATGGGGCCTGGTTGGAGAAAGGATCGAGGCGTGGAGCCTCACAGAGGGACAGCTCAGTGGCCTTTTCCCACCCTCATCTGCTTCCTGCAGGGGCCTGGGATGAAGTCTGGAGCTTCTGGCAGAGGCTGCATGTGGGAAGGGGCTCATAGCGCCCTTTCTCCTGCAGAGGCTGGGGGGAGCCAGCTGCCTAGGCCTACTCAGAGCCGCAGTGGGAGGCCAGGCCCCCAAGTGTCCTGGGAGGGCATCATCCTTCCACCCAGGACACAAATATGGGCATCTTCTGGGCTGGTTCCTGGCTTGTTGGACTGTCTATGCAGCTTCAACGGCTCACTCAGAACAGCTTCTTCTCTCTGTTTAGCTTCCTTTTCCTTGGACTTGCCCCAATTTTGAATCAGCAGCCACCCTTGGGAACTCTCAGGATTGGCCTGCTCTGGCCCTGAATAGGGGACTTGTATTCCTTGCTCGTGGCAGTTCTTACACCCGGACCCAAGGGATTTCTGCCCTGCTCTTCCCATTGCACTTACTGTCAGAGAGCTGTGTGGACACAAAAATAAATATCACTAGTCATTAGGGAAATGTAAGTCAAACCACCATGAGATACCACTTCACACCCATCAGGTTGGCTATCATGAAACAGAAATAACAAGCGTTGGTGAGGAGCCTTGTACATTGCTGGTGGGAATGTAAAATGGTGCAGTAGTTATGGAAAATGATATGGTGATTCCTCAAAAAATCCAGCAATTCCACTTTGGGGAATTTGCCCAAAAGAAATGAAAGCAAGGACTTGAAGAGATAATTCGCACACACATGTTCATAGCAGCACTATTCTCAGTAGCCAAAAGATGGAAGCAACCCAAGTGTCTATCAACAGGTGAGTGGAAAAACAAATTGCGGTATAAACATACAACAGAATGTTATTCACCCTTAAAAAGAAATGAAGTTCTGATACATGCTACAACATGTATGAAACTTGGAAACATTACACTAAGTGAAATAAGCCAGTCACAGAGGACAAACATGGTCATAATTCCTCTTACGTGAAGTTCCTAGAGTAGACAAATTCATAGATACAGAAAGTAGAGGGCTGGTTGCCAGGGCTGGGGGTTGGATGGGGAGTTGGTGTTTAACGGCTTCAGAGTTTCAGTTGGGGAAGATAAAAAAGTTCTGGAAATGGATGGTGGTGACAGTTGCACAACAGTGTGAATATGCTTAATGCCACTGACCTGTACACTTAGGGTTCAAAGGGTTCAAATAGTCAATTTTGTAATGTATGTTTTAAAACACACACACACACAGGTTTGTGAAGGAAAAGTCAAGGGTGGTGTTCTCTTCCACAAAGAAGTGCAACTCCTGTAGAACTAAAACCTACCATTTATGGGTCTTCAACATGTGCCAGGGACCTAAGTAAGCAATGTATATGCATTAATTTACTTTTTTCTCTCAACAACTCTGAGGTAAGTACTATCATTATCTGCGTGGTACAGAGTAGAAACTGAGGCACAGAGAGGTTAAGGGTGACTTGCCCACAGGCGAGCACTGATAAGGTGCAGGCAGGACTGGAATCCAGGTGGTTGGCTTCGGAGTTTAATCTTTAGTCCTCATATTGCACCCTCTTTCTGGTAAAAGACAAATACATTGGCCAAGCAGGCAGTGACACTTGGTCAGGACCTAAATGCAGGTTCTGAAAAATGTGAGCACCAGCAAGACTTGCATTCACGGGACTTGGATAAGTCCCATAGGTTTCGCCCAGTTCTGGATCCTGCACTTTCCACAGGGATTTTTTTGAGCAGGCACAACGGTGGTTCCTGCACTTTCCACAGCACACTGTAGCATGCTGTCGCTTCTTCCCTGTGGACCGCCCCCCTTCTCTCAGAACCCACTGCCTTTTTGACATGAAAAATGTACTATAACGAGTCTACTGGCTAATTAATTAAAGGGAAAAAAATCCCAATTTTCAAATATGAAATGATTAATTACGTAAGCATTAACGCCTCCACACACTTAGACTGGCACGTCTTCAGTTTAAACTTTTGTAGCACATTATTTTCCGCTGATGTGTGTGTTTTTTGCCCATACAAGGCTGATTTCTCATATACTCCAGTCCATTTCACAGCAAATGGCCCCAAATGGTGTTTATCCTGCTCATTAGGGTCATGTATCAATGCAGCAGGCCTGGCTGAGCTGCCTGTCCAGGCCTGCAGAGCCGGGGCTGGTGGCTGCTTTGGGCACCTGCAGCTGCCTGGGACATCCTGCCCCTGCCCTGCTGCTTAGGGGTGGGCTGCTGCAGGGGGAGTTCTTGGTGCTTTTCACAAGACCAGGGCAGAGCTCTGACTTCAGAGAGTGCTGTTGTGCTGTGCTTATGCTTTGTGGATTTTTAAAGGCTTATTGTTTGGCTGAGACATGTGGCTCCCAGCTGCTGGCTCTCTGGACATTTTAGTTGTATGTTTTTAACCCAGAGAGCCTCATCCCCCTCTTCCTCCCCTGCTGCCAAGCACCTGGCCTGCTGCTGCCAGCCTGTGCCCTGCTTGCGACCTCTTTGTTCCCCCTTACCTGTGCCCTCTCTGCTTGACCTTTGCCCCTTGCAAGGGGTGAGGCCAGGGATTCAGGGCCTGCTCCACAGGGGCAGCTGTGTGCTGCCCCTTCCCTGGTGCCCACTGTCTGTGGGCAGAGGCCACTTCGCTCAGGGGATTTGCCCAGGCCCAGGGGTGACACTCACATCCACTGACGTGAGCTGGTTCAACAGCAGTCTGAAACATTTCTCAGAGGATCAAGCTGCTACTTTACAAAGAGAAATGTTGAAATGCAGTGAACTATTGGATGGAGTGTTTGTCTAAATTAGGGTGGGAAACCCGACCTGTCATTACCGATAGAACTTGCTTATGCCTCTGGCTATAAAAATCATAGCATGACATTAGAAGCCTACAGAGGCAAAACCCTGTGTGGCTAGAAGATGGAGATATTAATGCTGGCCACATGATGAGAATGACACTTTTGTTTTCCAGAAGCATAAAATGGTCTTTTTCCCACTGAAATTGTGAAAAAGAGATGCTATTATGGTTCAACATTTAGACAGGAATTAATGTACTTTTTAATACAAATTGAAATTATTATTTTACTCCTGTGGCCTGAATTCATTAACAAATGAGTTGGATTTCCTTCTTTGGAGACTTGGACAAATACGGAGGTTGCTATTAAGTCTGCTTTCTCCTTCACACCTTCATCCCCTTGAACCTGTGTTACCCAGGATAGCCACTAGCTGTATGTGGCTACCTAAATTTAAATTAAAATTAAATAAAATTCAAAATTAAGTTCTTCAGCTGCACTGGCCACATTTCAAGTGTTCTAGAGCCACATGTGGCCAGTGGCTACTGTATTGACCCGCATAGACATTACCCTCATCACAGAACATTCTATTGGATGGCAACTTGGTAATATTTATTGAATAACATTTTTGTATCCTATAAGGAATTTAAATAACAGACCCCACCACCAATGCTCCAGTTACAGGGTTACATGAAGTTGTTTCTTTCTTGTGCGGCCCTTCTTAGAAATGAAACGTTCCCTGTGATTTTCTAAATCAGAAGAAATCTGCAAGCCCAGGAGAGGGTATAAATGTCCAACAGCAGCAGAGCCATCTCTGGCCTCCTTCTGCCTACAGCCTTGCTGTTCCAGGGCCACTGCTGCCTCCCCTCTCCTGACTGCCCTGTGATCCATTCACCCAGATCCTTCTGCACCTGACTTCATCCATTTTCCCTGGGGACCATTATTGGCAGGACAGTGCCAAAGTGGCTAAAATTTGGCCAGGTCAGCCTGCAGAGCCCAGCCCCATATGGGTGTAGTGACAACACTCCAGTAGTTCCAGGCCTCCTGTGGCCCATCAGGCAACTTGTGGCTTCATCAAGGGAGTTTAAGGGGAAGAGATTCCTTCCCTATAATATTTGCAATCAATATAAAAATAGGTTTGGTTTTTTTTCACTTTGTTTTTAATTGAGGCACAAAATCCTCACCAAGAGTTGTTCTCCCTGCATCATTTAACTTAGAATCCTACTGGGCTGCTCACCCTGCACCTTGCAGGATAAATGGCACTTTTACAACCCACCGGAAATTAAGTGCCAGTTGATTGACAGCATTACAGCTCTCTTGCAAGAGTCTGTGCCCCCACACCCCCTCTCCCCCCAGTTTTCTAATTTGATCAGCTCCTAGAGTGTGCTTGGCTGGGGACAGACAGCCCCTGGCAGTCCCAGAGCCTGAAGAAAGGCCTTTCTTTAACTTAAGATCTTGTCCTAGACCTGAATGTTGACTGGACAGGCTTTCAGATCAAAAAGCAAAGTGCCTCTTGTGGAAACTCCTAAGAATGCCCTGGGGAGGGCATGATTTGGAGGCCCATGACTCTCAGTGGGCCTCCTGGGTCTTCTGCGGGACCAGCCCTGGGCTGGCTGGGGAAGTTTCCTTGGAACCTGGCTGTGCTGTGGGTAAAGTCTGAAAAGCCCTCCTCTGGATAAAAGCCCTATGTAAATGCAGCCTCTTTAGCCCACTGAAAAGCAGTAATACTCCATTGTTTCTGGAAGAATTCTTTGCAATTAGAGCAAGCAGAGAAGAAATTATCATGGAACTGAGTTATTAGATCCATTCCATGGAACATTTTTTAAAAATCAAGCTCATTTGCCAGAGAGAAAATTTAATGCAATCTCTCCCTTTTAAAGCACCTGATGCCACCATGTTCTGCTTCCAACAGCAAGCCTGATGCCAAAAAACAGGGGGACATGCCGGTGATATGCCACAGAGAAAGCGGCTGGGGTGTGTGCCAGGCAGGACAATGAGGAGAAGCCAAAAACAACAGGAGAAAACACAATAAAGTGAGACCCGCCCAGATGGTAAACACAGCACCAGAGCTAACACACAAACCCCTTCTAGGGGCGGGGGAGGGAGCAGCTGGGCAGGTTGGTTCTGGAGGTGGATGGAAACTGCTGGGGTCCAGGAAGCCTGGAGCACTAACTGGGGTTTACTATCACCATGATAAGTCTAAGAGCCATCACTTCCTGGATGCCTGCTATGTGCCAAGCTTGGGGCTTTTCAGAGAAGAGGACTGACAGGATTTGGCAAAACCCTACTCCATCCTGTCCACCTAGCCGCTACTACTATTAGTAATAACAATAACTGCTACAGTTTAATGAGTGTTTATTATGTGGTAGGCACTCACAAAGTAGATATTATTCCCATTTTGTAGATAAAGAAACTGAGGCTCGGTGAAGTAAAGAATCTTGTAGCATAAACCACTAATTAAATACTGATGATAATTAGTATCAAGAACTTTTCAGTTCACTGGGTTAACAAGGTCCTCCTGGCACAATGATGGAAAAAGACAAGTGATTTTTATGATTTAGGAGCTATTGTTTTGAACTTTCTAAACAAAACACAATGTTCAGATTCAATTGTTACCTGTGTTATTCATATTACTAAATCATTTATTTTGACTGAGTAAACGGAATTGGTTTAGAGAGACACTTAATGTAACCTATTCTTTAAATTTGCAGAGATTTCTGTGATGCTCTCAATGTTTCTTTTCAGTGGGTGTGGGAGAGCTGGGGACAGGAAGGAAGGTGGGGTGTTAAAAGGCAAACATAGAAAAGATTCTTCATAAAAAAAGAAAACACGTCTAGAAATGATTGCTCCATAAACAAAACACGAGTGCACACAGCAATTTCATGTTCTTGTTCCACCCACTCGGTTGTTCTTAATGATTCAAGAACAGAACTGCCTGGGCAGATTTACAGGCTCCGCGTTCCTGACATCTGTGCCGAAACAAGGCTATGTGTGTTCGTGGAGCGCTTGCCTCTACTGGGGGGGATAAAACACAAACACCTTGATTTGATTTTAACCTTTACCATGGCTTACATTATAATAGATGCAGTCATTCTCTGATGCGCATCTGTGGGCTGCTGTGAGGATATAGAAGTGCCAGGGAAGAGGATGGGTAGCCTTGCAGTTTGGGGGTGGGAAAGATGTGAGGATCACACGATGAAACGCCAACAAGCCTGTCTTCTTCCACTCTCCCCGCTGTCAGAAAACCCAGCTTCAGCATTAGTCTTTTGCTGAGACCTTTGGGTTATGTGGCACGGCTGGGCTCGTTAGCACATTTCTCTCCTGGGCCAGAGTAGGGGGAGAGCCGTGGAAGGCACAGCCATGCTAAAGACTCCAGACTTGGGCTTTTTCTCAATTGTAGTTTTCAAAATGTCATACTCTCTCCACTTCCCTTTTCTTTTCAGAGGGAGATTTGCCTTCCATTAGATATATTCTGCATATTTATAACATCCTCCTAGCCTTTTTTTCATGGCCTTTGTTTCCTAGGCTATAGACTGGTCCATTTCTTGCAGGCTGATTTCCCCAGCCCTCTTCTCCAAGTCAGCCGTTTTAGAATCACCTGGCAGGCTGTGCCCAGGCACTAGTGAACACATGCTGGTACCTTTGCTACCTGGTAGTACACGGATAATCCTGTGATTTAGAGCCTTAATTTCACCCCTGAGCCTCAGAATGGTGAAGTAACTTGCACGAGGTAACTGTGCTTGTCAGTAGGAAGAGCTGGGATTCAAACCTAGGCTGGTCCAGTGTAGCCTATGTAGCTGTCACCCTCTTCAGAAGGTCATCGTAGGGCCATGGCTTTGTTTCTATGTAGCAGGACGAAAGGAATGCCAAAATTCCACCATTTAAGAGTCTCAGGAGGAAGGAGAGGCAAGTTAATTATGGATTTAGCATTTGGAAGTGATCTGATTTTTGAGTTTCAATGCCAATGCTAAAAGGTCAGCTGTTATTTAAATGAGACACCAGATTTCTCACTTTGGCCTTCAGGCTTTTAACACAGATTCCTAATCTTTGGTGGTTGTTTTCCTACCGGGATCCAATCCACCTGACAGCTCTGGTCTGGCTGTCCTATGACCTCAACTAACGTTTACTACTCTTGGGGGAAAGAGAAAGGAAGAGAGAAAAGCAAAAGAAAGAAAGGAATGGGGGCTGAGGAAATGGAAAGAGTCTTAGGTTACAATTTTTATTATAACCAGCTAAGTTTACACAAACACAAACTCCAATAAACTTAAAATTCTAATGCTTCACATTATGCTAAATTAATTTTTGGTTCTATCAGTGACTATAGATGGAGTTTTATTATTTTTATACAATAGTATTTCTCATATAGACTTTCAGATATTTACATGTTTTCTTTAAGCCTTTTCAGCACATATCATCTTATTTAATCTTTGCAATTACCCTGTTAAGTTGAATTTTTTAATGCTGTGGCCAAGAGAGCATGAAAACTTTTGACCAATTAAAGAACTAGTCAAAAGTCACAAATCTAGCATAGGGTTGGAATCTGGACATACTCACTTTCAAGGGCTATAAAGCACCAACGTTTTGATATTGAATAGATCCAGGTAGATTTTTCTACAGACAAAAAGTTTTACTACCTCAAAGGAAAATGATCCATCGACATTTTGGAGACACAGGTGTATGGCTCTTAAGCTCCTTTTCCACTTGGTCATCAATTTCCATGGCTGTCAGGGCACTCATGTAAATAACTACCCAGAGTGGTTGCTCATTTCTCATGGCAATGTGTGGAGGTGATGATGTTCATTTGTTCTAATTCATTCATTCATTCATTCTTTTCTCCAACAGCCTGTGAAGAAGAACCACAATAGTGTTCTTCTTCGATAACTGTAATGGGTAGAATGGCCCTCAAGTCACCCTCCCCATGGCCTAGCACTTGGAGATTGTCACTTAATAGGTCCTCCCTTCTATATGGGGGTGATTAAAGAATATTCTAAGCTAACTGGTAGTTTGGGGTATAAGTACATGCAAACATTTTTAAAATTCTAATTTTTGTCTTTTGGGGACTGTGTTATTTGTGTGTGTGAATATTAGCTTATAGAAGTCATAACATGCTCACTGTGAAATATTTCAACACTATAGACATATGTGATGCAGAGAGTGGGAATCCTAGTGATTAGGAACTACCCCTTGTCCCTAAAACTAGAGAAGGCTACTGCTAGTCCTTTTACTGTATGCATAGGACAACATGGTATGTACTGTATTTTTCTAGATAATGTCAATGTAAAATAGCATGGATCTTGTTCTGAATGTCAACTTTTTTCTTTGCATAATTAAGTGTATTTAAAATGATTTAAAATAAATTATGAGTCATATCTCAGCCTTTCTTAACCAGTGAAATGAAATGTGATGTGTCAAATTTGAGTTAAATCCATATTCTCTGTGGATGTGCTTTTGACTTGCACAAAACGAAAAGCAGGCAGGCAAAAGTGAGACTGTTTCACACGCTGTATTGACATTCAACAATGAGAAGGTCAGAGTAGGGAGTTGATGTCAATATGTTCATCCTGAACTGCAATAAAGCTGTCCCAGCAACTGCAATCCCAGCTGCCATCTCCCCCTCCTTTGGGCAAGAAATGCAGAACTCAGACCCTCAAATGTTTTGCTGTAAAAACACCATGCTTTAACAAAGGTTTGGTTTTCAATATCAATATAATGTAGATTTCAAGTTCTAAAGACAAACTTAAAATTTCCATACCAGGTAGAACCTTATTTATCAAAAACAGGAAGAGATAACACTTGAGATTTCTGCCACATGAAAATTATAATTGCACGACTCATCATTCTGAGTATTATAAAGTGAGTTTAGCCCTTCATTTTGTTTTTTAATATTTTATTAATACTTGGGATGCTTTTCTTGAGGGTATCACTAGCAGTTTTAAATGTTGGGAAAACGTATTTCCTCTACATTCTCTTTTTGCCAGAGAGAGAGTAGACACAGCCACAAAAAAAAAAAAAAAAAAAAGGTTACACTTCACTGTAACACTGCACTATATATATTCCATTTTTTATCAGGGAAGCTACCTTAGAATGGGCAAATTCCACGTGCGTAATCATCCTCCCCCAGATTAAAAATGTTCTTCAGTTTGTAGATTTGCAGCAAAGAAACAGTAAAGTGGGGGAAAGCAGGGCTTTTTAGGGCCTATGTCCTGGAGACACTTTTCCTATAGTAAATGAGCCCAGAACCAATGTTCATCCCTGATATTTCTGCTCCCAACTGGTGACACCAAAGCCAGGTGATAAATGAGCCCTCCTGAAGACAGGAAAGGCTTGAAGGAATCAGAAGGAGGAGTCAACAATGACCTCAGCCACCACAGGGCCTACAATATTTTAAATCTGCCAGACCTACTAAGTGTCTTGCTAAAAAAGTCAATTTGGGGAAAATTAGAGAATTTTAAAAATTAAGAACTATTTCACAAGGCAGTTCCTATCTATATTCAGTATAACCCAATTTAAAATTTATATGGTTTTTCCATCCATTCCCTGAGTGCTTTCACAGAGTGGCCTGCCAGAGGCCATTAGCACACAGCCCTCATAAATGGAGAAGCAGCAGCATTCTGATTCACCTGGAGCCAGACTGGCACTTGCACTCACTTGGGGATTGGCAAGCTTTTTGGCACTGAGTTGCGGTCACTTTCCCTTAGAATAGGATCTGGGGAGCAACCTGAAGGGATTATGATTTAAAAAATCACATCTTTGATGTTAGGTGGGATATGCAAATCCGAATGAGAATAGGGTGCCTTAGCACTGTCAGAGTGTGCTGCATTTTATTTGGGAAATGAGACAAAATCTTCCCATGATCAGCCACTCCATGTGACATCCCAACCCACACTCTGCTACTGACATTTTATCTCCCACTGAACAGCCCGGCTGTTGTAACATTTTCAGGATTCTTAATTTATGTCTTGCAGGATCTAAAATCAGATGGCAGGAACTTTAAGAAAATAACCGGTGTTGACAGGCACTTTATACCTCAAGAAGCTGGTACACCTTAGTTCTGCTAAAAGTTGGGGAACATTCTCTACTTTCTTCTCCCAAAACAGGTCCAGAAGACAGTGGGGTGGAGACAGGTGGCTGTCCTAAATGATTTCATTTCTCTTTTCAATCTATACTCTGTGAAAGACTTTTCCTTCCACTCAGTATTTGCTAGTAAGTTCATTCCCCTTTCTTGGTATGAGGGATTCCAGTTTTGAATTAGTTTAGAGTAACCAAGAAAAATTTATGGTAACTAAGAATCTTATGTACACCCAAGAACTATGAAAAAGAGGAATGACCCAAAGGTAAGATCGCCAACTTAACATAGTGTAAGCTTTGTAACTTACTGAACTGTTGATTCTCAGAACACTAGTCAGGAAAGATATGATGATTATGATTCCTACCTTACAGAGTTGGCAAGTGAGGCTCAGAAAATGGAAATAAATGACTAGTCCCAAATCACTCAACCTTGGAGAAATTGGGACTCAAACCCAAATCGCATGTTCTTTCCATTATATCACAATGCTGCATTGTAAAAGCAGCAACTTTGGATTGGCTTATATGAATCTGCTGAAACCTTTACCTGCCAAGGTATGGCAGTGCTGAATACTTGGAGGTGTTGGATTTAGACCTGCCAAAGACAGGATGGTGGTGTACACCCTCATTCTGGAGTGCTCAGCCTTGATCCCCCTCTTCTCAGAATGGATTTATATCTATTTATCTGTAATACAGTGCTTAAGAGTACAGACTCTTGAGCCAGATAACTGGCTCTGCTGCTTATCACTGAGCTGAGCAAGTTACTTAGCCTCTCTGGGCCTCATTTTCCTGTACTGTATAATGGAGACGATAATAGTACCTACCTCATAGGATTGTTGTGAAGATTAAATGAGTTTATAGAAAATGTTATGTAAAAGTTAGTATCATCCATCAGTTTGCCACATGGTTTCATTAATGCATTACAAACGCATCTATAACATGTTTGTGAAAATCTATGGTTAGTACCATGCACATAGGTACACACCTTAAAAGACATCTTTAAATTTACCTGAAATGAATACTACCAGAACTGAAAGTGGTAGTCCCTAATCTTTCCAGATCAAGGTCCAGATTTTGCAAGTGTTTCTAGTCACCTCCCTGCACCTCATTTATCTCAAAGAGCAGAGGCCAGAAAAGGATGAGTAACCACTTCCCATAAAACTCAGGTGAGAGTGAAAACCAATTCTTAGAAACTGTGCAACATTTACACCCTGGTGCCTGAAGTTTAGGTCACTATGTGTATTTCCTCTGCACAAAGCCCAGGAGGCTACTTTTATATTATTGAGGCGAAACCCACAACAGCCCTCGGTACTAACAGGTGGTGCTTCCAAATTTTCCTATTTGCTCCTGGTCCCAGGTTGACAGGAGAAGTCTGGCGACCGGTCCATACTCCTGGGCACACTGAGTAAGACCGGGGTGCTTCAAGAGGTGATCAAGGTGGGGAGAAAAGAGACTACCAGCAAGTAAAGTTTGATAAAGGAAAAGAAGCCTTCAACCCAATGATCAGGGCTCTCTCTGCCTCAAAAGTTCTCACCTGGAAAAAAAAAAAAAAAAAAAAGTTCTCACCTGGCCCCAGTCTCAACCCGGCCCCGCCCCTTCCCCACCCCCACCGCAGGCCCCGCCCTCCCACCTTAGGGCCCGCCCCGAACCCGCCCCACGAGCCCGCCCCGAACCCGCCCCAACTGCCCGCAGTGCCTCAGTCTCCGGGCTTAGTCTGCGGGGCGCTTGCGCGTTCCTTGAGGCGTCGTAGCACTGCCCAAATAGAAATGGGGAAAAGACGGAACTTCATATTATCCAAAGACCCTGCTACAGCGTCTTTCTATACTTAGAACTAGTTTTGTATTTTGAGGTCCTGAGAAATCGGCTTCTGGTTCCCCTATGTGGTGTTAGAGTACATGTTGTAAATCAGGCAATCTCCGGGCAGCCCAGCTCCTGGAGCAGGGCCCTTTCGCTGAGCCTTGGGACCACAACCAGGGAGGCGGGGTCCTTTCCTGGGGCGGTCGGGCAGGCAGCGGTCGGGGAAAGTTGGTCTCCGAGCGTCATGTACTACAAGTTTAGTGGCTTCACGCAGAGGTTGGTGGGAGCATGGGCTTCGGACGCATATAGTCCGCAGGTACGGGTCGCGCCGTGCCAGCTTGGACGGGAGGAGTGGCTGCCCGAGCTCCCACGCCGGGCATTCGCGGCGTTGGAGCCCGGAGAGGCTTCTGCCTGCAGCTCGGTTCGTTTGGGGTCTCCTCGCACCTCCCTTCGCCTCTCCACACCAGCTCGCTGTGGTCATCGAGACTCCTCTTTGTGTAGTTGCTCTCCTGGCGGGACTGGCCCAGCATGGAAGTTCTGTCTGGCTTTCTGCAGGGGTCAAGGTGACCCCTGGGATCGTTGCTTTTCTAAGAGGGATGGCTCGTGGGGTCTGTGGGGCCCAGGAAGCGACCCATCTTGAGTCCGAGGTTTTGGCTCTTTCCCTCTTTCTTTGAAGAAGTCCGGCTTTCGGCCTCTCCAACGTCCCTTTGTCACCTCCTGCCACAGCCCAAAAGTCAGCCTCACCTAAGCACGAGATTGGAGAGCGGGGACGACGGCATCTGGGGAAGTCATGGGGTGGGAGGGGCTGTGTGATCCGGATTGGGAGACTTAACGGTTCCTTCAAATGTCCGGGGAGTTTGGGAAGTTACCTGCAACAAGGTTACACTTTCCCAACTGTAAAATGGTTGACAGACGCCTATTATTTGGGTGGTCTGAGAAGTATTCCGATTTCACTCAGATTCTACCAATTGGAGTTTTTTTATTTTAACTTTTTTTTTTTAATTTCAGCATATTATGGGGATACAAATGTTTAGGTTACGTATATTGCCCTTGCCCCACCTGAGTCAGAGCTTCAAGCGTGTCCATCCCCCAGATGGTGCGCACCACACTCATTAGGTGTGTATGTCCCCATCCCCTCCTTCCCCCTCCCATCTGCCCAACATCCGATGAATGTTATTACTATATGTGCACTTAAGTGTTGATCAGTTAAAACCAATTTGATGGTTAGTACTTGTGGTGCTTGTTTTTCCATTCTTGGGGTACTTCATTTAGTAGAATGGGTTCCAGCTCTATCCAGGATAATACAAGAGGTGCTATATCGCCTTTATTTTTTGTGGCTGAATAGAACTCCATGGTATACAATCTCTAGCTTGTGTGTTGTAAAGTTGGAGAATTTTAGAGCCCTAGAGAGATCTGGACTCAAAACCTGGCTTTTGCTACCTTAATTGTGTGACCTTGGCCAAGTTAATTTATTGTGAGCTTAGTTTCATTCAGGGCAGCTTTAGTACAGATTAAATGAGGAATGTGTTAAGTGACTAGCAGTTTTGGCAGGTGGTTGGTTCTGGATGAGTGTTATTCTCTGTAAGCCGAATGTGAGGTAACATCGTATTCATCTCTCATCCTTACAGAGTAGTGTGGGCAAGGTCAATGAAATGCAGTTGGACTGGAATAATAAGTGGCTCAGGTGGGCTCCATTGTTGTTGTCTCCATTTTCTGTGGGACCTTGCAACTTGCTCAAGGGGAAGATGTTTAAGAATGATTTCAATCGAGGATAAGGAGGGCAAGAAGGGCAAGTTTTTTTCAGGTGTGGGGATGGGGAAGAATTTAGGGTTTGTAAGTGTTGAGATGTCATGCCTAGTAGCAGGTGAGTTTTAGATACAGAGTTTAATAGAGAGGTGTGGTCATCCTCAGTCCATAGGTGGTAGTAGAGTCTGTGGTAGATCACGCAGGGAATATATAGGGAAGAAATGTGGGACAATAATTAGTTTACAGAAACATGAAAGGAGGGTGGAGAAGGAAAATTTATCAAAAGAATAGTCCAGGATTAGAGGGGAAACCAGTGTGGTGTCTCTGAAACCAAATTGTTTACGAGTTGTAAGGAAGGAATTGAAGCAATTGTCAGCAATGTTACAGTAATTTTTTTTTTTACAGATTATGTGGAGAAAAAAGCCATTTCTATAATATCTGCTTCTATATACTTTATTTTTCATTGCATGGATCTTAAATGTTACAGTTTGATGAGTTTTGAAAAACATGCATTGTGTGATCCCTGCCCCTGTTAATATACAGAACATTACACCGTACCTAGGAAGTTCCCCTCCTACCCTGTCAATCCCTGTCCACCTTCCTATTCTGATTTCTGTCACTGTAGATACTTTTGCCTATTTTGAGCTTCATGTAAATGAAACTACACAGTGGTTTATTTTTCTAAATATAGTATTTTTGAGTTTCATCCATGGTGTACCCATAGTTAGTCCCCTTTATTGCTCTGTAGAGTGTAATTGTATGATTATATCACAATTTATTCTGGTGGTGGTTGTAGATGTTCTTTTGTTAGAGCTTTAGCATAATCTAGATTTTGTTTTCTAGTAAGGAAAAAATAAAATTTTGGACTAAAAACTGACATTGGAATAAGACTGGCAGAGTAGAGATTACCTTGACATATGTTTGATATAGACAGGGCTTTCAGATTTCTAGCACCTTTTGAATTGTATTTCTCTTGAGAATTCAAACTTCTTAGTTACTTAAAGATTGCTTAAGTTATGTTGAAAGAAGTGATATTGTGTGGGCTTTATATGAATTGTAAATTTCAGAGACATAGTGACAGGCACCCTATCAACTAGGTGCTTTGACTTTCATATTAATAATTAGGAATACTTCAACTTTTCCTTTCTTGGAAACATTAGCACACTGTAAAATGAAGATGTTTGTAACTTTCAGTATTAAGTGAATAACCTAACATGTGTTAAATAACTTAATATGGAAAAGCTAGTTCTGTAATAGCACAAGTAGAGATAAGTCAGCTTGATGGCAAACAGTTGTTGGGAAGGTATTTTCCAGTGGTTGATTGAAAAGCATTTTTCTAACCTTTCTGTGTCCTGTATCAAAAATAAATAGAGGCTAATAAGCACATGAAAAGATGCTTACCAGGCTGTGCGAGGTGGCTCATGCCTGTAAGTAATCCTAGCGCTCTGGGAGGCTGAGGTGGGAGGATTGCTTGAGCTCAGGAGTTCCAGACCAGCCTGAGCAAGAGTGAGACGCTGTCTCTACTAAAAACAGAAATATTAGCTGGATGTCTTGGTGTGTGCCTATAGTCCCAGCCACTTGGGAGGCTGAGGCAGGAGTATCGCTTGAGCTCAGGAGTTGGAGATTGTGGTGAGCTATGATGATGTCACTTTGGTTCTGAAATATTCAAGTCTACATTGTTTTGAAGCTGTAGCCTTCCTTAGCTTATTTGTATGTTCAACAAATATTTACTGAATGCGCTCTCTATGCCAGTTGCTTTTCTAAGTTTTGGGAAGTAAAAGCAGTGAACAAAACATGCCAAAATCCTGTGTCCGTGGGGCTTCCATTCTAGTTGGGGGAGACACAGTAAACAAAGTAGAATAAAGATAGAATATATAGTGTTAGATGGTAATAAGTGCTGTGGAGAAAAATAAGGCAGGAAAGGGGGTTAGGTTGTTAGGGTAAGGGGGAGGACATGTAATTTTAAAAAGGGTGGTCAGAAAAGTCTCACTGAGAAGGTGATAAATGGACAAAGACCTAACAAAGGTAAGAAAGAGTGTAAGCCATGTGGATACCTGGAGAAGAGCCTTCTAGGCAGAGGGAACATGCTTGTGAGGTTTATGCCTGAGGCTTGTGGGGAGGAGGAAGGGAATGAAATAAGGAGAGCAAAGAAGGGAATGCATCTAGTAGGACCCTGAAAGCCAGTGTAAGAACTTTGGGTGTTGCTTGGTGAGATAGGAGGCCATTGGGAGGGTTTGGGCTTAGTTGCAACATCCTCTGTTTTCATACAATCACTGATGTTGTGTTAGGAATAGAGTGCAGGGTAGCAAGCAAGGCTGGAAGTGGGGGGACCAGCTGGGAGGGCTGTTGTAAAAATCCAGGGGCTTGGGCTAGAGTGTGGATTGGTGGAGATAGGTGAGAAGTGGTCAGATTCTGAATATATTTTGAAAGTAGAGCCAAAAGAATTTGCAGTGTGTGTGTGTGTGAGAGAGGTGTCAAGAATAATTCCAAGGTTTGGCCTCAGTACTTAGAAGGATGGCATTGTAATTGAGATGGGGAGGGACATAGCTGAGGCTCAGAATTCTGGGTTGGGTCAGCCGCAGTCCTGGGATAGGCACAGATGAAAGGGATTTATTCTGGATCCCTTCCTATAAATAAAGCTGCTTGGTCAAGTCCACTCTTGAGAAGCCTAGTGCTGGTGATCTAGTTGCCTTGAAACATTGGAATGTTGATTACTTTTAAATTGTTCGGAGGTTTAACACATTAACTGCCATGGCAGTTGTATTTAACTCACACTAGTTTTGAGCCCAGGGCCTCTTGCCTCCTGAAGCATGTCTCTTTACCTTGGGAGCTGCGTGGTGCATAGGCAACTCATGCTGCCATGCTGTAGCATACATGTTACGTGATGGGTGGCCCCCTGGGCAAAACCCTGCAGTAAGTTCTTGAAAATCTTGTTGATTTTCTTATTGTTACAATTAATATTGACAATTGCATATAACTCACAGAAAGCAATAAAAAATAAATTTTTCATTAAATTAGAAAGGATCGTTTTGTTTTCGAAATTTTTATTCTATTTTCATAATAAAATACTGTGGCCCCAAGGAAAAAATTTCTTTCTTCTAGTGTGGCAGTCAATGTGTTAATGATGGGTAGGTGAAGTACATCACTACCATATGCATTCCCTTTACCTGTGGGGCCAAGACAGCTGAATTATTGATAGTATGGGATACTACAAACATGTGAATTTGACTGTCATCTTCCTTATGGAATCTCTGAGCTTTGTTTTAATTATCTGTAATGTGGGCTGATAATACCTCATTTACAGAGTTGTGAAGAGTAAATTTGACAGTTAAGGAGACTGTAGGAATCTGAAAAAAAATGATTATTATAAACAAAAAAGCAGAATGTAAGATTTTACACTATAACTATAAAATTAAAATAAGCATATAAAAAGATTGGAGGATATATATTTCATAATAATTGATGGAATTAGGTAATGAGACAGGTAACTTTAAATTCTGCATTCTAAACTGTCACAATATTGTAAATGGAAACATGGGGTTATTTAAAACTGTTAAGATGGTTAATACTCCTGTTTTCAGATGATCCTGTATAAAAACTTTGCTATAGTTTTGAATCACTGGATGGGTCAACAGACACAAAGCAGTTAGGTTGAATTCCTTCTAAAAATATTCCCGTTAGTCCTGTCAGAACATGAATTTACTTTCAAACCAATTTTGGAGATGCTTGGTAGAAAAGGTTTTTAAAATTTTTGCATTCAAGGATAAATGATCATTGTAAGGAGAAAATACAGTGAGCTCCCAGAATGATGTAAAGGAGTATCTAACATTCTCCAGTTCAAGTAGAAGTCCTTATTGTCTCAGTAGTAGGGCCTCTCTGATTCCCTGACTCTGTTTTCTTTTTTCTTTTATTTTTTTGAGACACAGTCTCACTCTGTAGCCTGGGCTAGAGTGCTGTGGCATCAGCCTAGCTCTCATAGCTCACAGCAACCTCAAACTCCTGGGCTCAAGTGATCCTCCTGCTTCAGCCTCCCAAGTAGCTGGGACTACAGGCACACGCCACCGTGCCCGGCTAATTTTTTCTATTTTTAGTTGTTTTGGCTAATTTTCTTTCTATTTTTATAGTAGAGACAGGGTCTCACTCTTGCTCAGGCTGGTCTTGAACTCCTGAGCTCAAGCAGTCCTCCTGCCTTGGCCTCCCAGAGTGCTAGGATTATGGGCGTGAGCCACCATGCCCGGCCCCGTCTCTGTTTTGAGTGTTATATTACTAAATGCAGGCCAACATCTTACCAAACTTTCTCTTTAAATGGTTTGTTGTTTTTAAGCAGTCGTTGATGGGAAGGTGGGGTGTGAGTAGTGGAATACTTAAAAGGGCTCTGGACTTCAGAGAGGCTTGAATTTTAAAAATTGGCTCTATCTTTTCTCTATATGATCTTAGGCAAGGTACCTTCTCTGATCTAGTTTTCTTCTGTAAAATGGGAACAGTAGTATCTCCCTAGAGCTGTCAGGATAAGATGAGGTAATGAATGGCAAATGCTGAGCACATAACAAGGGCTAAACAGACATTAGCTGCTGTTATTCTATAACATTAGTATCTGTAATGGCAGAGATTGTGGCAGTCTTACCTGTTGTATATTTCTAATACAGAGTGATGTGTAATATATGTTGAATGAGTGAATACATTGCACAGAACAGGCTGTGGTTCATTCCCATTTACTGAACTGTGTCAGAAGAAACAGAAGCCAAGTTTACTTTAATATTTTTTTGTTGCCCCTCTGATCCTAATGCCTGTCTGGAGGGAGTGACATTGAGGTTTTCAATATCTGATATTTATTTATGAATTTATTTTTTATTTTTTAGACTTTTTTGAGACAGTGTCTTGCTTTGTTGCCCAGGCTAGAGTGAGTGCCGTGGCGTCAGCCTAGCTCACAGCAGCCTCAAACTCCTGGGCTCAAGCGATCCTGCTGCCTCAGCCTCCCGAGTAGCTGGGACTACTGCCACCATGCCCGGCTAATTTTTTCTATATATATTAGTTGGCCAATTAATTTCTTTCTATTTATAGTAGAGACGGGGTCTCGCTCTTGCTCGGGCTGGTTTCGAACTCCTGACCTCGAGCAATCTACCCACCTCGGCCTCCCAGAGTGCTAGGATTACAGGCTTGAGCCCCCGTGCCTGGCCTAAAATCTGATCTTTAGGGTAGGCCTTGTCAATTATAATTTAGGTTTCTTTGAGAGACAAGAATTAGGAGACAGATAACTATGTTAATTTGGGCAAGAGGTTTCCTTTTTTTGTCTGTAAAGTGAAGAGACTGGGATTGAACTCTGCTTTCCAACTTTAAAACTTTATTTTTCTTAGTTAGAATTTAATATAAAAGGATGATTTTATTGGTTTATAACTCTTAGCTCCTTATTTTAGTCTGCAGGTTATTTTGGAGAACCATCTATATATTTGTCACTGTAGGTTTACTCCTTCAGATGAAAAACCAGAGTTACTCTTAGGTTCTTCTTTTTTTAAACAGCTTTATTGAGATATAATTTGCATATCATACAATTTGCCCAATTAAAGTGTACAATTCAGTAGTTTCTAGTGTATTCACAGATATGTACAACCCTCACCACTGTTAATTTTAGAGCATTTTCATCACTTCAAAAGGAAACCTACACCCTTCAGCTCTTATCTCCTATTCCCCACCCCATCCCCAAGCAACCACGAATCTACCTTCTGTTTCTAGAGTCCCCTATTCTGGGCTTTCCTATGAATGGATTCATACATGTGGTCTCTTGTGACTGGCTGCTTTCACTTGCATAATGTTTTAAAGACTTATCCATGTTGTAGTTTGTGTCAGTACTTCCTTCCATCCCCTTTTCCTCTTATTTTTACTACATGTGTTTTCAACTTACGGGCTTCTTTATGTTGGAAAGTTCAGTTACTTTAAATTTTTTGTTTTGTTTTCTGGTCCTGGAAGACAAGTGTTTTTTTGTTTTTGTATATGTTTTTTTTTTTTATTTAAATCATTACAGGCTTCCAGTTTGAGATATTTCTTTACTGTGTGTCTGGAAAAGTTTCTGAAGTTTGCCTTAGGGTTAGACATTCCATATTAGTACATTAGCTCATTCACAAGAGAAAAGGGATAGGCAAGTCCCTTATGAAGTTTAATCAAAAGTTCATAACAGGCCGGGCGTGGTGGCTCACGCCTGTAATCCTAGCTCTCTGGGAGGCCGAGGCGGGTGGATTGCTCAAGGTCAGGAGTTCGAAACCAGCCTGAGCAAGAGCGAGACCCCATCTCTACTATAAATACAAAAGAAATTAATTGGCCAACTAATACATATAGAAAAAATTAGCCGGGCATGGTGGCACATGCCTGTAGTCCCAGCTACTCGGGAGGCTGAGGCAGTAGGATTGCTTGAGCCCAGGAGTTTGAGGTTGCTGTGAGCTAGGCTGATGCCACGGCACTCACTCTAGCCTGGGCAACAAAGTGAGACTCTGTCTCAAAAAAAAAAAAAAAAAAAAAAAAAAAAAAAAAGTTCATAACAGGGCCGGGCGCTGTGGCTCACGCCTGTAATCCTAGCTCTTGGGAGGCCGAGGCGGGCGGATTGCTCAAGGTCAGGAGTTCAAAACCAGCCTGAGCAAGAGCGAGACCCCGTCTCTACTATAAATAGAAAGAAATTAATTGGCCAACTGATATATATATATAAAAAAATTAGCCGGGCATGGTGGTGCATGCCTGTAGTCCCAGCTACTCGGGAGGCTGAGGCAGAAGGATCGCTCGAGCCCAGGAGTTTGAGGTTGCTGTGAGCTAGGCTGACGCCACGGCACTCACTCTAGCCTGGACAACAAAGTGAGACTCTGTCTCAAAAAAAAAAAAAGTTCATAACAGATTATAAATGTGTTACTGGTTTGATAAGAAGTTAGACACAATAGGCATTTCTGGAAGCTCAGATTGGGCCTTTGTTTTTGTTGTTTCTACCCCCACACCCCCAATCTCAATGGCAGGGAGTTCTTGACAGGGTTTGCTCTAGGAAGGTGGATTGGGGTGTTTTGCCAAAAGTTTGAAGATCAACTAAAGGCCTTGTAATGCAGAGTTGGGGGGACTTTCCTTCTCTTGTGTGTGGTTGAATGGCTGCCTCCACTATTTCAGACAGCCTGCACCCTGAAAGTTTTGTTCAGACATACTTCCAATTTGCCATTTTCCTTTTTTCCTACAGGGATTAAAGCCTGTGGTTTCCACAAAAGCACCACCTATCATATTTGCCACACCAACTAAACTGACCTTTGAGTCTACGTATGATTATGCTGGGAAAAACAAAGTTCCAGAGCTACAGAAGTTTTTCCAGGTGAGGGAAGATACTCTAGGACAGAGAGGCCTGTGAAATAAATAGGCTTAAAAAAAACCCCTTATGAAACTGAGTCTTTTATTTTGAGTCAAAGTCTTACTCTGTCACCTAGGCTAGAGTGCAGTAGCTTCTTCATAGCTGACTGCAACCTCAAATTCCTAGGCTCAGGCAATCCTCCTGCCTCTGTTTTCCTAGTAGCTGGAACTACAGGAGCTCACCACTGCACCTGGCTAACTTTTTCTATTTTTAGTAGAGACGGAGGTCTTGCTTTTGCTTAGGCTGGTCTCGAACTCCTGAGCTCAGGTGATCCTCGCCCCTCAGCCTCCCAGAGTGCTAGGATTACAGGTGTGAGCCAATGTATCCAGCTGAAACTGAGTCTTAATCTAGTTTATTAACTAACCTCTTTCTTTTTCTTTACATAGAATTCCCTTGATTTTAGTTTGAGCTGTAAACTAATAGAACCTTTATGTAGGTAGATACTGATAAAAGAGGGAAGGGTCTTAATTTCCTCATTAGTATTTAAGGGTATGCAGATTGCATATGTAGCTTTTCCTGTCAAACCATTGCATGGGAAGAAGCAATAGCATGTTTAATGACATTGATTATTCTAATTTTTTGTGCTTGTTTGATATTAAAATTCACTGAGCTGTTGGTGGAAGTCGAGGAGGCCCTTTTTGATTTGCTGATCAACAGAGAGAAACTAGAATTGGAATTTAAAATATTATTAGGCCGGGCACGGTGGCTCACGCCTGTAATCCTAGTGCTCTGGGAGGCCGAGGTGGGTAGATTGCTCGAGGTCAGGAGTTCGAAACCAGCCTGAGCAAGAGTGAGACCCCGTCTCTACTATAAATAGAAAGAAAATAATTGGCCAACTAACATATACATACATACATACATACATATATATATATATATATATATATATATATATATATATATATATAAAATAAGCCGGGTATGGTGGCGTATGCCTATAGTCCCAGCTACTCAGGAGACTGAGGCAGCAGAATCGCTTGAGCCCAGGAGTTTGAGGTTGCTGTGAGCTAGGCTGACGCCATGGCACTCACTCTAGCCTGGGCAACAAAGCGAGACTGTCTCAAAAAAAAAAAAAAAAATAAATAAAGTTAATCTACCTATAAATTATTGAAAAGTTAGTGACCTGACCAAATCTCAGGTGCCACAGGAGTGGAAGTGCCTGCTGCTGCTTTTGCCCCACATAGATTGCCCCTCCTCATGTCCAGATTCAGGTCTGTCTTGGGTATGGAACACTTGTGTTTTGATCAGTTTAGTACCTTTTTATCTGATAAGTAACATTTGAGAGGGCATTTGGAGTCTTGAAGATGGAATAGAGAGGGATTTTGGAGACTGAAAAATAATGAATTAAACATTTTATGGAGTGGATTATTAAATGGGGGTTTAACAGTTTGAGGGAAAGAAGGCAGTTGAATACAAAATGAACTTGAACCTGTTAATTGAACTGATGTGCTCTGTCTACATGCACTCATGATCAGAATCCAAGCAAAATGTAAAAATAAATGGAAAACATTTCTTGTGCTTGTACTTCTGTTTCGCTGCTGATCACCTTTGCCTTTTAAAAAATTCACCAGTGCCCGTTTCCTAGTTAAGCAGTATATATGATAAATGCCTTAGAAAGTTGGGATTTGTGCTATGCATGCTCCCTGAGGCTGCATTTTGGAGATGACTTTGGATTTACACGCTTTAGCTATAAGAAAATATACTAGTGTTTCAGTTAGCATTCTGATGGATTAGGGCTTTTTCATTGTGATGGGTTGATGAATTAGTTACAAAGTAGACAACTTTATTAGCCTGAAATTGTGAAATCTTTTTCTTATCAACTATATGCCCTTGTTAATTCTTACTTTCAAGAAATCCGATGGTGTGCCTGTCCACCTGAAACGAGGCCTGCCTGACCAAATGCTTTACCGGACCACCATGGCGCTGACTGTGGGAGGGACCATCTACTGCCTGATTGCCCTCTACATGGCTTCACAACCCAAAAACAAATGAGTTAGGCTGCAGAGGACTGGTTTGCTATTTGGCATTAACCCTTTGAATTTCCATTTTCATTGTTTCTGTTAAATTTTTTTTTTTTTTTTACTTGGATGGCCTGGCATACTTAATGTTTTTGTAAGAAAAACAAAGATATGAAGACAATATTTTGGTTTGTTTATTAAATGTATATGGCTTGTCAGAGCTCATTTGACAGTGAAAACTATTGTTTCAAGAAATGACACTGCGCTCTTGTGTTTGTGCTTCTGATTTCCCTGGAGGTTCTGGATGAAGGTTGCATATGGGCTCATTAACATCAGTCTGTGCTGAGGACCTCAGGGACATAGGGTTGGATTTTTGAACATGGGGTGCAGAAGCCTTTCTGGATTTGAATGTGATGAGGAAGGAAGATAGACACCCAGGCCAAGTGCATGAAATGGGGGGTTCAAGTTAGTAGTCACCTTGGGGGATTTTTCCATTTTGCAGTAAAATGTTAATAGAAATTATTTGTCGGGCAGATCATTTCAAAGGGTTATTTGCCTCATCTCACATCTTCAGTGAAATTTTATGTGTAATTGTTGTGTATTTATTCCACCATGGGAACAGAGAACACCTGTTTAGTTTTGCACTTTAGACTGCTGTCTGTTTTGTTAATACAGCTGTGCCACAAATTCTCCTTTATACTTTAAGAATGTTATGGCTTTAAATTATGATTTATTTTGACTGGAATAAATACACGAATGAAAAATTTCAAGTTTGGAGTTCTTTTATTTTTTTTTTTTCTTTTTTTTTTTTTTTCTTTTTTTTTAAGCCTCTAAACATTTGGCAAAGAGTTCTTTTAAATTAAATGAACGTGCAGAATGATTTCGTAACACTAGAAGCATCTTAAACCTGAGTCTAATTTCTTTCTTTCTGATTAGGCAACAGATTATCTTTACAAGGTGGGTCCTCAGTGTCAAGTAACAGGAACCTAGTAGCATGTTGATGATTACCATATATATATATATATATATATATATATATATTTTTTTTTTTTTTTTTTTGAGATGATTTTGCTCTGTTGCCCAGGCTGGAGAGTGGCAGAACGACCATAGTTCACTGTGGCCCTGAACTCTAAGCAATCCTTTTGCCTCAGCCTCCTGAGTAGCTGAGACTACAGGCACATGCTACCATACCTGGGTAATTTGAAGCTTTTTTGTAGAAACAGGGTCTCACCATGTTGCTCAGGCTGGTCTCAAACTCCTGTCCTCAAGCAGTCCTCCCACCTTAGCCTCCCAAAGTGCTGGGATCACAGGTGTGAGCCAAAACTTGCTTGCCCCTTAGTGAATTGTGCCTGTAAGGCACAATTTAGAAACTAATTTCCTGTGCTGTCATGATTGGTAGGCTTCACTTATATTAATGCTGAAAAAAGGTGGAATTTTTTTATATATAAAGTGATGGTCTGAATCTTGTAATCTAAATTTTATTCTTCTATTTCTCCCAAGTTTTTATTTCGAAAAATTTCAAACTATAGAAAAATTGTTAAGAATAGTACAATATACACCTGTTCTTTAGATCACTAGTTATCAATATATTGCCATCTTTGCTTTTTTTTTTGTTTTCACACAAATGAGTACCCATAATGCATATACATGTTTTTTGCTGAATCTTTAAGATTAAGTTATGGAATTATGATAAATCAGCCGTAAATACTTTAACAGGTATCTTCTAAGTTATGTTCCTTCATAACCATAATATAATTGTCAAGCTCAATAAAGTTAACATTGATAACACTACTACTATCTAATATATAGTCTATTTTTAAATTTCCCCAGGTGTCCCAATAATGTATCCTTTAGAGTTGTGTTGTTTTTGGAGACAGAGTCTCGCTGGGTCACCCAGGATGGAGTGGAGTGCAGTGGTGGGATCATGACTTATTCAGCCCTGAACACCTGGGCTAAAGTGATCCTCCTACCTCAGCCTTCTATAGTGGAGTTTTTTAAAATAACAGCTTTATTGGGATGTAATTCACATACCATACAGTTCATCTAGTATGGTTCTAGAGTTCTAAAGTTTACAATTGATTGGTTTTTATAATATTCAGTTGTGCAACCCTTACCACAATCATTTTTTAGAACATTTTTATCACCCTGAAAAGAAACCTATAAGCAATCACTTCCCTTCCCCACTCCTAGCCGTAGGCAAGTGCTCATCTAGTTTTCATCTCTGGATTTGCCCTTTCTGGACATTTCATATAAATTTAATCACACAATATGTGATTGTATGTGACTGGCTTCTCTCGGTGTAATATTTTTGAGGTTCATCGTTTTGATGGCTGAATCATATTTTGTTATACAAGATTTCGTTCACTCATCTGTTGATGGACATTTGAGTTATTTACATTTTGGGGCTATTACAAATAATGCTGTTATGAATAATAGTGAACAATTTTTATGTGCACAATTCCTCCTAGGAGTGGAATTGCTGGGTCATATGGTAACTCTGTTTAACTTTTTGGGGAATAGCCAGACCTGTCTCCAACTCAGCTGTACCACCAGCACTTATAGTTGGTTTTTGTTTTTGTTTTGGGTCCAGGATCCAGTTAAGGATCATACATTGCATTTAATTGTCATGTCTCTTTATCCTCCTTTTATCCACAACAGTTTTCAGTGCCCTTCTTGATACTGACCTATTTGAAGAGTTCAGGCAAGTTGTTTTGTAGGACGTTGCTCAACTTGGATTTGTCTGATTGTCTCATTATTGGTTTCAGGCGAAACATTTTTGTGAGGAATCCTTCCTGGATGTGGTATCTTTATCATCTATGAAAGATTCCTCATCAAGGTAGCACTTAATACCAGTTTGTCCCATTATTGGTGATTTGAAATTAGATAATTAAAAGGTTTCTTGCCAGATTTATTCCTTGTGAAGATACCCTGTGCCCTTCGTAATAAGTACTCTTAGGGGTGATATTTGAGACTGTTAATAACCTGTCCTCAATAGTCTGCACTTAGTGTTCATTGGTGATTCTTGACTGAATTATATATTACTAAGGTGGTTGTGAAAAAGTGATTTTTTTCAATTGTCATTACTTCCACATTATTGACATTGTTCTGTGAAGATGGGCATCCCCTTGAAAAAATTTTACTGTAATTTCCTTATTCAGTGTGTAATAACCATCTCTATCATTATTCATTTTTTTTTTTTTAGAAGAGGAAATGAAGTCAGAATCATTATTCATTTTGATGTTCAAATGAAGCCCCAATTTGGCTTCTGTGTTCTACTGACATGCCCCTGTCAGTCTTTGAGCATCTCCCTACTTTCTGACAGACAAGATGTTTTCCATGCTGACCTTGCATTTTCCTCACTCCAGTTTCCTCTGTTTACTTTCAGGTATAGTCTATAAATCTAGATAGATACACTTTCCTCATCTGTCTGTTTTATTTTTGCCTAAATGATATCTTCCAAAACTCGTAGCTTAGAGATTGTTCTCTGCCTCATCGTTTTGCATTGTATTCCATTTTATGATGCATCATAGTTTAAGTAGTCTCTTTTTGATGGCTAGTTTTAAATTTTTTGCTTTTATAAATACTGCTTTAATGCATAAACTTCTTTACATGTCATTTTACATGTTGTTGAATATATTTGTAGGATCATCTCTAGAAGTGGGACCTAATAAGGCCAAGAGAATGTGCATTCCAATTTTCATAGCTGCTCCTCACTGAGATATGGTGCTGGTTTATGTTCCTATTTAGCAGTGTTGAGAGGGCTTGTTCCTCCACATTTCCCAACAGAATGTATTATTACAGTTTGATCTTTGCCAATCTGGTAAGTAAGAAAAATTATTTGTGGTTTAAATTGCTTTTCTATTGTAAGTAGTTATTTTGAATATCTCTTTTAAAAATTTATTTTTATGTATTTTTAAAAATAAGTTATGTATCCTTTTTTATGAACTGTCTATTCATGTACTTTGTTCACTTATTTCCAGGGTACTTTTTGATAAGGCTTTATATAAATATCATTGGTCCAATGGGCTACTTTGAGCAGTCTCCAGTCTGGGCCACACCACTTCTCACTCAAGTCTCAGAAATTCAGTAAAACCAGCTGATGCAGAAAGGGGGATTTTCCAGAACCTGAGTGAAGCTGGGGCCTCATAAGGGTTACCTTTAGGATCAGGGTGGTTGTCTTTTCTGTCATTCTCTTGGCAGTGCAGCTGTTTAATTTTCTGTTTCTGTAGACCAGCTTTCTGTGTTTCTCATTGCACATAGGTAGAGGATGGTTTTCCAGCTACTGGTAGCCAGCCCCACATTCCAGGAGAGAGAATGTTATTGGCCCATTTGGGGTCAGGTGTTCCCCACTGGCCAGTCAACTGTTTGGTGCCAGGCTGTGGGGGCAGATGCAGTGAAGGAACCCAGTCTGTCCTGTTCTTGGATCTTAACTGACAGTTGAGAGCCTTCCGCTTTATTCTCAGAGTTAGGATTATTCCTAAGCATATTACTTTGACCCTTTGCTTGGTTGGTTTGTTTACTCAGAGGGTGACCATCCTCCCTGTCATGGGTTTGGCTCGTGTCAATGCTGTCTGGATGAAATACTGTTAACCTGGGCATTCACTCTTTGCCTCCTCCAGGTCAGCAGTTTGGGTTCACATAACCTTGGGGATATGAAGACTGCATGGGGTACCTAGACAAGGATATTTAAGGGAATTGAGTTTTAAATCCTCAGCTTCCATTATACTTCCTAAAATTGAGCTGCTGGAGAAAACACCTGGGGGTCCTTTATGATGTTCTTGCACTCTACGAAAGGAAGGCACACCCTCAGCCATTCTGGTCAGACTGCAGTGTGCTGCCATGGAGTGTACAAACTGTCTCTGGGCCACCATAGCGATAATTGCAAGTATTGGTAATAGTGGGGAAGTATATGACTCTAATGACTGGGTAGCAACTCCTTTAGCAAGTTAAAAGTTTTCTGAGTCCTTCCTTTTAACAAAATTAGAGGAGGAATCAATTGAGTTGTCAGTTGATCATTAAGAAATAATTGTGATAATAGATCACTGCATGACTTTTAGTTATAACTCAGGAATTCAAAGAATTCAGTGATGTTCCTATCACAAAACTTCATTTATTTCTACTTATTTATGAAAAAATTTCCTGGTGCTTATATCTGTAAAAATAAAAAATGGGTATTGAATTAAATTGGTACTGAAAATGTCTTATTTTACCAGTAAGCAAGATTCATCCATGGAAACCTGAACTAGCTCCCTCCCTTCCTCTAATTGAGATGCATTTCTTTTTCTTGTCTTTTTTTTTTTTTTTTTTTTTTTGAGACAGAGTCTCACTTTGTTGCCCAGGCTAGAGTGAGTGCCGTGATATCAGCCTAGCTCACAGCAACCTCAAACTCCTGGGCTCAGGGAATCCTACTGCCTCAGCCTCCCGAGTACCTGGGACTACAGGCATGCGCCACCACGCCCGGCTGATTTTTTTCTATATATATTAGTTGGCCAATTAATTTCTTTCTTTCTTTTTTTTTTTTTTAATAATAGAGATGGGGTCTTGCTCTTGCTCAGGCTGGTTTCGAACTCCTGACCTTGAGC
Organism: Microcebus murinus; assembly: GCF_040939455.1. Taxonomy (NCBI): domain Eukaryota; kingdom Metazoa; phylum Chordata; class Mammalia; order Primates; family Cheirogaleidae; genus Microcebus; species Microcebus murinus. The sequence goes on along the minus strand of NC_134106.1, from coordinate 34,443,431 downwards.
AATCTGCCTGCCTCGGCCTCCCAGAGTGCTAGAATTATAGGTGTGAGCCACTGCGCCCGGCCTGAGATGCATTTCTAATACAACTTTTCTCATATTTAATAGTTTTCAATATTTGTATTCTGTTATTGTGGTCAAATATGTACTAATAGTAATTGTAATACTGCAATCCAGAATAAAAATGTTTCTAACACTTTGAAACCGTTATGGTCACAGAAAATTTAACCAAACTGAAATTTCAAAGTGTTATAGAGAATTATATATAATCAATAAGAGACTTTCAATCCTAAAATTGTATTACATTAGGGTAAGATTTTGAGGGTATAATTCTATGGTATGGGAATGAAATGGAAATACAAGTTCAAGAAGAAATTTCTGACTGTTCAATAGACATTTGCATTTTCAATGAGAAGAAGGTGGGTGTCTAACTGCAGTGGTATTTATATTCCACTGGATACATTTATAAAAGTGATTTAATAGTTTAACCAATATTTATAATACAATAGAAACTGTACTCTTTGTAACTGAACTTAAAATAAAAAATTTTAATGTTAATGTTAAATATGCAAAGGGGTACACATTGATTAAAAAAATTTTTAGGGTACACAAGAGCAAGAAAGGTTGAAAATGGCCACTTTATACTTCTACTTTTAAAGAAGTGCCCACTTACCCCTCCGTTTGTTTTCTCTGTCAGCCAAATTCCTTCTCAGGGTCTGACTAGCTTTCCCTCTTCTCAGCCCTCATCCAGTGTCACTTTGGTGTGAAGCTTTCAGTGGCCTGATAAAGGTTGACATGGCTTTTATGACAGTGTCCAGCTTTCTTTTAATTATATACTTTTTTCTCCCTTTTATGTGTATGGCCCTGGGTAGGCTCTCCAGGTTTGTCTGGTATTGAGGGTTGTGTTCCCGAGTTGTCTTTTGGAGTTTTCTTATGGTTGGAAGCTTTGCAAACCTCTCTCTTTCTGGCCCATCGATCCTCGATAGCTAGAGGTTAGACCTGGACAATGAAAGTTGATTGCTGAGAAATTCTAATACTACATGGTCCTAGTGACTTAATTTACTTATTTGACATTTTGATGACATACATCCTAGGCTGGTCACTAATCTAGTGCCACAGACTGCTCATATTGGTTGAGAAGTGGGGCTCTGTCCACAGTGCCCCTCTTGTCAGTTCACTGGCTGTTATCCTTGTTTCTCAAGGGCCTCCCTGACCCATGGTCAGCAAGGAGTTCCATGAATCCTTTACTTCTTCTGGACATTTAATTAGTGTGCAAAAGCACACACTTTTAGGTTTGAGGGCCTCAGATGAATCAGATACCCTTGCCTTTGGTAAACAAGCCTGATGATTATATTTAAGGAAACTCTTTTAAAAAATCATTTTTAGGGTCCTTTACAGAGTGTTTCTCAATCTCTTAGGGTTCATAGACCATATGGCTAAGAAATGTTCTTGTTATTGAGGAGTTTTGCAGTTACCCCTCACCTGTCCGGATCTGGGAGCTCTGTGTGACTGATGGGTTTTGGCTGTGTTCGAGCTGGCTGCCCCAGGTGGGTGGGGGTGGAGGGAAGCCTGGCTGTGGGTTCTGTTCTGGGAATCACATGTTATGCCTGTTTGGTGGCAGGTCGGTCTCTATAGTGTGGAAGGCAGCATCAGCCGACTCGTTAGATGAACAGGAGCAATCAAGGTGGCTCAGCACCGTTTGAAGTAGGAGAGTTGGACAGATCATTTGCAGTCCCCTCTGTTGTCAGCCGCTGTCACCTGCATAAGCTTTAATCAGGAATCCTGACCTCTGTGTGGCTCCAACGTGCCCAGGGTGCAGTGTGCTGCAGGATGTGTTGGGATGGGCTTGCTCAGTCCAGAGTTGGAGCTCATTTCCAAGAGAGCTGCTGCAAAATACTAATGGAAAACAGAGGCCAAGCAGAATGGCTGGGAATAACATTCTTTAGATAATATTAGTATTTCTTTTCCTCAAGTTCTGACACAGTCCTCGGGGACATCATGCCTTCCCTCGCCTTGACATTGTCCATGACACTGAGATCTGTCATGGTCACATGTCCGCCCCTCAGGGCAAAAGCACAGGTTGCTAACTCCAAATATCACATTCCCATGGAAGTCAGCTGAAGGTGCCTCAGGCTGGGAGAAATGGGGTTGCCCCTGAGTCAGGAAAAGTTTTAGGAGGAAGCTGAAGTTCATTGTAGTAGGCCAGGACCTTGGGACCACTAAAAAGTAAAGTAAGACAAAATTAGGTATCTGGGTTTTCCAAGGCAGAGAAGGAGAGGTTGAGGCTTTGCAGGCCGGTGCCTGGGTGAAGTGCCAGGACAAGTAGGTGCAGAAATTGGGGTGGTTCCTAAGATAGCCAGGCAGAAGGCTCGATGCTCTCCTAATGAGAGAGAGAGAAGTGGGGAAAGGGCATTCAGGCAGGAGTAGAATGGAGGAGCTGGGCGCAGTCTGCTCATCCCCGCTCACTTCAGGGTTTGGCTATATGGAGCTCATGCTTAAGTCCCTCACGACAGGGACTACATGCTGGGACTGTGGGAAAACCCAAGGATGGAGGCAACTCTGTTGCTCAGCTCATCCTGGGCCTTTCTTGGGAAGGCCCTGGCACAGGTTATGAAAGAGCCCCCCACTAGAGAGAGTTCCAGATGTAAGATGTTCCAGAATCTGTTAAAACCTGGCAGGCTCCAAGCCCATCGTCCTCTCTCCTCCTCCCCGATATGTAGGCCACAAAGCCTCCATGTTACTTTGAGCAGATTGATTTGAAATTGAGTTGAAGCCGAATGAGCTGATGTCCACTTCAAAGTTCAGTAGTGTTTGATTAGAGCCATCCAGAGACTAAACCTGCTCCCAGGAAATTATTCTGACCGAATAATTAATGTGAATAAAGGTTAGATTTGTGTTTCTGGCTAAATCTGTGTTTCATTCAGCATCTCCAAAACATGAATTCCATTAACCTTTCATGAACTAACATTAAATTGCTTTCAATTAGTTGTCATTCTAATTAATGTTGAGTCACACAAAGGAACCTTTGTTTATCTTTAGTAGCAGTTCTCTTTTCTCCTCTGAAACCATGTCCTCTTCATTTGGAAATCAAGCAGTTGTTGATTTGGAAAATTGGTTTTATAACTAAGTGTGTTGTCCTGCCCATCTCTCCCTTAGTCAGGACCTGTTTATTGTTTCATCGGAAAGAATTGAGCCATGTTGGAAGTAGGCTGCAAGCATGGCAGGAGCCACTGGTTGAGAAAGCCCTGCTGACTGTTGGATTGAAATGTGTAACTTGTAAAACGGTGTCCCCTGGCTGTGAGAGATAAAGTGAAGGAATAGTTGAGGTCGCTCACCCAGCCCAGGCAAGCTTGGGCAGAGCTCTGGGGAAGCTCTGGGTGCTCAGGGAGGCATGGTCTACCCAGGTGGGCCTTGTACGGGGTCGGGGAGGGGGGAGAGCATGCTGCTCTTTGCATGCCGTGACCTAGCTCACACTGAGCCTTCATGCCTTGGGTGTGAGTGGCTTTGCTTCTGCCAAGGAGTGGCTCCCAGGTCTTCACCTGGGCCTGTCTGCAGCCTGTGTCCTGAGAACCAGCACTCCCAGGCTCCCGTCTAGTGGCAGAAGGGGTGGAGGGAGGACTGTGGGATAAAGCACTGAGTCCCTGTTGCAGGGCTTGCTTACCTATGCCTTGCCATCCAGCATATTTTTTCTGTTTTCTCAATTGATTATGGATGTGACATGTTACAGCCAAGACAGAATCTCTAAGCCAATTCCTTAAGGTGGCACATTTCACCCCAAACCCAGGATGCCAGAGGTGAGATTTGTTTTCTTTGGCCTTAGGTCTAACAGAGGTCAGAGATGCTGACTACTTGCTTCATCGTCACCATCAGTAACCCTTAAAGCACAAATCATTCATTCTGTAATGTGCTGGGCCGCAGAGGCACAGAGAAGGGTGACACTGCTCCTGGCCTTCAGTGCTCCCTGAATGATGAACACGATCAGAGGCAGAGCCAGGACCTGGGAAGACAAGAGGAGTGGTGGCAGGGGAGTTCCCAGAGGGGCACTGTTTACATCGTATATTATATGAGTAGTGGTTTCCAGAAGACTGCAGTGCGGGAGGCCTTTTGGTCTGAGGGAAGAGCAAGAGCACGTCCTGATGTGTGAGAGCATCTTGGGTGTGCTTGTGGGGTGGGGGAGAAGAGAGGAAAGGCAGGATCCACGACTAGAGTGGGGGCAAGCTCAGGCCAGCTCCTGAAGAACCTCCCTGGGGCCAGGCCAAAGGCAGCTTGGACTCTGGCTGGCAAGCAGTGAGTGTGTGGGGGGGATAACTACCAAATCTACTGGTTTTTGTGGTTCTTTTGAACACATGGTGCCAGTGTGGAGGACGGAATAGAGAGGGAAAGACATAAGGTCACGGAGTATTAAGAGTTGTTGTGAGACCTAGAGAGGGCCTGGGGAGCAGTGGCGGTGTGCATGAAGAGGAATGAATCCCAGGGACGCAAAGAGGCCAGAGTGAACCCAGTCTGACAAGGGCACGTGGGAGGTGAGGGGGAGGAAGGCAGCTGGAGGCTCCCAGGAGGATCCAGCTTGGCTTCTGGGTGAATGGAAGTGCTGAGCCTGGGGTAAACAAGGCAGGGCATTTTTTGTTAGAAAAAGCAGATTGCCTGTGAGTCCTCCAGGCAAAGAATCCCAGTAGGCAGGTGGGGCTGGAGAGAAGGGATCTGGACTGGATATAAGGATTTGCTAGTATACAGGTGGCAGTGGCCATGGGTGTCTGTGACATTGTTCAGAAACTATAAAATGGGGGAAATACCAGTGCTTCAGGTGGGGATGGAGAGGAAAAGAGCCTGTGATGGTTCATCCAGGTATAAGAAGAGAAGGCAGACACAGAAGAGAACATGCTATATGATTCCATTCATACAAATGTCAAAACCAGGCAAAATATCTATGGTGATAGAGGTTAGAATGGAAGTTACCCTTGTGAGGGACAAGGCAGACTTTGAGTGCTGGAAAAGTTCTGTGTCTTCCTCTGGGTGTTGGGTCCCATGGGTGTATACATAAATATGTATATACACAAATACACCAATATTTGTGTACTTTATTGTAAGTGATGCCTTTTAAAAGTTGTTAGAAATAAGAAAGGTGGGAATGATGCGGAAAATGTCGGGCGCCGGGATGCAGCGGATTGCCGCCTCCCCGTGGTTCCCCATCTCCGGGGGCCAGTGCTGCACGTGGCAGCTGCCTAGGACCCCCGCATGCCGGAATGCCCCCAGGCCCATGTGCCAGCTGCCTGTTTCTGGCCATGCTGTTTGTGTGATCCTGATTGGGTAATTTTTGAATCCCACTGTTTTTGATTGGATGTTAAAGCCTGTTGCTGATTGGATGTTAAAGCTTGTAGTTGATTGGATGCTTCTTGAGCCCTACCAAGGGTATAAAAGCAGGGGCAGAAGGGCAGGAAGGGGGAGAACATGGGAAGACACGAAGAGAGCTGTAACACTAGGTGTGCTGAGCCTGCTGTAGAAGAATAAAGGCTGTTCTCTGACTCTTCGTGTGCCGCTTGGTTCTTTCCTGGTCAAATGGATAAGAGCTGTAACAAGAGCTGTACACACTGCCGCAACAGGAAGGAGGGAGGGAAAAAGGGAAGGAAGAAGGGAAGAAACCTGGAGGGAGTAGTGATAGGAGAGGATAGGATGTTTAGGAAAGATGATGACTAGTGTCCTTCACATGCCCAGATGTCAAGCCAGGACATGGGCCGTGGCTTTGGAGTCTGCCCTGCCGGTTCTGTCATGATCACTAGCGTGCGTCCCTCATGCTGTTGGACAAGTGGCACAGAGCAGGCCCTAATGCTGAGTCAGAGCATGGAGGAGTAAAGAGACTGGTAGGGTCCTCAGAACAAGGGCATACCTGAGAAATCTCCTGAGCTTTGTCCATAGCTCCCAGCAGTGCAAATGGTACATCTCTGGTTTCCTGAGTGCCCTCCCAGACAAATCCCGTGTTTAAATTTGATAATTTTTAATAAAAATGTAATTAACTACTATAATTTGATTTATAAAAACCTTCCTTCTGTTTTAATGTGAGAGTTTCCCATAGAAACCACTTCAGCTTTGGTGCCTATGAATGGCAGTTTTATTAATAAAGCCATCGGCAGGCTTTCCTAGCAACCTGTCGCGTTGCTCATGGCTTCCAGTGCAAACAGGGCTTACTGTGAGACGGCCTCGCCAGGGATGTGGAGGGGATGGCCTTCCCTGACTCTGAAGCAAGGACAGCTAATCTCCCACTCTCTGCTCCACAAAAGCTGCTTCCTTATTGAGCAGGTGGGGAGAAAGCCCACAAGCAGGGGCTTTGGATCCGCCCCCTTTGGATTGGGTGGTGTTGGTGGGCAAGGCCCTTAATCTCCTTTCTCCTCCCTGAGACCTGGGAGACGTGTCTTGAGGCCCCACAGATAGCACCTAAACTCGCCTCCATCTGATTGGAAAATGCTTTCACAGAATCAAGTAGTTATCCCCAGGTAGTTAAAACTGTTCACTGGGGCCTTTTTTGTTGTAGCCAGTAGTTAGATTTTTGCTGTTAGATTCCTCACTTGCCCCCAGGACAGGGCTGACCCATCAGGTGGGGATGGAATTGGATTCCGCCAGAGCTCCAGGGTCCCGTGAGGGCTCAAGTCCTAACAAGGGGATTCTTGGCTCAGCTCAGAATTAATTCATCTTCTAAATGGAAATGTCAAAGCCTGGCAAACATTCCTGCTAATGATTCTGGTGATGTGATATTCATGGGCAACAATGGATTTTCCATTAAAGCTGGGGCCTGTCACTCTAAGGAGAAAGCCTGGTCACCTAATCTCAGCTCTGCAGCAGTCTTAGGAGGGCCTGCTGAAGAGAGAGTGAAATTCTTTCCTTTCTATTATTAATCTTGAGTAAGGGAAAGTGATTCAGCCCAAACACTTGAGGGGAAGGTGGGGCCTGGATGGCTTCAGGAGAGGGTTTCCAAGAAGGAGGGAGTTGAGTACCAGTGACAGGAAAGCAAATCAGAAGCAAAACAAGTAGGAGGGAGAAAAGGTACCGAATACTTCAGCAGTTGAGGTAAAAATCACCAAAAGGCTCCCATCTGTGGCAGGAGAGCAGGAAGTTGTATTGTTATATATTAACCAATTGCCATCAGAGGGGTGGACCAGAAGATGAATCCTTATTGCTCTCTGTTGTCTCTTGTCCTCGATCTCAGATGCTGAGCTCTACAATTACACCTCCGCCCCCCCCCCTCTTTTGCCTAGGCTCCCTCCATTCCAGAGCTAGCAGTTCTCCCACTCACACATGTGATAGCAGGCAGGGGCCAGAAAAGCCACAGACACTGCCCGGTTGCACAGGCAGCAGCGTTTCCTTTGACCTGTCAGTGGAGCCCTTCAAGTGCACGAGGGCAGAAACATTATATAGCAAAAAGGCTTTGTCGTAGTAAGGCCCATTTTCTTCTCTATGTTCCCTTCAAAAGATAAAGGGAAGGTAAAGTTTCTGCATCATCATTAAATTTATTTTGAAAATACTAAGACTCACAGGAAGTTTCAATGGTAGTACAGAGAGTCCTGTGAACCCTTCCCTCAGCTTCCCCTGATGGTGGCGTCTTATATAACTGTGTAATAGTTTTTATTTCACCATATTATGGGGGTACAAATGTTTAGGTTATGTATATTGCCCTTGCCCCACCTGAGTGTGTCCATCTTCCCAGACGGTACGCACCGCACCCATTAGGTGTGTGTGTACCCTTCCCTCCTCCCCCTGCCACCTGCCCGACACCCGATGAATGTTACTACTATATGTGCACATAATTGTTGATCAGTTAAAACCAATTTGATGGTGAGTACATGTGTTCGTTTTTCCATTTTTGGGATACTTCACTTAGTAGAATGGGCTTCAGCTGTATCCAGGATAATACATGAGGTGCTATCATAACTGTATAATAATACCAGGAAAGTGGCATTGGTCCAATATGGTAATACAGACTACAGGTGGAAACTACAGTTTTCACCTATTCTGCATGCATTCATGTGTGTGCATGTGTGTAATTCTATAAAATTTAATCCCATGCAGCCACCATCATAATCAGCATATAGACTGTTGATCACCACACAGGAACCCCTTGTACTACCCTGTTGGAGTTGCAGCCACTCCCATCTCGTTCTTTGGCAGTCACTAATCTGTGCTCTGTCTCTAATTTTGTCATTTCAGAAATGGTGTATAAACTAAAATATACAGTTTGTAAACTTTTGAGATTGGCTTTTTTCACTATATGCAATGCCCTTGAGAGCCATCCAAGGCTGCATATAGTAGTTTGTTCCTTTTATTGCTAAGTAGTATTCCACTGTATGGGTTCTACATCATTACTTTTTTTTTTTTTTTTTGGAAACAGAGTCTCACTCTTGTTGCCCCGGCGAGAGTGCCGTGGCGTCAGCCTAGCTCACAGCAACCTCAAACTCCTTGGCTCAAGCGATCCTCCTGCCTCAGCCTCCCGAGTACCGGTAGCTGGGACTATAGGCATGCACCACCATGCCCAGCTAATTTTTTCTATATATTTTTAGTTGGTCAATTTCTTTCTATTTTTAGTAGAGACAGGGTCTTGCTCTTGCTCAGGCTGGCCTCAAACTCCTGAGCTCAAACGATCCGCCCACCTCGGCCTCCCAGAGTGCTAGGATTACAGGAGTGATCCACTGCGCCCGGCCTACATCATTACTTTTTTTTTTTTTTTTTTTTTTTTTTGAGACAGAGTCTCGCTTTCTTGCCCAGGCTAGAGTGAGTGCTGTGGCGTCAGCCTAGCTCACAGCAACCTCAAACTCCTGGGCTCAAGCGATTCTCCTGCCTCAGCCTCCCGAGTAGCTGGGACTACAGGCACGAGCCACCATGCCCGGCTGATTTTTATATTATATATATTAGTTGGCCAATTAATTTCTTTCTATTTTTATGGTAGAGACGGGGTCTCGCTCAGGCTGGTTTTGAACTCCTGACCTTGAGCAATCCGCCCGCCTCGGCCTCCCAGAGTGCTAGGATTACAGGCGTGAGCCACCGCGCCCGGCCTTACATCATTACTTTTTAAATATCAAAATTTAACCTTTTGGATGTTTGAGTTTTAGAATTTAAGCAGGAGATGGATGGTTTCAATAGATGGCCAAATCCAAGGTTCCTTAGTAGGAATAATTTGCTTTTCATATTTCAAATTATACATTATAGCATCTAGTTAGAATTTTCTAATTTTAAGAGAACTAGACTTTGCTATATACCAGTTCTAAAATATGCAAGGCTTGTTTTTACCACCTTTCTAGATTGTGCTCTGTGAGAAGAGGGGCTGTATCTTTCACATCTTGGGATTCCCTGCTGAACGCAGCACAATCCTTGCACTAGGCAGGTTCTCAATGTACATCTGACAAATGGATGCCTCCTTTGGCTCCTCAGTCCCTCACAAACTCCCCAGGATTCAAACTGGCTACCACTTTGAAGGTAGTAGCACAGTCCATTTTTCTTGTAAAGAGTCTGTAGAAGAGGAGCTGCCTTATTTTGATATCCGACTTAGTTACGTTAATTGAAACAGAGCTTTATGTTTGACAAGGGAAGAGAATGCCAGCTTGTGGTTTTCCTGATTCTAACCAAGTTACCAAGTCGCCTCCACCCAGTGTTGGCGTTTGGTATCACTGTTGACAGTGGCAAGGTTGGGGGCAAGTGGATCTGCACAGGGACAGGCTCCAAAGTATCCTGTCATCTTTCCCAGAAGGCATTCTGGCTTGTTGACTTTGTGTTCAGTCAATAATGAAATGGGACGAACAGATCTGAGGGCTTTATATTTTACCAAAAAGTTATTTTTCCTCCCTACGGCCATTTCGTATGGCACCCACTTTGTTTTCAGTTCCTTTAGTGAGATCTTGTGAAAATACATGCTGTCAGGAGTTGAAGTTGGCCTCTGGAGTGGATTTTGCTGAAACCCACTGAGATATTTAGTCATCAGCATCAGCAATTATTCATATTCATCTCTGTAAATGGATGGCTCCCTAGGAAAATCTATTTTGGGGACTGCATGATTACATTGCTGAAAGGGAGAGAAGACAGAAGATCAAAGCCCTATAGCTGAACATGGGGCCGGCCCAATCCCCAGGCTTGCCATGTGAAGTGTGGGATGGGGAATGAGGGACGTAGTGGAGAAAGCACTATGACAGAAGTTGCCACACTAAACTTGGGGAAATGGAAATTGCCCAAAGTCTGGAAAATACGGGAGTAGTGTCTCCACACCGGTAGGTTTAAATTGAGCATTAGGGATTGAGGACTCATGCCTATGGTCAGGAAAGGCAGGAAGAGCAGGCAGTTGCTGGCAGCAAGTGTCACAGTGCCGTGAAAGAGCCTGGCTGCTCCTCTGCCCCGTGCTCTGGTTGCAGAGATAGCAGGAGAATCGTGCATGAAATGGGGCCCTTTGACTTGGTGATTCCGTTCAGAGCTCAAAGCACTCCTTTCCAAAGCCTAATTATTTTTTTTAGGTTTTCCTTATGCTAGTCTTAAACCTTTTCTCTTAGAAGTTTAACCCATCTCATTCTTTCTTTTTAAGAATCATTATTCTATAGTACACTATTCTACAGCAGGAGAGCACAGTGGCTAGCTGAATGGACCCTAGAGGCAGGGGTACCTGGCTTCAAATCATGGCCCAGCCACTTGCTACTTAGTCTAGTCTGGGCAAGTTACTTGCCTTCTCTGTTCCTCAAGTTTCCTCATCTGTAAAATGGAGATGATAATAGAATTCAGGATTGTTGAGAGGATTGACTGAATGAATACATGGTAAGTTATATTGTTAGCTATTATGGTTGAATGGCATCTAGTTACATGGCTGTGCCATATTTAAACATTGAGGACCTGATTTTTTTTTAGTCTGTCTCTTCACATTTTTGTCCTTATGAGACATAGAAGTGGTACCCTTAAGTTTTCCTGTCAGATTTCTGGATTGGTAATTTATTTTTTAAACTGACTGAAGTCACTTTTTATTTAAAAACCCATATAACTACAATACCATCATCATACTTTTAAAAATTAACAATTGCTTGATGTTATCAAATGTCTAGTAAGTGTTCACATTTCCCCAGTTGTCTCATGGTTTTTTTCTATAATTTGCTTGAAATCAGGACTCAACAAGGCTCATGGATTTTTAAATACTGATGCTTTGTGATATACAGGGGTGAGGATTTGGGAACAAATGAATTGTTTAGCTTTTAAAAATAATACATTAGCATCTACTAATGAATATGGCCCTGTTTGGATTGGTAAATTGTTTTTTTTTTTTCCCTCATCAAGTAATTTATTGGAAAAGTGCTCTCAAAAGATGAGAAGTGAGGGAAGCAAGGGAAAGCTAAGTGAAGATGTGTTCTCAGCTGAAGACCAGCGTCAGTCTGGTCCCACAGAAAGCTCTGGAGCACAAACTGCACCACACACATAGGCAAAGATGTCAGCCTTTTGTATTCCTGTGTCAGTATTGGCTACTGGATGCCCTTGGGGGCGAGGGGAACCCAGGCTAGGGAGGGCACTCTTGTTCAGCAGAGAAGTGTATGAAGAAGGGCAGCTGTAGGTCATTAACAGCCTTTGCTCATAGCACCTGGGGGCTGCGTGCACCAGCCAGGTGAAGGGGAAACTAGGCAGGGTGCCCACAGTGTCCACTACAGATAACTTCTGTGATGACAACTCAGTCCCTTGAGAATAGACTGGATACCAGCAGACTGCCAAAATCTTCTTTAGATCCAACCTGGCAAATAAGGTTAATGAACAAATAAGTTTAGACATGTCTCCTGAGGCCCCTTAGTGTTGTGTGTTTTTTGTTTAACCATTTTTAAAGGTGATAATGGTTTGTACAAAGTTTTCTCTTTTCCTATTTGGTTTATAAATGGATTTGTATGCAAGTCCTACAAATGGGTTTGGATTGGTAAATTCTTAAAAGTATTCAGTAAACCATGGTCTCTGAGAACATCACTCATGAAGAGACCATGGACATAGAAATGAAACAGGCTGGTATTTCCAGAGGAGACAATGAAACTTTTTCTATTCGTTCTTCTCTCTGTTCCTTTGGCTGGGAAGTTTATCTTATTTTTATTAGCAGTTTTGTGTTTTTCTTTTCCTCAGTCTTTTGTTGCCTAGGCTAGAGTGCAATGGCATCATTATTACTGCAACCTCAAACTCCTGGGCTTAAGTGATCCTCCTGCCTCAGCCTCCTAAGTAGCTAGGACTACAGGTACATGCCCCCACAACCAGTTAATTTTTTCTATTTTTTTTTTTTTTTGTAGAGAGAGGGTCACTATGTTGTTCAGGCTGGTCATGAACTCTGACCTCAAGGGATCCTCTCACCTTGGCCTCCCAAAGTACTAGGATCATAGCACCTGGCCTATACTAGCTTAAAGGTAGAAATCAAGTTCCTTCTAGAAGTTACACTAACATGACAGTTTGATGTGTTCAAATCTAATTCATCATTATTCTCCTGTAGGTGAGTTTTTCTGAATTTCCTTATTTTTTATTATGAAGAAAAATCACATTCTTGTGGGTTCACTTGCCATTATGTCTCAGAATCAGTGAAAATGGAATTCGTAGTCCAGGATAGCCTCTCATGGGTTACTATATAAGTGGCTGTGAACATACAGTCACCAAAGATGAATAAGGCAATGTTGTAAATCCCATCATTTCCATGATTATAAAACTGGGCAATGTTTGGAATACTCCCAAGCTATTCTTCATAAAGATTTGTAGCAGCCAATTTATGGTTGTGGTATACAGAGGATTTGTTACTAAGCAACATTGGAGAGATGGGAGACAGCAAAGAATGCCATGGCCTACTGAGTTCAAGTACTTCACAAAGGCTAACACTGGGAGGCAGCCTGGTCAGGCAGGTAACCAAGATCACCAGGACTGTTAAACATTAGAGAAAGCAGACATGAAATAAATTAAAACCAAGCCATTCTCCTATTAAACGGGAGCATAGATCAGAAGCAATTTCCTCTAACATTATGAGACAGAGCTTGTTACTACCAGAATGATCTTATCCACAGCAATAGGAGTGGTCAACTGATAAATGTTTCCTTCTGAATTGTCATGTCTTCTGATAAGTGAACAGTCATGGAAACTGGCAGTATAAATGAAGAAAGAGTTAAGACACATTTAGAGAGACAAAGGAAACATTTTGATTATTTTATTTTTTAATCTTCAAAATTTTCTGCCATGAGACAGGAATGCATGATAGAAATGGCTCAACAACTTCACATGAAACACTTGGATTCATTTTCATTCACAAGTTTTTCTAAAAACATCTACAATTTTATAATCCCACCCACTTCCAACCATTATCACAGATTTAACTGACCCTTAAACAGTAGTTGCCAGCATTAGATAGCTGGAATGCTTTCTGCATATTAGTAGTGTCTTTTAAAACTACCACCCAAGAGTATCGGATTATCAATCTCATTGTACATAGCAACCCCAAAGGTGACTGAAGTCCTCAAGTGAACTCCCTGCTTATCACCGAGAGCTGTATCCCCCAGGTTCTTAAAGAAATGCTCTTTCTTCTCCAAGAATTGCTTGTTCATCTCGTAGTAGTATTTTTCTTGCAGGGAATATAGCACATGCTGACCTGATGATTTAATCAGCACCGCTAACAGGTGAATGTATAGGTCCGATATTACTGGTGCTCTCATAACTATGTACAGAACATACTGAAAAAAGTTGGGTTTCTTGGAATCTGTATCTCTTCTTTTGAAGAGAACTACTTTGAGGTTTTTTTCTTTTTTAAACAGTTGTAAACAAAAGGAAGAGATATACACAGACATATACCTATACACAGAGATCTACACTGAGTATTTTCAATGTGGTGCATATCTTCTTATCTAGAGATACACACAAACGCAGAGTGTCTCCACTCGCCCCCTTCACACACACACACACACACACACACACACACACACACACACACACACACACACCCTTCCATACAGCATGTGAATATAAATGATGTAAGTGTCCTTGGGAGTTCACTGGAGTTTTCATATTACCAAATGATGATGAAATACCTGATTTGTATTACTCCTGAGAAGAACTAGAAGGGAATGACAGTTCTGATGCACTTTGGAATGGCACAATCACGTAAACGCTTGCATACTTAAGACTTCTGAACTCATCCAAAGTTTTTAAACATGATCTGACCAAAAAAAAAATAAAAAGTATCAAAACAATGCAGCAAGGTAAAAAATAAAAAAGTTTTTTATAATCAAAGTATAAACATATATAGGAAATGCATATTTGTCAGTAATTATTTTTAAAGTAGGAAACATGTACTTAAGAAAAACATAGTTGGCCAACAAAACTTAAAAAAAACAACTTTCCAATGCATAATACATGCACTGCCCCAAATAGCAGGATAGCCACATTTGACTTGCAATTCTACTAGAAAAAAATTACTATATAGCAAGTCTGTTACATATGCAATTTATAAAAAATTACTGTGACTTTTACATTTCTGTAAAAAAAGAATTTGTAATTTGCTGAATATCTTATCCCTCAGTAGAGTTAATTTGTATAAAATTACTACTAAACCAATGAATTTCAAGCACCAATTAAATCATTGAAACTTACTGTATTCATATTTCTCCTATTATTTGAGGGAACAAATTATGATGAAGGCTAAGCTAAAATTAGCCAGGTAATTGTTACAGTTTAGTTTTAAAGGCATGTGGTTTTTTTTTCTTCCATTCACTTGAATGCCAAACATTTGAGAATGTTTAGGCCAGTAAAGGACTCCTTAGAGGAATCTATCATTTCTGAGTATCAGTGGTTTAATATACATTAAAAGCTCTTTAACAAACCAATGTTCCCTTAGTTGTAGGATAAACTAGATTTGTACACAAGAAATTAAGGGACTGTTCCTCATTATGACTTAGAAAAGGCAGCACCTATATAGTAGACTAAAGAGCACATCTGGACATCTAAGGGTAGTATAAGAAAACAGCATTATCATTCAAGAAGGCAATACCATTGCACTTGGCAATACTGACGTTTTTCTTAATTAAAAAATTTCCATTAGACATTTGGGGTGGGAAGATATCTAAATAAGAGCACATTTTTTTTCCATTTCTTTTTCTGCCTCAGGAAAAATTAGTAGTACAGTCTGAGCCAGTAGATGAGTAACAGTGTTTGTGATGCTTCTGGTTGTTCCTGAAGAAAACACGTTCAGATAACAAGGGGTTTATTTTCAAAAGCAATACAACTGCTGTTTTTGTTTCCAGTATTTACATCACACCACTTACACACACAGTAATTTCTGAGACATAATGTTTCAGTCTTCCCATACTATTCAGTTTGGTTAATTTTCAACGCACACCAAACTGCACCTTTAGGTTGTCTGCATTTGAGAGACTGAAGATAAGACTATTGAAGAAAACAGATCACGTGGAAACCAAAATCTCGATCAACAGTGATTCTCCATCACTGCCCATTCTGTTATCTGAGCTTGATCACAAAATCACATCAGTTGAAGGAGAAAAGAGTCATGCTGAAGCCAAGGTGTTAGGACAGGGGTGAAGGGTCTTGCTGGTCCTCAGTAAGAGCAGCTTCATTCTGCTCCTCACTTTTCTCGTTGGATGGCTCTTCATAAACAGGCTCACTAAGATCCTCGCTGCCCCCTTCACTGTGCTCCTCGCTGTGGTCTTCACTTGGCTCCACGGTCTGCTCCAGGCTGTTCTCCAGAAGTGTGGGAGAACTGCTTATTCTACTTTCTTCTTCAGCTGTCTCATTTAAGGGTTGGGAAGGAGGTGGTGTGGGAGTATTAGATTGGACGATACTTTCAATGGAAGAGATGGGGGCTTTGGTTAGAGCAGTATCCGCTACAATCTCATTCTGAGGCAAAGGTAACTTTTCCACAAGTTTCCACTGAATGATGCTCATGTCTTTTCCACCAGTTGAAATCAGGTGACTGTCATTATGAGTAAAACTGACATTGGTGACATGGCTGCTGTGGGCACTGTACTTGTGACTGGGAGCCTACATGAAACAAATCAGAAAGGAAAATTAAGCTCATTTTTATATGCCTGGCCTCCTTACAGAAATGAAGGTGACTAGATAAGGGAGGTAGCTTGTGAAACAGGTAATTCAAAGCTACAAGTCATCAAATCTCAGAAATAAGGCTGGCAAGTAATTTCCTTTTAATATGTCTTTACATAAGAGAAACAAGACAGAATAATTGGACATCTGTACTTTGGCCCTGTATGTTTTAAAAAATAACTAGAAGTCTATCTCTTCTGGATGTTGGGTAGTATCCTTGTCAGAGCTTATTAACTACTATTTTGAGATTGATAGGGCAGAATCTACTAGGTTGGATAATAGGAGATTTAGGAAATAGTTCCATTAGTTTTATATAACGTTGACTGTATGTCTAGCAAATATTTTAATATGTTTAGGAGAAATTTAAAATTGCTAAAATAAAAGACACTGGAAAATAAACAAAAAGGATACCATGTCATTGACTGCCACTTCTATAGCTCTCTTAGCTTTAGCAAGGAGGGAGGCAAAAACAAGCAGTGCCTGTGTGGACCCTCACAGACAGCCCTACCTTCCCTGCTTCAGGGAGACCAAGTAGCACGGAGAGTAATTAGTAACTCTACAAATATTTTGTCGCCACTGACACAAAATCATCCCCAAACAAAAGGCCCAATAACACTAGTTTCCGTGAAAATGAGTTCACCTTTGCTTTGGAGCAGGGATATTGAAACAGATGGACTTTACAAAAGTCATCGGCAACAGCTATCACCTTTCTGTTGTGGGATCGCACCAGTGCATTTATATCTGTCCCATCGGATCCTTCTGGCCAGACACCTTTGATATGGAAAAACAGGAGTGTAGAAAAATTAGCCTAAAAATAGAACTGTGATGTAACATATGTTCCTTTCATTTTAGAATCTGATTAACTTATCTGTGTTCAAACTCTTATCTGCTAACATTTCCCTTACAAATTTCTTAGCAGCTAAACACTGCTAAGAACATCATTTCTTCATTGAAATGATGAACTTTTATCCAAAATCAAACCTTAAAACAAAATAGCCTCAAGATGGAAAACTCAGACTCAACAGTAGTCAACAGTAACCAGCAGGTGGTGCTAAGAATGTATTTTAGTTTCAGCTTGTTAAGCTCTTTTTAAAGCATCTCTAGTTGGAGAGGAAGGTATCAGTTACTTGTATAACAAGGTTTTCAAAAACAAAGCCATAGCACTAAGTCTTCAAAGAGGACTGTCTAGGTTTCCTTTCAGGCTGGCACCTCCAGGAAGACCTTAAAGAGTTTCTTTCTTATGGAAATGCATAGTCCCCCCACTGGTCTAGCAAGTTATCCCACTGAATTTTCCTGGAAACATTTTTTATGTTCAAAGATCAAACATATAAAACTTAATTATTCTGAATCATCATAAGACACTCATGATTATGTTCAACATAATTTTCACAAACCTCTATTAGGCTAGATTAAAACCGTGGAACATTTAAGGGCTGAGATGTTGGTTTTCTGTGGTTGAATGCTTCTTTAGAGAACAAATGTTTTTGGTAAATTTGCTAAAAACGTATCAAAACCTTTAAGCTGATATCTCTTAATAAGTAAATAAATACTGTCTTATTAAAGTAACCAGGGAAGTTACCAGCTGTGAACCACTGCTTCATTTTCTCCCTGAATAACAAAATTATTTATGGACAAGTCAGGATATTTTTGTTTCTAATTTCTTCCTATTAACCTTCTGTCTTAATAGCACTGTGGTTTTTTTTCCCCCTAGAGACAGGGCCTAGCTCTGTCACCCAGGTTGAGTGTAGAGGCGCGATCATAGCTCACTGAAGCCTTAAACTCCTAAGCTCAAGTAATCATCCTATCCCAGCCTCCTGAGTAGCTAGGACTACAGGCATGTGCCACTGTGCCCAGCCAATTAAAAAAAAAATTTTTTTTTGTAGATGTGGGGTTCTTGCTCTGTTGTCCAGGCTGGTCTTGATCTCCTGGGCTCAAGAGATCTTCCAGCCTTCCAAAGTGCTGGGATTACAGGTGTGAGCCACTGCACCTAGTCTCAGCCATTGTGTTTTAATTCTTTGCAAACAAGGCTGTATTGTTTTATCTTTTCCATCTATCTTCTAACCTTTCAGAATGATACCTAAAGACTAGGGAAGGCTTAAGGAAGCTATCACAGAGGCAGATTTCTAGAAAAATCTAAAACATCAGGTTAGGAATAATCCCCAAATTTTATCTTTAAATGATGTCTACTAAAAATGCCTTTATATTTTGACAAATGGTGCTAGAACAAGTGGACATCCGCATGCAAAAGAATAACAAATGTTGGCAAGGATGTGGAGAAACTGGAAACCTTGTAACACTGCTGGTGGGAATGTAAATGATGTGGCCACTTTGGAAAAAAGTCTGGCAGTTCCTCAAAAGGTTAATCATACAGTTAGTTTGATCCAGCAATTCCACTCCTAGGAATATATCCAAAAGAAATGAAAACATGTCTACATAAAAACTTACACATGATACTCAGAGCCAGTAGTAGCTAAAAAAAAAAAAAACTTACACATGATATTTCATAGCAGCATTATTCTTAATAGCTGAGAAGTGGAAACAACTGTATTTATAAAATGATGAATGGATTTAACAAAATGTGGTATATGTCCATACAATGGGATATTATTCAGCCATAAAAAGAATGAAGTACTGATGTATGTTACAACATGGATGAACCTTGAAAGTGTTATACTAAATGAAACAGCTAGTCTCAGTGGATTCACACAGTGTATTGATTCAATTTATATGAATTATCCAGAATAGGGAACTCTATAAAGTAGATTAGTGGTTGCTGGATGGGTAGAGGATAGGAAAGATGGGGGATGACTGCTACTGAGTACAGGGTTTCTTTTTGAGGGAAATGAAAATGTTCTAAAATTACATCTTGATGATGGTTGCACAACTCTGTGAATGTATAAAAATCACTGAATCATACATTTTAAATAGGTGAATTGTATGACATACGAATATCTCAATAAAGATGCTATTTTAAAAAAGCTTTTACAAACTTAAATCTTTTAATTTTCATTTGGAGGAAAATAATGGGAAGGTAGTTTGTACTACTATGTAAATTTCTTTTAATGGACTTTCCATATGTATTGCAGACCAAAAGTGCTGGATTCCACAGAGAACAAATGTCATGTCGGTTCATTCCTAATACGTTTAATCTCTCTGAAACTGGCGTTAATAGTGATAAAACTAAAGAAATACATAGACTGTTTTTCATTTATAAATTTAAGCAAGTAAATACTACAGAGAAACCCCACAAACCGCCTCTTCACATCAGGTGTCATGTTCTTACCAAAGACTTGAAAGCCTAGCACGCAGGTATATGTTGTCCAATCAATGTCCTTACAATCTGATCGATTCCTGATTAGTTTGCAGCCATTTGGAATGTCCCCTTTAAATTTAGAAACAGGAAGTATAATCATAGTGCTTGTGTACAAATGTATTTGAAAGTGCATCTTGATTCAAACTAGCCACGTTTACTTGTATTTATAATCCATACACTGAAAAACATTAAGACACATTTAAAAAGGAAAAGAAAGTGTTTACTTTAACAGGGTTTACAGAACTACAAATTGTTTCCCATGGAAGTTTTTTCCCCCTCTAAAAAGCATAAATGCCCATCCATTATGTTCCTCCCTGGCTCCAGGAAAAGTTGTTAAATGAAAAACCATTCAGAACAGCATCAATCTCAGTGAGGAATTTCTTATTGCTACATGTGCCTTCAGTTCTACACCATTAAATTAATTCATCACTTTCTTGGAGAAGTGAACCACATTTGAGATTCTCATTACTTAGCTCAGAGTAATATATGCTTTGTCAGGTTAGGGAGGCTGACATGCATTTTCTGCACAATTCAAATTCCATGCAGCCTATTCATTAGCGCCCCTGACACGATAATTCTGAGCCCATATATGATTATTCATATACTTACAGTGCAGTATCTCATAGTCTCCCGAGTTAGACATTATAAACTTGTTGTCTGGGGACCAATCAAGGTGTGTGATATAGCTGGAATGTCCCTAGGGAATGAATAACAGATCAACTTTTAGAAAGCATTTAGAGTTGTGAATGATAAATAGTTCAATAATTAACCAATACTGTTTTCTGAATACCCATCTGTCAGAATTCCTAAAGGATAGGGAGCAGTATCACAGCTTCTAGAACTAAATAGATCCTACAGCAGGATCTATAGTTCTTTTTTCTATTTTATTGGCAGCCAAAGATGCAGGTATGTGAAGATGCCAGTGACACATGACAAGTTTTGGCAAGAATTTGGACCTAAAGGGATCTCACCACAATGGAAACATTAAGCATTTAGAACTTGAGAGAATCTTGGCCTCTCCACATAGATACCAGAATCTAGTACCTACTACCTGTCTGGACACTTCCAAAAAAGATAGTTCCTTAAACTTGTATCTTAAAGGACGATGCAAAAGATATCACACCCCCTCAGGCATTATTTCAAGCTACTGGTGTCCCCATTAGAATGACTTCATTTCTGAGAATGAAGTGTTGGTTACAAGTTGTGCACAAGGAATGTAGTTTTCCTGTGCTGCTTCTTGACTATCCCTGGTACACCTCAGGGGCTGAAGAATATGGCACCTATATATAGTCATACGAAAGTTCCTAGAAAAACTTCTCTCTCCAAAGAATGTTCTGGGGTAAAAGTCACCCAATATTGCACTCCTTGAGAACAGCTGGACCCAATATAATCATCTGACTCCTTAAAACATTCCTTAAGCAGGAAAACAAGGATCTTTTTCTGCTTAGGATTTATTAACACTGTGGGAATTAAAAGAAAAAAACTACTCAATGCTGAATTTTGTTGTCTTCCCATAAAAGCATTTGATGACTTCCAGTAAACTATTTTATACAAATTACACAGATCTTATGGTTTACCAAAGTTGATGGAGATGTGAATTCACTTTTATCTCCTATGGTTGCTGGTGAAACACATTTAATTCTTAGTGTACTTTCTGAATTACTAGCTTTCTGCTCACATGATTTTATTTTTTAATAAATTCAATGTATCTTAGGTATATTTTTAAATGATTTACACATGGCATTCTAAATATTCCAGTACCCTTCCAAAGTCTAATGGTGTGTTCTCAAATCTTTCTGGAGCTATAATCTCCACCATAGTGCTGCATGGGAAATTTACATATTTAAATGAATTTAAATTAGGTGATTTGAGAACTATAAAGCCTTCTGAAACCGCCAGAGATTAAGTATAACAGTATATTGGAAAACAGATTGGGAATCACTTGGTAGATACACAAGGGACCTACCAACTTAACAAGAAATTAATTTTCAGAGCCAAAAAGATATGGTTATTGGATATTTTAGTATGGCAGGGGGATGCGGTTCATACAATCCTTTTCATAGTACACATGCACCTCATGCCTGGCTCTGGTGTCTGGGGAAGCCATACTTGTAAAAACAAAAAACAAAAAACTGTTACTACATGAATGAAGGGTTTAACCAGATTAATCATGGCAAAGTACAGTCCTTTGAGAGGTATTCATCCTAACGTAGAAGTACTTAAAAGTATTATCTGCATTTTTGTGCAGAGCCTTTATAACAGCTTTACTTAGAAGAGCATCAAAAGCATTGTATGTATAAATAGTATTCATGTAAGTCATATCTGTATTGGATACAGAATGTGTTCAGAAGGTAAATCAATATAAAGTATTCTCAAAAAGGACTCTTGAGTAGGAAAAGTCCCCACATTTAGAAAAGACCTTGGCGAAGTTATGAAATCGTGTCAGAAAACAGTGAATATCTTCACCCCTGGTATTGGTGCCAATAAATAAGCAAGCAAACAATTAAATGCAACTGGGAGGGGGTCTGTAATCTTACCTCCCAAGATATCACCTCAGTGTGTCCTTGCCCCACCCAACTCACGGACCCATAGAGAGTATATGCACAGCTTGGGGAAAAACAGTCTCAAACTTCACCCCATGGGCACAAACATAGTTGGGAGCAAATTCTAGTGTAATCACTTTGAAAAGAAATAGAAAAGTTTTCTAAGCTGACCCTTTCATTATTGCCATTAAGTAGCTAAATGGTGTAATCATAAAAATCATCACAAGTGAAGGAATGAAGGAATATTATACTTTGGAGAAAGAATTTAGAAATATTTGAGTTCAATCTTTGCGAATTACATGGAGGATCATCAACTAAATCAGTGGTTTGCAACTGATTTAAAATTACTGGGGAATTAAAAAAAAATAATAACAAGGCCTAGAGTGAGGAATCTAATTTTTGTCCTAAGTAGGTACCCAAGTGACCCCTCACCATCTAGAGTTGTACTGTCCAATGAAACTTTCTGCAGCGATGAAAATGTTCTGTATCTGTGCAGTCCAATACAGTAGCAATTAGTCATCTGTGGTTTCTAAGTCCCTGAAATGTGGCCAGTGCTCCCAGGGAACTGAATTGTATTTAAAGTTATAAATACAAACTTGTAACTGCCATACCAGATAATGCAGGTAGAAGAGTATACTTTTTCTCTACTGATTTGAAATACCCCTTTTTATCATTTAGTAAATTTCCAAAAAACATAGATCTGTTTCTGGAATCTCTTTTCTGTTCTATTCCTCTGTCTGCCTATTCCCAACCAATTGTGATAGTTCTGTGGTAGGTGGAAAATTTCTGATGAACTTTAGAACTATTAGATCTTTAGAACTATTTTATCAAGCCCATAAATACGTTGAAAATTTAAATAAGACTGCATTAAATTTAGAGAATAGTTTGTAAAGAACAGATATCTTTATCAATCTTTTCATCTAGAAACATGCTATGTCTAATTCTTTCAGTCCCTAGTTTATGTCTTTCAGTAATGTTGCACATGGCTTCCTGTGCCAACTTCACTGCTAGGTTTATTTTCAAAGCATCTACTATTTTTGTCGGAATTGTGAATGGGATTTTTTTCCCCACTATTTTCTTTTTCTTTCTTTTTTTTTTTTGAGAAAGGGTCTACAGTCTGTTGTCCAAGCTAGAGTGCGGTGGTATCATCATAACGCAGAGCAGCCTCAAACTCCTGGCTCAAGCGATCCTCCTGCCTCAGCCTCCCTAGTAGCTGGGACTACAGGTGTGTGCCACCATGCTCAGCTAATTTTATTTTTCTATCTTTTGTAGAGTTGGGGGTGTCTCACTATGTTGCTCAGGCTAGTCTCAAACTCCTGGTCTCAAGCGATCCTCTCAGCTTAGTCTCTCAAAGTGCTAGGATTACAGCACTTTGCTGTAAGCCACTGTGCCTGGCCTCCCCATCATATTTTTTTTTTTTTTTTTTTTTTTTTGAGACAGAGTCTCACTTTTGTTGTCCAGGCTAGAGTGAGTGCCGTGGCGTCAGCCTAGCTCACAGCAACCTCAAACTCCTGGGCTCAAGCGATCCTTCTGCCTCAGCCTCCCGAGTAGCTGGGACTACAGGCATGTGCCACCATGCCCGGCTAATTTTTTTTTTTTTATATATATATCAGTTGGCCAATTAATTTCTTTCTGTTTATAGTAGAGACAGGGTCTCGCTCTTGCTCAGGCTGGTTTTGAACTCCTGACCTTGAGCAATCCGCCCGCCTCGGCCTCCCAAGAGCTAGGATTACAGGCGTGAGCCACAGCGCCCGGCCCCCATCATATTTTTTATATGCTTTTGCTGGTTCAGGGAAAGTGGATCTTTAGCTGGTGACTGGAATGTAGACTGCTAGTTGCCTTTCCAATCCACATTCTCCTCTTTTGTTGAGTGCTCAACTAAAACACTATTTCCTAACCTCTTTTGCAGCTAAGGGTAGCAGAAGTCACTGAGTGGGGCTTCCAGGAACACTCTAAGAGAAGCTCTGACCCTTTCTGCTTAGAACTAGGATGTGATGGCTGGACAGTAAGGAGATGGAGTAGAAACAAAGGCTCCTGAGTTCCTGATGACCTCTTTTAAATGAGACCATATCCCTAATTTGTTTAAGTCACTAGGTACTGCATATAATTCCTATTATAGTAATATTGAACTCTACTACCTCACTGAAATCTTGTATTAGTTTCATGATTTATTTTCTTGGAGATTTCTAGGTAGACAGTTATAAAAGTGTTACTCTTCTTTCTCTTTTTGATGTATATTTCCAATTACCAAAATCCTGACAAAAATAAAATTTACTTTTACCAATACTTTTTGCCTACTAGAAAAGATTTTATAATTTTTTTTAGTATACAGCACTGCAATTTCAGTATACTATATCTCCTGGGCTACAATCTTTGTTTTTTGTGGTTTCTTTTGAGAGAGTGTCTTGCTCTGTTGCTCAGGCTAGGGTGTGGTGGCATCATCAGAGCTCACCGCAACCTTCAACTCCTGGGCTCAAGCGATTCTTCTGCTTTAGCCTCCCAAATAGCTGGGAAAACAGGCACATGTCATCATGCCCAGCTAATTTAAAAACAATTTTTTTTTTACTTTTTGTAGAGATGAGGTCTCACTATTGCCCAGGCTGGTCTTGAACTCCTAGGCCTCACATGATCCTCCTGCTGAGCAAATGAAGCCTCTTACCCTTCCTTCTGTACTACTTAAAAATTAAGAAACTCCTTTAAGAGTTAGAATGTACTTACTCTGTACTAAACCCATTTTTGCAGTTTCTGAAGTGACAAAGATTGTGCTGCATTAAAACTAAATGCCGGCCAGGCATGGTGTCTTATACCTGTAATCCTAGCACTCTGAGAGGTGGGAGGATCTATTTTCTAAAAAAAAATAGAAAAAATTAGCTGCGTGTGGTGGTGCACACCAAGGCAGGAGGATCGCTTGAGCCCAGGAGTTTGAGGTTGCAGTGAGCTATGATGATGTCACTGTACTCTAGCTGGGGCAACAGAGTCAGAATCTGTCAAAAACAAACAAAATCCCCTGCAAAGATTAGAAAAGGGAGAGAAAAAGGAAGTAATAAGGTATGTGAAAAAAGATTAAGCCATAAATGCTCTGGCTAGGCTCTTATAGCATATGCTGAGGTTTTCCAGGGTTCTACGGTTTGATTAGAGACACATCAAAGTTTTAATCACCTTTGGAGCTTTGCTTTATCACCTTTGGAGATTAGTTTATTCATACAGTTATACTGTAGGTAACTGGATTAATTGAGATTGGCTTGATCAGAGGAGTCAGAACACACAACAAAGGATCCTGGTAAATGAGCTTTTGGTATATAGTTGCCTCAATTTTCTTATTAACTAAAGAAGGTGACCAGGTAATCCTCTCTTCTGCTGTTTACATGGGAAAAATTTTATGATTCTAAATGTAAATATTAT
Source organism: Microcebus murinus (assembly GCF_040939455.1). Lineage (NCBI taxonomy): Eukaryota > Metazoa > Chordata > Mammalia > Primates > Cheirogaleidae > Microcebus > Microcebus murinus. The sequence goes on along the minus strand of NC_134106.1, from coordinate 34,418,114 downwards.
AGTCCTTTTGAGATCAGACTTAATGTTTTAAAAGAATACCTAAAAGAAGGAATACACAATAAATCTTCAAATTTGCAGTTTATGCAAAGTTTTTTGAAATACCGAAATTTTAAGCAGATAAGGACAAACTTCAGAAAGATTATGAAAGCTATTTGGGGTCAGTAAAAAAGAGAAATAAGTTTTAGTGGAAGAGTAAAGTTCTGTGAGTTTATGGAAACTCTAGTGGAACTGCTGCCAGTTAAATTTTAAAATTAACATAAAATAAATAAAAGCAGAAAGAAGCAAAGAAGAGTCATAATGGCCCCAAAGTTAGCAAGGTTAGAGTGTGAGATGATTACAGGTATGACTCTATCTAAAGAACATGATATTCAGACAAGGAGGCAGTCAGAGAGACAAATGTGGGCAGTACCCACCTATGACTGGGGTAGAGGGACCTCAACCAAGACAAGTTCCAGTGGCAGCTATTGCTCTACTGTGGATATAGGCACCAGATTTGCTCACTATCTGCTTATACTCTGGTTTCGCATGTGCCTTCCCTAAAGGGAAAGAAGGCACTGGCTAAAGGATGTTCATGCCCTGTCCCCTTGGCATTTATATATCTTAATTTATATGAATAAACCAGTATTCTGATTAAAGTCGGTTTCCTAAGGCTTGCCTATAAAGAGAAAACTTGGTTGGCCAGACGAACTAAGATTTAGTGGCCTTACCACTTACAGTTCTTGTAAACTGATGCTTTACAGACCAGCTTTGGAGAACTTGGTTGATATAAGTCCATCTCTCTAAAATGGATCTTGTCTTGTTTCTTAGCGTTTGAGGTTGAGAGCAAGGCCCTGGCCTGTAAAGATGTCATCATTCACTAGCGACCCATGCATCAGCCATCTGCCCTCTACCAAGAAATGCTGCTTTGCATCCTTGGGTTCCAGCCATCTTTTCAACTGACACTTCCACATAAAGTGATACTGTGAAGAGGGACTCCAAATGCTTATTACTAGTTATAATTTATTAGAAGGACATTTCCTAAAGCTCTAAGCCCAGTATGCTTATGTAGCTACACTGGTCACTTAAATGTTGACGAGTAACAGAAAAGTTATTAGAAATAAAATAGAAAACAGCATTTGTATATGGAATTCTGAGAGTAGTTCTAGCTGTCACATTTTAAGAAAGATCTAATCCTCACAACAATGCTGAAAAGTAGGAACCATTATAATCTCCACTTTTAAGATAATAAAATTAAGACTCAGAGAAGTTAATTAACTTGCTCAAAGTCACAAACCAGTAAGCAGCAGAGCCAGCATTAACCCAGTTTTGTCTGTCCTATATAATAGAAGACAATAGATAAAAGCAGTTAATAGAATATATAAGACCAGCTGGCAGAAGCAGACAGCAAAGAGAAGTGACAGCTGGAAGCAAAGCACAAAACAAGATAATTAAAGTAGCTGAGTCTTTCGTTATAGCCTCAAACAACACTGTCAACTTTAACAGTTCCTAAGGGTATCTTGAAATAATACTTTCAAACATTCTAAATATAAAAGCTGCCTAATCAGAGTAGGACAAGTCTCATGTAACTGATAAAGTAGCCATTTCTCAACATATCCAAGGTCATTCTGATTACCCAATGCTCCATTTTGTGGGTCAGCTGTACTGTAATAGCACAGTAAAATAATATACATAATGAAAAATCTGAGGCATTACTGCACATTGGCAAGTTTGTTCTACTAAGAGTCAGGAGAACTGTGTTCAATTCCGGGATCTGCCACTATGTCAAGATGCAGCCAATGATAAGTCATTAATCTTCTCTGAAATGAGGGTTTAGCTAAGTAAGTGCTATAGTGCTGCCTGTAATATTTTATGATTCCACAAGATTAAATCATATTTAATATACTGTTAAGAGATGGATTTTTAAAAAGTTGAGATTAAAAAATAGTTCAGAAAAATTTGCAGCCTGTAGGGTAAACTTCAGTAATCTGAAAATTCCTTTCAGTGGAACATTTCATTTGATCATGTTGTATACTATTCCATATTACAAACATAACATTGATAAATCAGTTAAAAGATATATTTAAATAAATATAATGGATAATGATTTATAATTGTTGTTAAGGCAAACACAAATATTTTAAGATAAATGCTAAAACTCTAAGGTTGCTTGCAGACCAGTTTATAAACAGGCTGGTTTTAACATACAGCAGAAAATATGCAAAAGAGTAAACAAGTCTCTCCTCCTCAAATAGTAAATGGCCTGTTTTTGCTTATATATGGTAATCAAAATAAATTTCAGACCCATACTGCAGTTTACTTATTATAAGATGTATATCCTTCTAAAAACTAATTATTTTATTTATTCCCTTAAAACAAACTGGTGATAAAGACCATTAAAGGGTCTGTATTACTAATTCATCACATGATTTGCTAATCCTCATTTCCTAATATATATACACCAAGTGACCTCATTTTCTATAAAAATAATAGTTAACATTTACTGAGTACTTACTATGTGCCAAGCACTATCCCAAGTACTTTTTTTTTTTTTTTGAGACAGAGTCTCCCTTTGTTGTCCAGGCTAGTGTGAGTGCCGTGGCGTCAGCCTAGCTCACAGCAACCTCAAACTCCTGGGCTCGAGCAATCCTTCTGCCTCAGCCTCCCGAGTAGCTGGGACTACAGCCATGTGCCACCATGCCCGGCTAATTTTTTATATATATATCAGTTGGCCAATTAATTTCTTTCTATTTATAGTAGAGACAGGGTCTCGCTCTTGCTCAGGCTGGTTTTGAACTCCTGACCTTGAGCAATCTGCCCACCTCGGTCTCCCAGAGAGCTAGGATTACAGGCGTGAGCCACCCCACCCGGCCTTATCCCAAGTACTTTGTAACATTTTTTTTTTTTAAATACTGGTCAAGTGAAGCAGTATAACATTGTTTTAATCCTAACATAAACATTAACTTGTTTTAATTCTATGAAGTAGAAACTACTTTTACAAGTATCCTCATTTTATAGATGAGAAAACTGAAGTAAAAGGTTTAAATACTTCCTCAAGGTCACATTAGCTTGTCAGTGGTGAAGGAAGGATTCAAATACAGGTAATCTGGCCCCCAGTCTGTGCTCTTAACCACTCACTATGCTACACTGTCTACCCTTCTTATCCTGCCCTCAGCTTGACTATATTTTCTGAGGACAAAGAAACATATCTTGTGCATATTCCTGGTTCCTAGACCATTTCTTTAGTTAGTGGAGTACCTGCCATACAGTAAGCACTCAGTATGTCTACAGAAGTCAATCCAATCTTCACCCCATAATTATAACTTAATCAAGATAAAACTGAGCAACAAATTACAGGAAACATCCTTCTGTTCGCTCTTTTAAATGTAAACAAATCTCCATATAAATTATTGTATTTTTAGTGGCAGAGAGGTGACATAAGACATTGGAGGGTGTTGGGAGTGGGTAGGGACATAGGACATTGAGATTAAAAGAGAGATGCCCTTTTATTTCTGACTGCATTTTCAAAAAGTGTTATTTTAAGAGTTCCTATGGAAATAACTTTAAGAAACCATCTTAAAACTATTCAGAGATGTAAAGTCTAGGCAAAAAACAAAACAAACAAAAACTAGTGAGAGAGTGACAAATTATTAAACTATCAAAAGGAGATGTCTTTCTATTGTACATGGGAAACTATAATGTTCTGCTATCATGTAGTATCAGTTTTCAAAGACAGAGATTAGAGCATCTAACAGTAGAAAACAACCCATACATCAATGCAAACATTTAATTCTCTTTTTAACAGAAGTAAAATTTCCCAATAATGTTACAATTTGATTTCCTTAATTACTTACATTGCACTTTCCATATCTGCTATATTTTCTTCCATTTTCTGAGACTACATAGAGGTAAATAAAGTTGTCATGAGATCCTACAGCCAGGAAGGTACCATCTAGAATGAAACAGGACAAAGTGTTGACTAGAGGAATATACTGATAGATTTGTTTACTGTTATTTTACTGTACCTATCCTAAATGATATTTTCCAAATGCTGTTAAATCTCATCAATGTTGCTGTTATTTGGTAGTTGATGAATGAGTCCTATCACTAAGCATGCTTACTGAAAAATAGTCATCTAGTCCAATACACAATTCCTTCCTGAAGGTGCTCAAAGGCCTTCGACTCTAGCATCATCTGCTAGTTGGCTCAAAACTGGTCCCAGAGAGGCTACCCTGCCTTCATGTGTAGATGTACAGTGTTCACACAGCAAGCTGAGTGTATAGCTGCTTAGTTCAGCTAGCACATGATCCCTCCAATTACAGGGTAGGTGTTCCTGGGAAAGGACAATGTTCCCCTCTTTTATGGTCTCCTGCATTGTAGTTATCACAGTGCTAAGCACATAACAAATGGTCAATAAAGTCCACTTGATTTTTGGATTTAACTGCTATATTTGTGGTGGTTATTTGCTACTACAGCACTGAAAAACCAAACCAAAACAAAAAAAAACCCAGAAAAACTTTAAAACTTTCCTGCTTCAAGATGACTCTTTCTAGGTTTATAGCTTAAAGTACATACTCTTTCTTCCGTGTTCAATTTAGAGAATGGTATTTTGTGCTTCCTTTGAGAGAACTGAGAAGCAATCAAAAAGATCCTTTGGATCCTATGCTGATGCTACACCTACTGAAATATATTTCAAATATACAAAATGTCAGAATAACTCTAGGGAAGAATGGAGTGAATCAAAACCACATTAATAATGGGAAAAGGTAATTAGAATGTTATGGGAATTTAATTAATGTTTTGAATAAAGTACAAATAATTATTCAAAACAGGCTAAATGAATTTATCAAATTCTTATAATAAATTGCTAAGTATTTTATCTAATTAAAAAACTAATTATTACTAGGTAACCAACAATGGTGTAACTAGATTCTAAAGGACATGAAGGGCCTATAAAATTTCTGTACTTTGAATATAGCTATAATTTCTTTTACATTCTCTTGTATTCAAAGAAAAATGCTGAGCAATGTGGCTGGTCCCTATAATTCCAGCTACTCAGGAGGCTAAGGTGGGAGGATCCCGAGCCCAGGAATTCAAGGCTGCAGTGAGCTACAATTGTGCCACTACACTCAAACCTAGGTGACAGTGAGACCTATCTCTTAAAAAAAAAAAAAAAAAAAGAAAGAAAAGGTTGCTAACTAGATATATAGCATTTAGCCTAATACCTATTCAAAATTTTAAGTATGTGTAGTTCCAAAAAAAAGGATTTGTTTGCACTTTATTATGCTTTCAATTACAAATGCAGTTGCAATAATTCATTCTAAATTTATGTTTGCTTGATGATTTAGAATGTTGTTTAATTTTAGCAGATCTTTTGTAGTTTCTGGCAGCAGAATTTAATGTGATGTTGGAGGAAACATATTTAATACTTAATAACACTAGAGGATAGAGAAAAAGAGTCAGCTTTACCAGAAGTAAAAACATGCAATTACAGTGAAGTGCTGTGAATGACAGGATTGGGGGATAGGGGTAAATTTGCCTACCTATTGAGTAGCGCACTACAGAGAGCTGTTCATTCCCATCTGTGTGGATAGAAACTAGATCTCTGGTTTCTGCATCCAGAACAAACCACCTGTTAAGAAGTAAAAATCAAATTTTGTTCAGAAATTAGCATTTATAGAAAAAATGATTGCTTTCCCCTTATTTTTTTAATTTTAAGAAATTTTAATAATAGCCCTAAGTATGACATGTTTTCCTCTTCTAATGAATTCACTTTGCAAAATGCTGCTACATACAATATACATAAACTTATATGGGGCTAGGCATATTCTCATTTCTATTTAGTTATTCACTGAATGCCAACTACATCTCTTTGCTAGGTACTGTAGAAAATAAAGTGACAGGAATTGAAAAGAAAGAATGATTAAATGCCAACCTTGGTAATGGTGAATAGATGTAATAGAGGAACTCACAGATGGAAAATGAATGACAACAGGCACAGAAAAACCTTTAGGGGACATGTAGGATATGGGCTGAGCTGAACATTGAGGGAAAGTACAGACAATTTAGGCAGGAGGAGTAGCAGCTATACAGCTGGGGAGGTGAGAATGACCATGGACAGTGTGAAGGTGGGAAGGAAAAGCAGCAAGCCCTTTATATGGTGTGATTTCAAAGGAACCAGCAAGGGGCACCCAACATCTTCAACACTTGCACACAGAAGCTCTAAATTCTATGAATAAGAGTGTTTTTCATTCATATTTATAGGAAAATTCAAATGCAAATACCTCGAGAGGTAAAACAATGACTTAAATCCAACTATATTATAAATGACTATTATCAGACTTGTTTCTAAGAACACTTGAAGGAAAGGATGAGTGCTTCGGAAGAGAATGGTGAGACACAGGATACAAAGCAAAGATGGAAACTATGGACAGATAATGTAAGGCAGGATAAGTGACAGGAGGGCAGGTGTAAGACAGCATGCATAGCTGGTTGGAAGAGTTTACAGTTGAGCACTGCCTGGATCAGAGTAGGTGCTAAATATTTATAGAATGAATAAATGAACAAATAAATTTAAAATAAGCCTTGAACATGACAAAAGCCAAGAGGTATTTAATAGTAGCACAGTGTGTAGGAAGTAAATGTCTGGGGTGGAGAGAATAGGGCAAGAATAGAAAAACAAAATCACTGTCTTAATCTCATATAAATGGATAGGACAAAAACAGCAGCAAGTTTTATTTTTAATTATTCAGATGAAAAAAATTCTGCCACTAAAATAAGCCAATAATTTAATTTTTAATTTTAATCTTTTAATTTTGAAGCATTATAACTAACATCTAGAAAGGGACAATTTCCCTTATAGATTAAAAGAAATATTTAGGAGAGAAAAGGACATCTATCAATGAAATCTCTAATTAAACACATTCATGAATGAATTTTAGTAACTTGTGAGCTACGGGCTGAAACTTCCAGGCAGCTAACCTAAGTCATAAATTCTGTCACCTACTCAGGTAAGAGAAATAGCTTCTATATGTGAATACTTGAGTTTAAAGGCCAACGAGCAGGAAACTAGTACTGGGAAGCCTATGCTGCATGTTTACTGATCATTTCCATTTCAAAAGGTGTGTAAGAAACACACTTTATTGCAATTTGGACAGTACCCATAGGTTTCTTCTGAGAATGTAGTTTACTAATCAATTTTTATGGCTACCTCCATGAAATTCCTCTGGGCCAAGAAATACCAAAGCTGATATCGAGTGGGTTTCCAGAGTTAGAAAACAAAATGATATTCTAATTCAGACTGAAATGACATACCTAAAGGACAATGAGATACAGAGCTGCTCTGTAAGTATCAGGTTTCAAGTTTTTAATGAGTTTATGGAAACTTTATTTCATACTCTTATGCATTTACAAATTATTAATTTTTATTTTGGAGAAGCCCTAACTATTAATAACACTGTTTTAAGACCATTTCCAAGTCAGTTTAATTTTTCTAGGAAAACTGCATACAATTTTTCCTTTTTAGATACTCCCTTTGAATATAATCAAACCCTAGAATGTCTGTTTTGGTATAAAGTGTAGAAACCTAAAACTTAGTCATTTACTGGGTACAGATAGCAGCTATCCCCCCCCAAAACGAAAAAAAACCCAAAGCAAATCCCCCCAAAACTACTTTTCTTTTTCTTTAATTACATCTCAGAGATTAATTCTTCTACTTTTGGTAAATAATTTCTTTTAATAATTCAATAACTTTATTATTAAAAGTATACAATTTCTATATAGACCCTTAGCAATAATTTTAGAGTTCCCACCCTTTTCATTGCATGGGGTATCTTTTACCTTCAGAAAAGACTTTTGGGCTCAGGATTTTTATTCCTAACAACAAATACTCTAGTAAAGGAGATTTTTCTACAAATAAACAAATACTTAAGTTTTCACTGAATTCTTATTCTAGAGTATATACATTAGAACCAAGCTTCTGCGTTAGGGTAATTTGTAATCATTATGGGGCTCTGTATTGGCCTAAAGGACCTAAGGGACCTTTCCAAATATAATTACTGAATACCAGAGCCGGGAAATCTTTGGCCATTTATTTTAACTAATCAGAGACTTGTGAGACAAGACCAAGAGGTAGTACCATCATTTATCTTGATGACTTTTTAAAAAGACATTATCAATTTCTTTAGTGGCAAAAAAATAAGATTTTAGAGCTGGAAAGTACCTTAAAGTTTCTAAATGAATATAAGTCTATTTATGATGTTAAGTTACAGAAACATATATCATCACAATATAAATTGTGTCCTCTGGGTGGTAGATTTGTAACTCCCTCCTCCCCTACTTATGATCTTCTACTTATAAAAATAGGGATGTGGGTTTTTATAATTAGAAAAATAAAGTCAAAAAACAGGAGGGCACTTGGGGAGGCCATAGCAGGAGGATCACTTGAGGCCAGGAGTTTGAGACCAACCTGAGCAACATTGCAAGACTCAGTTTCTACAAAAAATAGAAAAAAATTAGCTGGACATGGTGGCACAAACCTATAGTCCCAGCTACTCAGGAGGCTAAGTGAGGCAGGAGGATTGCTTGAGACTAGGAGTCTGAGGTTGCAATACGCTGCACCACTGCACTCCAGCCAGTGCAATAGATGAGACCCTATCTCTTAAAAAAGCAATCAAACAAACAAATGAAAAAAAGAAAAGCCAAGCCCAAAACAAGCCTCTTGTTTTAAAATAAGAACACTAAAATCCTGTGATGTCAAAACACCTGCCCAATCAGCAACTAGTTAGTTACTGGCTAGGACAAAACATCTGGCCATCGTGCTTTTCGCTCTATCACACCAGGGATGGGTGTGGTCCTATGGTGAGATATACTAACATTTAGGAATCAGGAAAGAAGACAAGAGTTTATAAAATCTAATGAGGGAGACAAAGTGATAAGTACTTCGAAGTCACATGGATAATAACAAGGATAATGAAGTTATTACAGAGCAGGGGAAAATCCCTGAGGGCAATGTGGGTGGTCTAGGATTTTATCACATAAACTGTGGCAGGGATGGGACATAAATAGGCCTGAGTAGATAAGAAACTACAAAAAGGGCTATAATGTATATAAAGGATAACTTGACCATTCTAGCTGGAGTGAGGAGGGAAACATTTTAATGGGCTTTAAAGGCAAGGCAAACAACTTTAGATTTCACTGTTCAGGCTTCAAGCCTTTTGGGGCCAGGCGCGGTGGCTCACGCCTGTAATCCTAGCACTCTGGGAGGCCAGGGCAGGTGGACTGCTCAAGGTCAGGAGATTGAAACCAGCCTGAGCAAGAGTGAGACCCTATCTCTACTATAAATAGAAAGAAATTAATTGGCCAACTGATATATATAGAAAAAAATTAGCCGGGCATGGTGGTGCATGCCTGTAGTCCCAGCTACTTGGGAGGCTGAGGCAGCAGGATTGCTTGAGGAGATTGAGGTTGCTGTGAGCTAGGCAGATGCCGCCGCACTCACTCTAGCCTGGGCAACAAAGCAAGACTTTGTCTCAAAAAAAAAAAGAAGCCTTTCAGCAGTTCAAGGTTACAGTGAGCTATGAAGTGTAGTGCCACTACACTTCAGCCTGTGTGACAGAGTGAGACCCCATCTCTTAAAAAAAAAAAGCCTTTAAGGATGTTCTAGTCAAGTCAATTATGTTATGCTATGCTCAGAGTTTCCTGCATTTTTCTCAATCCATTCCTCTTGCTTCATGCAACCTCCTCACTCTTCCCTGCTTCTTCAGGATCCAAGATCTCCTTTAAGGCCAGACCCAATCCCACCTCCTGTGTGAAACTAACTGTCTCTGACTGCTCAGGCTCACAGTACTCTTCTGTTCATCTAACAGCATTAGTGCCTGTTTATTCAAGTATGCTAAACTACTAATGAGATGTTCTTTATCTTTTTATGTAGCATTTAATTAGGTTATAACCTAATTAGATTATGATCTACTTGGAGTAGGACTGTGTCTTATATTTCTTTGTGCCACTCACTGCATCTTACTACAATGCTTTGCAAGTTGCAGGAGCTCACTAAGTACTTGAAGAGTGACTCAGAACTGGAGTTATAACAAAGCAGAACCCAGTGAGATGCTTGCTGACAGAGTTCAAAGACACTGTGCACCCTGGGAAATGAGCTCAGGAGTACTCATAGCCTATGTTAAAAAATACCAAATTATATAAGGGAACATTTTATTCTCTTTTAATTAGAAGTTTTCTCTTTTCATTGGGTCAAAGAAGAAAGCCTCAGTTGATGGTAATATGTCTTTGACATCTCCCTTTTCAACAGAAGGAGCAGTTTCTTAGGCTCAGAATCTTTATACTCAACAGTATGTGGCTAAAATTTAATAACAGTATTTAGCTCCATTGCTGGTTTGCCCAAGGTTGTAGCCACCACCAAAATTGATGAGTTGAACTGGATCACTTCAGGTCTCTTCATGTCTAGGGTTCTGTGATTCCAGGTCAAAAACTAAGTTAAGGCTGGGTGCGGTGGCTCACGCCTGTAATCCTAGCACTCTGGGAGGCTGAGGCAGGCGGATTGCTTGAGGTCAGGAGTTCAAAACTAGCCTGAGCAAGAGTGAGACCCCGTCTCTACTATAAATAGAAAGAAATTAATTGGTCAACTAATATATATAGAAAAAATTAGCCGGGCATGGTGGTGCATGCCTGTAGTCCCAGCTCCTCGGGAAGCTGAGGCAGGAGGATTGCTTGAGCCCAGGAGTTTGAGGTTTCTGTGAGCTAGGCTGATGCCATGGCACTCACTCTAGCCTGGGCAACAAAGCAAGACTCTGCTTCAAAAAAAAAAAAACCACAAAAAAAACAAAAACAAAAAACATAAAAACAAAAACTAAGTTAAATTCTTTACCTACCTACTAGCCAGACTTATTTTTCTAGCTTGCTTCCTTGTCAGAGCTGTCACTAGCATGCAGACCAGAAACTTTTGGGTCTTCTTTTAGGTCACCTCTCAGTTTTAAAGAGAGAAGTTCTCTTAAAAGAGAGAAAACTTCTAATTAAAAGAGAGTAAATTTTTCCCTTTTATAATTTGGTGTTATTTAACTCCCCTTTCCACCCCAAGATGACATATATATATGTTCTAGATACTTACCCAATTTTGTGGATTTTTTTCTTTGAAGCACTTTTCAGCCTTAACCTTTGATTCCCTCCCTGTGCCCTCCAAACGTATTGATTTCTCTAACTCTAGGTTGCTCAACTCCATTTACCAGCCTATAAATTAATGACCACGGCAAAAACTCCTTCCTTAACCACTTTGGTATGGCACTCAATGGCCGTGAAACCTTGCCCACAGCTGCACTCATAGTCCATACGATAGTTTGTGTTATGCATTGACGACGAATCCATTTTGCTCTTGTGTGATGAGGAAAGCTTTAAAGCACTGACAGTTTGTTTTACTTTACAGGCAGCTTTACTTGTAATGTGAATCAGAATAGGTAACATATACATATATGTTTTCATTACGTTATTTTTAAATGTTCACAATTTTATTTTGATAAATGAAAAATTAGAAAAGTCAGGCCGGGCGCGGTGGCTCACGCCTGTAATCCTAGCACTCTGGGAGGCCGAGGCGGGCGGATTGCTCAAGGTCAGGAGTTCAAAACCAGCCTGAGCGAGACCCCGTCTCTACCATAAAAATAGAAAGAATTTAATTGGCCAACTAATATATATAATATAAAAATCAGCCGGGCATGGTGGCTCGTGCCTGTAGTCCCAGCTACTCGGGAGGCTGAGGCAGGAGGATTGCTTGAGCCCAGGAGTCTGAGGTTGCTGTGAGCTAGGCTGACGCCACGGCACTCACTCTAGCCTAGGCAAGAAAGCGAGACTCTGTCTCAAAAAAAAAAAAAAAAAAAAAAAAAAAAGAAAAGTCATATCACGGCTGTCGGCTAAAGTCGCTGTGCATGTTCATCTGTGGCTATCGACTATAGTCGACGCTCATACCGAAGTGGTTAAATACCGTATGTTTGTTTGGAAATAGAACTGGTCCAGCCAAGACCAGAGTAGGTACTGTGTAAATTGCCTGGAGAATTTTGGCTGAGCTGATATAGACCTGACATCCTAATGAGAAAAGTACAGTCGTTAAGTATCCCTACTCCAAAAATCCAAAATCATCTGACATGCTCCCAAATCTGAAACTTTTAGAATGCCAACATGATGCCAAAAGGCAATGCTCATTGAAGCATTTTGGATTTGGGGTTTTTGGAGAATGGATGCTCAATTGACAAGTATAATGCAAATATTCCAAAATCCAAAATCTGAAACACTTCTGGTTCTAAGACCAGAAAAGGGATGCTCAACCTGTATATCTGTACTTTTCCTGAGGTCTGGAGGTAATATAAAGATTAAACCTTTGAGAAACTGATTTCAAAAAACAGAAAGAGGAAGGAGGATTAATTAGGGTCTTAGAAAAATCAAGCAGAATTTTTTTTAAATCTATAATTCAGATTACAAACTTTCAAATTCATAATGGTACAGGTTTATATGTATCGTGAGCTTTATGAAAAACTTCAAATCCCACCAAAAAACCCAATTTTTTTAAACATAGGAAAATGTTATTTCTGAAAACCAAGTATGGTATTTCTAAGTATAATTTATTAATTAAATGGTTTATAGTGATTTTCAATAAATCTAAGATTTTTGGTAACTAATGATTGACAATTACTAGTATATACTAAATTTTATCCATTTGCATGCTTGAAATCTTCATTTAAGTTTAGTAGATACCAGCCTTACTAAAGTCCTTACTGCCAATATTACCCTGATATCAAACCCAGACAAAAAAATTGTAAGAAAACTAAAGACCAATATAATTTATGAATATAGATGTAAAAATTCTCAACAAAATACTGGCAAACTGAATCTAGTGGCATATAAAAAGAATTATACTCCATGACCAAGTGGGATTTATCCCAGGAGTACAAGGTTGATATAACATCTGAAAGTCAATTAATGTAATACCAAATATTAATAAAGGAAAAAACAATATGATTATCTCAATAGACCAGAAAAGGCATTTGGTACAATCCAACACCCTTTCATGATTAAAAATGTTCAACAAACTAAGAAGAACATTTTCTCAACACAATAAAGGACATATATGAAAAACCTATAACCAAGATTGTACTCAATGGTGAAAGATAAATGCTTTCTCCCTAAGATGGAGAATAAGACAAGGATGTCTACTTTCCCCACTTCTATTCAACAGTGTACTGGAGGTTTAACTAGTCAGGACAATTAGGCAAGAAAAGGAAATAAAAAACATCCCAACTGGAAAGGAAGACAACTATCTCTATTTCCAGATAACATGATCTTGTATACAGAAAATCCTAAGGAACTCACTAAAAAATTAAAAACAAAAACAAAAGACAAACTAAAAAACAAAAGCAAAAGACTTATATCCTAAAAACATTACTGAAATCGAAGGCCTAAATAAATGGAAAGGCATCCTATATTCATAAGTTGGAAGACTTAATAAATATTAAGATAGCAACATGTCCTAAATCGATCTACAGAGAAAAAACTAACCCTTATCAAGATGCCAGCTGGTTTCTCTGTAGCAGCTGACAAGCTGATTCTAAAATTCATGTGGGAATTCAATGGATCCTGAATAGCCAAAACAATCTCGAAAAAGAACAAAATTGGAGGACTTACACTTCTCTCTTTCATGATTTACTACAAAACTACAATAATCAAGACTGGTACAGGCCAAGGACAGACATCTAGATCAATGGAACAGAACTGAGAGTCCAGAGAGAAACCCATATGTCTATGGTCAATTCAACAGTGGTGCCAGTACCATTCAATAGGGAAAGAATAGTCTTTTCAACAAATGGTGCTGTAACAACTGTTTTGTACACATACAAAGGAATGCAGTTGGACACTTAGCAGGTTACACCATATACAAAGATTAACTCAAGATTAATCAGAGACCTAAAGGTAAGGGTTAAAACTATAAAATTCTTAGAAGAAAACACAGGAGTAGGGCCGAGCGCGGTGGCTCACGCCTGTAATCCTAGCACTTTGGGAGGCCGAGGCGGGCGGATCGCTCAAGGTCAGGAGTTCGAAACCAGCCTGAGCGAGACCCCATCTCTACCAAAAATAGAAAGAAATTAATTGACCAACTAAAAATATATATACAAAAAATTAGCCGGGCATGGTGGCGCATGCCTGTAGTCCCAGCTACTCGGGAGGCTGAGGCAGTAGGATCGCTGAGCCCAGGAGATTGAGGTTGCTGTGAGCCAGGCTGACGCCACGGCACTCACTCTAGCCTGGGCAACAAAGTGAGACTCTGTCTCAAAAAAAAAAAAAAACAAAACAAAAAAACCACACAGGAGTAAATCTTTATGACCAATAACAAGAGAACAGATAAATTGGACATCAAAATTTAAAATATATTTCCTATTAACAACTACAAGAAAGTGAAAAGACAACCCTTGGAATGAGGAAAAAACATTTGCAAATCATGTACCTGATAAGGGATTGTATCCAGAATATGTGAGAACTCTTACAATTCAACAATTAAAAAAACCCCAATTCAAAGACGTTCAAATCATTAGCCATGAGAGAAAAGCAAATCAAAACCACAATGGAAAATCACTTCACACCCACTAGGATGAATACAATCAAAATACAGATAGTAATGTGTACTGGCAAGGATGTGGAGAAATTGGAAACCTTATACTTTGCTGGTGGGACTGTAAAACAGTATAGCAGCTGTGAAACAGTTTGGTAGTTCCTTAAAATGTAAAACATAGAATTATCACATGACTCAGCAATTCTACTCCTTGGTAAATATCCAAGACAGCTGAAAACACATATTCACACAAAAATTGGCATATGAACGTCTATAGCAGCAATATTCATAGTAGTCAAAAAGTAGAAATAATCCATATGTCCATCAATTGATGAAAGTAGTATATCCATATAATGGAATAGTATTTGGCCATAAAAATTAAGTACTTATACATGCTATACATGAAGTATTAAATGTGGATGAACTCTACAAACATAATGTTATGTTTTATGTTATGTTATGAAAGAAGCTAGTCACCAAAGTTGACACATTGTATGATTTATACTAAATGTCCAGAACAGACAATCTGCAAAAAGAGAAAGTGGATCAGTTGCCTTTCGGTAGGGGGAAGTGGACGGGGTAATCAGGAATGACTGTTAATGGGTATAGGATTTCTTTCTTGGTTAGTGAAAATGTTCTGAAATTAGACTCAGAGTGGTTGAACAGCTCTGCAAACTTACCAAAATTTATAAAATTGTATACTTTAAATTGGTGAAATTTTGTTTTTTAGAGATGGGGCCTCACTATGTTGCCCAGGCTGGTCTCAAACACCTGGCCTCAAGCGATCCTCCTGCCTTGGCTTCCCAAAATGCTGAGATTAACAGGTGTAAGCCATTGTGCCTGGACCTAAATTAATGAATTTTATGGTACGTGAATTGTATCTCAGTAAAGTTGTTCAAAAGAATCCTTCCTGTGTTTGCTGGGCCAGATGGTGTGTACCTGTTCAAATGCAGCCTGGGTAATATAGTAAGATTTTATATATCTGTATCTCCTTCCTATGTGAGCATTATGCATTAAAGAAGTACTATGTCCAATTAGGGCTATGCATTTAAATCTTTCCCTTAAAAGCTACATTAGTAGTACATTCTTTTAAAATAATTGTACTTGTCACTGTGATAATTTATTCATACTTGTGCTTACTCTTTGGCTATATGAAGTAGAAGATATCTAGATCTAGACACAAAGACATCTTTAAACTTTTTACTAGTCTTGTTTTTTGGATCACACATAATTTAGACATGTGTTACATTTTACTAAAAAACATCCCTAGCCCTAAGAGTGACTTTTTTCAGGGTTAGGGTCAGTGATAATAATCTGGATGGCTACATTAAGAATTTGCAGTTTTAGTATAAGCAGGTATTCACAGACATAAAGACAAAAATAAAAACAAATGAGAAAGTTCCCCAAGGATCAATAGAACCTAACCAGATATGAAACCAAAGACCAGAGTTATGCACAGAATGAACACTGACAACTACATTTCCCCTAATTCTAAGCAATCCCCATCTCCATACTAGACTGGACTGACTGCCAGCATTTCTTAGTATCACATCACTCTCACTTATAAAGTATTTTCTACTCACAACTCCCAAAGGAAACAATTAGCTTAATTTTAACTTAAGTTACTTAAATTGAGTGACTTTTCATTTTAAGCTTGTCAGTGATGACTTCACAGCTATGTAAATGTTACAAAGTAATTTCAGCGAGTTTGAATCAGACCAATTTTTCCTTAAAAATTGGGGCTCTGTATGTATGTATACAGGGGTGGAGGGTGTATGTTGCACACACACACCTCCCTCCATCCAATCAAGCAGTGTGTCTTCATGACTCAAACTGCTCTAGCCTTATACTCTATTTAGTGTTTAACTCCTTGTATATACAGTATGTCTTTTAACATTTGTTAGCCAAGGATTTAACCATCAAAGATAAATCTTCCTTATAATATTTCTAAGGAATGCTAAAAATACCATAAGAACATCTTAAAGAGTATTGGAGGAGTAGAGGTAAGAGACAAGCTTTGGAATCATCCAGAACCTGAGTTCAAATCCCAGCTCAATTACAAGTGACTGAAACATGATAAGGTCTTGGTTTTCTATCTGTGCAATAGAGATGTTAATGAACATTTTGTTGTACACTTGTGGGGTTAAAAGTAATATATAAGAAGAATTTAGCACAAGGTCTGTCATAAGATACTGATAAATGGTATTTATTATTTAGATGATCTTAGCATTTGTGATATCTGTTTAGCTGCCAAAAATATAGATCTCAGGTAAATGCCTCTGTGGTTTTCTGAAAGCTAGATCATCACCATGGCTCAGGTGATTCTTATATGCTTAAGACCAATTTTTTTAAGTTAAAAAAAATTCCTCGAAATCCTATAAAGTGACCTGTCATATGGTCTTTCTATTTGGTCTCTCAAATGCTTTTAAACCCCGTAATAATCTTTTACTAACATGTGTTTTGGGGAAAATCTGATATAGTAAAGCCTTCTATATTTGTAAGTTATCACCAACTGCTCTCCCAAGAAGCTTAATTCCAATATTCTTTTTTTTTTTTTAGACAGAGGGGTCTCGCTCTGTTGCCTGGGCTAGAGTGCTGTGGCGTCAGCCTAGCTTACAGCAACCTCAATCTCCTGGCCTCAAGTGATCCTCCTGCCTCAGCCTCCCGAGTAGCTGGGACTATAGGCGCATACAACCACACCCGGCTAATTTTTTCTATTTTTAGTAGAGATGGGGTCTCAGTCTTGCTCAGGCTGGTCTCAAACTCCTGACCTTAAGTGATCCTCCCACCATGGCCTCCCAAAGTGCTAGGATTACAGGAGTGAGCCACTCATCTGGCCCTGATAAAAATTTTTCCAGAACCAAATAGTATCTCTAGTTACATCAACAATTCAATTATCTTTAAAGACCTGTTTCTCCATAATACTGAAAGATTTTGCAGCCGTACATGAGAAGGAATTTGAATGTTTTCACATTGCAGAGGTATTTATTTGTATCTAACAGCTAGAGGGAAAAAAACACCTCTACATGCTACAAAAAAATTCTAAATAACTGTATTTAGTTAGAATTGAATTGGTTGATTTGGAATATTTTAAGTCATATAAAAATGATGTTTATATATAAGTGTGTTCACAATAATTTCACCCCATGAAGAATAAGCATTCCACATTTTTTAAATGGGTTTAATTTAGGAAAAAATGACTTCATATTTTTCTTCTGCCTCCTTATAAAAGAAATTGTGATGAAGACTACCTACTAGCAGAGGCAATAAAGAGAAGTCAATTAAAAATATACAGATAAACATATGTTACTTAACAACCTTGGAAATGTACTATACAAGGTCTGTAAGACAGGTCATTAATGATTTCAGGAAATATACCTTTATTATGTACATGTGTAGCATTCAAAAAAGATAGGAAAGCAAAAGCTACAATATAAACAACTTATAAGTTATCAACTGGATTATATCAGCTTCAAATTCCTTCTCTGCATAAAAGACAATAAGGAGAGACATTTTCTTATACTTCTAATTTCACAAAGGAAAGTCAAGTCTGCTAACTGTCCCTTCTCAGTGAAGCCTATCCCGACCACCCTACTTATCATTCTGCAATTATACCTTTCCCAATCCCCCTTTCCTATTTCCTATTCTCCCTCCCCTCACACGGCTCTTGACATTTTTCTAACATAATTGGTTACAGTGTTTATTTTTATTCTGCTTCTACTCCTGATACATACTAAAATGTGGGCTCCACAAGAGCAGGAATTTTGTTTTGCTCTCTGATGTATCCTGAATGCCCACAATAGTATGCAACAAATGGTAGGTGCTCAATAAATAATTACTGAATGATTAAATGAGTATATATAACAGACAGAGCAACAAGCATATGAGTATGCCATTTAAGAGATTAATTCTCCAGATCGGGTCGAGAACATTCCTGAATAACGGTTTAAACATCCCACAATTTCAGATTACTCAGCTCACTTAAAGACCCTACCTGCCTGAGTGCGTTCCTATGGCCACCACTGTGCCACTTGGATGAAAATCTGCACAGTGTCCTGGTTCCTAGAAGAGAGACAGACAGCTGTTGGGGAGTACATGAGAAAGTCTCCCTAGATCTATGGGACAGTAACAAAAACATATGTGAAAATAACTTCTATCATATAAACATGGAATTCTGATCAACTTTATTGTAGCCAATGAGAAATACCACATGGATATGAGAGAAAAAGAATTTCAGAGCATGAAGGGGATATGCTGGCAGAGGGGTGAGGGAAAAGGACAACCAGCTTGTGGATAGGCAGTGGAACAATAATAAGGATAATAACAACAAACACCTGTATAGTTCTTTAGAGTCTGCAAAGAACTTATATACACCTTTTGGGCTAGAAAAGGTGAATATCTGGGTAGGGTAGGGAGAAAATACAGTAAAAGACCACTCATAAAGAAAGTAGAGTCTGTTAGTGAGCAGCACTTATGGAATCCAACTGCAACACTCTCAGAGGCCAATAATAATTAGTGCTCCACAAATATATGAAATCTTAACAATTTTTACTGCTGAAACCGAGTTCTTACTCTGCTCATTTGCTTCTTTAAAGTGGGTTCATTTTATACTGATAAATGAGAGAGACTAAACATTCCCCTCTTACCCCCAGCCCCTTTACTAAACCATATATAAACACTTGGTTTGAACCAATGCTTAATCCTTTTTCTTTTGCTCCTCCTGACTGTCAGTGTGAAGAGTTACTGTGGGAAGATTATTAATCACATCTTGCTTCACTCACATCTACAAGCCTGGTCCATTCCAGCCTGTGTTCCACTGAGTTCCACATGCACACCTGCCTGTCCTGAGCACATGTCAAGAGCAAATCTTTGAAGGGATGTGTGGCAAGACCCCAAAGCTCATCTGTATGACCCTGAAAATGAAAGACATTCCTTGTTATAAAAACCAAAGGGTACCATAAAAAATAATCAGTTAATAATTACCATATAGCTTACCTGTACTTCTATTTGGAAGCCATCATTAAATGTTCCCCGTAAAATAAAGTTTCTTGATGTGCCTACTAAAAATTGATCTGCCTTTCCTTCTGCTACAGCTCTTATTGTGCCATATTGATCAGGAACCTAAAAAAAATAAATTTTCAAAGTCATCATATAAACACTAGCATGCATTAATTGCTATCCGAAGATTGCATTTATGGCTGTAAGCAATTATGGGGTAGTAAGAAACAGAATTCCAAATTTGAAGATAATAGGGTAAACTCAATTACATTTTACTACATATAAGTCATAATGCATTATTATAATCATTCTTTGTGTGACTTAATTTTAAATTTATATATAGAGAGACAGAGTCTTACTATGTTACCCACACTGGATTAAAACTCCTACATTTACATTTTATATGATTTTAAGAGTTAAGGGTTAAGAGTAGGGAAAGGAGTAAGTTCTATTACATCACATGAAGAATGTGGTCTGATTCTGTTACTTACTAGTTATGTCACTTTGGATAAATCACTTAGTATAAGAAAAACTTCTTTATCTGTAATATGGGGATAATAATACACGTTCTACCTACTCTTGATTGTTCTAAGGATCAAAATGTAAAAATATTTTCACCAGAAAGAAATGACAAATGACATGATAGATACACCAACTACCCTGACTGGATCATTACACAACATATATATGTATGAACACATCAAATTATACCCCATAAATATGTGTAAATGTGTCAAACAAAAAAATTTAAAAATGTGAAATTTCTTAATAAACTAAAAGACATTATATTGTAAAGTATTATAATTAATAGGACTTCTTGGGAGATCAATTTCATTTAATGCACTACCTGGAATATTCTCAGTGAATATTATATTAATATTATAATAATCCCAAAGAATGATTCTTTCTGAAATAATGCAATTCTTTTTCCTTTATAAAGTGGGATCTAAAATGACTCCTAAAAATATAAAGAATTGAATTCTAAGAGTAATTTAAATTTATGTTAAAAATGGAAAAGGAAGGAGTGAACTAGATTGTATACCTTTTGATTACAAAGGATATGAGTCATCTGTGAAGAAAAGAAATAGTACTGCAACTGGCATTTCCTCTATGAACTTAAAGTTGTGATTAAGCAACTCTTTGTTATCTATCTTCTTGGAAATAAAAGCCAACAGCAGTACCATCAGAGTCTTCTTCTTTAGAGAAGACTTTGGAAAGCATGTTATGTGTAGAAAAAACACTGAGCATTAGTCCAAAATTTAAATCACCAAAACCCAGAAGCAATATTAAACTCTGTGAGATTTGCTCTTATTTTATGAATCATTTATCTAAAATAACTATTCTTAACCATTTCACTTCCTGAGACCTCAATTCAAGTAGCAAACTAAGCACATAATTAGCACTTGTCAGGTTTTCTGGATACACTTGGTCAATGCCATGAAGCAGATACATACACACAGAATTAGCAATTATTTTTAAGCCCACTAATTTAAAAACTGTTAACAAGTTTTACAATTAAACTGGTCATTTTGAATATCCTGGACTTGGATACAGCATTCAATGAATGAATTTTATGTTTGTATGGTTATATTTTTGGATCACTAAAAAAGTCTCAGAAATAAATATGCAAATTAATTATTCTGTCTAATCTTTCTAATTCTTCCAAATTATTTTGTTTAATGAATGGTCCTTTTGTGTGTTTTTTTGAACAAAGTTATCCTAAAGGCAATAACAAATTGCCATCTATGAAGAGTGTATGAAATTATAAGAATGCACACTGGTTTCCCAGAAAAGTGTAAGTTAGTTTGTTTTTTTTTTTTTTTTTTTTTTTTGGAGACAGAGTCTCGCTTTGTTGCCCAGGCTAGAGTGAGTGCCATGGCGTCAGGCTAGCTCACAGCTACCTCAAACTCCTGGACTCAAGCAATCCTCCTGCCTCAGCCTCCTGAATAACTAGGACTACAGGCATGCACCACCATGCCCGGCTAATTTTTTCTATATATATTAGTCGGCCAATTAATTTCTTTCTATTTATCGTAGAGACGAGGTCTCGCTCTTGCTCAGGCTGGTTTCAATCTCCTGACCTTGAGCAATCTGCCTGCCTCAGCCTCCCAGAGAGCTAGGATTACAGGCATGAGCCACCGCGCCCGGACTAAGATAGCTTAACGTGGGGCAAAATACATGCATTTAGAGGATTTAATATTTTTATATTCCATTTCCGTCCTTACCTCTATTTCTCTTTCAGGATTCAGATCATGATCCCATAGAATTATTTTCCTGTCTTTCCCTCCTCCAGTTAATAACATCCCATTTCTCATCTGACAAAGTGTGAACACACTGCCATCATGGGCTTTGATTTGTTTGCTGATCTGGTATACACCTAAATGATGAGGGAAAAATAAAAACAGTAGTAATAACACTTTTCATCAGACTTTAGTGTCTTTTTTGAAAGAAAACTTCCGCAGACCTACAAAGTGAATAATCAGAAAGTTCATATAACTCAATAACCAAAAATTTATTTTAAGCAAATCTTTTGCAAGGTGGTTAGTGATGCTTGATATTTAATAAAATCTTTTCCATTTATGACAATAATTTTTTACTCTGAAAATACTTCAAACATTTTCCTAACAAAAAAGGAAGCAAAGGAGTAAGATACTGACACATGCTATATTTTGCTAAGTGAAAGAAGCCAATCACAAAAGACCACATATTATATCATTACATTTATATGAAATGTCAAGAATAGGCAAATCCATGGAGACCAAAAGTAAATTAGTGGTTGCCTAGGGATTGAGGGGAGGGAGGAATGGAAAGTGACAGCTAAGGGGTACAACAGGGTTTCTTTCTCTTGGAGTGATGAAAATGTTCTGAAGCTAGATAGTGGTCATGGTTGCATAACTCTATGAATATACAAAAAAAATCACTGAATTGCAAACTTTAAAAGGGTGAATTTTATGGTATGTGAATTATATTTCAATAAAGCTGTTACTGAGATTGTTCTTTTTTTACTCATCTATATTTAAAAAATTAACCAGAATTTGCAGGGCTTTGGCATCCTAAAAAATTCAGCTATAGCTGACTAATTACTTTATCTCACTGTGACAGTGCCAGTGGTACAAATTCCTAATAGATAGGTATATTTGACGGTGAGAAAGGAAAGGGCTTGCCTGATTGGAAGGACAGCTTGCCTAATTCAGAAGAGCTGGGAGTAGAACTCCAATGAACTTGCTATTCAGGTCAATTGCCCTCAGCTCACATCAACATTCATTGCCTAAAAATACTTTAAACATTGAACGACACAATTGTGTTTGGGATAGCCAATTATCTAGCACTGCTCTGATGTGGCCAAGAGAAAGGACATCTGAGAGATGTAAATTTTATGGGAGTATTGCTGGCTTTACTTGAGTATTAAAAATAGGAAAAAGCAAATTTTGGGCTTATTTCCCCACGCATAGTCAAACTAATAAGAGTAGCCTGAAAGCATCAGGTAAAAAATTGCAAAAAGCAGAAGTACACAGTTTCAGAGTTCTCCATAAGAATGTAGGAAAATGAAATAAACTTTTTCTGTTCATAATTCAGCCTTCCATATCTCTAAACATGACAAACGTTGTTAAACACTTAAGATACTCCCAGAGTCATGGGATGTTAGAAAACAGAAAATAAAACTGAAGAAAAAAATGCTTCATCAGGAATAAAAATACTCTACATAGTGATCAACTCAGTGAGATATGAATTCCCACCCCCCTCCTCTAACTTCTGGAAAGTTATTTCCTAAGGATGACCTAATATCAATTTAGCTAAAAAAAATTCAGTGATTCAATTTAAACAAATTACCAAAGTTTCCCCTATATACTATTTACCTATAAAACAAATTGACAGCCAAAGATTTCTTTCTTATGGGCCTATATTTCTGACACTCCAGTTTAAGCTGAATAATATTTGAAATATCTGCCAAGAAAAGTAATAATCCTTGAATTCAAAAACCTACTCCTACTCCAGGCTAACTCATATGGCCAAGTCTATCCAAACTTAATTGCAAATCTCTCCCTTTCTTCTCATCTTTAACATAAACAAACATTTCATAAAAAGCAGGTTTACATTATCTGCCAAATAAAGATGTCTGGAAGACTTTCTGTCCCTGTTTAACTACACAATCAAATATCAGGAGATTTTGAAATTTATGTTGTGTTCTTAGCAACTGGGCCCATGTTGATGATTTGGAGAGTAGGTAAAATGTTGGTGTTCCTTAAAGGAACCTGACAAAGATTTAAGAACAGTGATCATTTTAATGGTGCTGGAGATATTCTTTTTTTTTTTTTTTTTCATTTTTTTTCCCCTGTTTAAGAAGTTTGATGGAGATATTCTTAACTTCCACTCCCCAACTTAGTGAGATTATGAATTATTTCACATAAGGAAAGTTTTGATGGCCAGGTGCAGTGGCTCACAACTATAATCCTAGCACTTTGTGAGGCCGTGGCAGGAGGATTGCTTGAGGCCAGGAGTTTGAGACCAGCCTGAGCAAGAGTAAGACCTTATCTCTACAAAAAAAAGGAAGGAAGAAAAAATTATCTGGGCATTGTGGTACCCATAGTAGTCCCAGCTATTTGGGAGGCTTAGGCAAGAAGATCACTTGAGCCCAGGAGTTTGAGGTTGCATTGAGCTATGATGATGCCACGGCACTCTAGCTCAGGAGACAGAGCAAGACCCTGTCTCAAAAAAAAAAAAAAAAAAATTGAACTATACCTCATACCCACTTAAGAAATAAAAAATACTAATTACCATGAAGATTCCTATTAATTTACATTTATGGAAAAAATGCTTTGGAAACCAAGAAGAATATATACAGAGAGCTTATGAGGCATAAGAAATACAGTGTTGGTTTTTGTTTCCTATTTACTAGAGTGAAAGGATTAGCTATGAAATTATATTTCTGCTATCCAAAAATGTCTTTTTATCAGACATGATGTCACATACACTTAAATTTTGATTGATAAGACTGCTGCTGGTGCAGAAATGTCATACATGGGAATATGCAAACTGGATCTACTGAAATTTGGGGACAAGAATGAAAAAACAGAAAGTGTGGGCACCTGTGTTGGTCTGGACTTGCACATTTATTTCACTGCACTCACCAAATCCTTAACAGCCAATAGAAAGCTGCAAATATACAGAAAGAAATAAAGATTTCAGCAACTTTGCCCATAATAGGGTCAGTCACGTAGCAGAGTACAACACAGGCCATTTCATTTGCCCAGCAATCTACAAGATTAGATTTCCTGTTTCCTGTTTGTACATAGGCAGATTTTCTCTGCATAGAGGCTCAAGCACAAATTTTTCAGACAAAAACCAAAATAAAAACCTCTCCCTGCCCCCCACCTAATCACAAATATCAAGGCTAATGAAGGACACATTTATACCCAAACTCTGCTCAGTGTCAGAGGATATGTGAACAGTAAGTCAGTGTTTTAATATATTATGTTCTTGGCATTTCTGAGAACAAACCAATGTGCCCAGGAAAAAAACAAAAGAGAGAAAAAATAAAAATGAGTAAGAGAAATAAGGTAGTAAATAATACTGTTCTTCTAATTTTCTTTTTACTTAAGAACTCTCAACCCATTGCCATTCTTCTGATATGTGAATTTTGAACCTAAACTAAATAAAAGAGGCTAAGATTGCATGGCCAATGATTGAGGGTGAAAGGCAAATACAATTTAGGGCTTTTTTAAAACTTCTGGCTATGTCTAATTCAATTCAGCTGCCAAGCTTAGAAATTTGGATGAATGATTTGAAAAACATTAATTAAACCATTAATTTAGTACAGATGATCCCCGACTTAGGATGGTTCAATTTATTTTTTGACTGTATCATAGATTTATTGGGACATAACTCCATCTTAAGTTGAGGAGCATCTGAATTTATGAGGGTTTGACTTAGAATTTCTCAAATTTATGATGCATTTGTTGGGGTATTAAATATACTTTCCACTTAAGATATTTTCAATTTACAAAGGGTTCATCAGGACATAATCCCATCAGAAGCTGAGAAGCATCTGTACATATCTCCTAAAAAATATAGTATAAAAATCTGTACAATCATGAAATAATTATAAACTCTACATTTCAGCGAAAACAGTGCTTTAATCAATACCACTCAACTTTTACTCCTACACTGACACCCAAAGGAAAGATTAAAATCTCTTAAAAAGATGTTTGACAAATAGTTTTCAAACAGCTAGTACCAAATGCCAGATATTGTGCTAGTCCTGGGAAAGTTAATGGGGAAGACAGACCGTTGCCTTTCTGAGCAGCGGAATAGACTCCTTATTCATAAATCACTTAGGGCAATTTCCATGGTCTGATGCAGGGACTCCAGAAAGACAGAGATAAGGAGTTGTTTGAGTGTGTTTAGGGTGAAGTGGATGAACTAGAGAAAGGACATGTTGCTCTGCCAGTCCCCGGAGGGAAACATCTCAGGAACTTCAGGTTGGTTCATCATCATCTTTCTCTTTTAGTTTTACGTGGAATCTCAGGGACTGACTGGTCTAACTTGTTCTATTTCTACTGCTCTCTCTGCTTCTAGCCCACTGGTTTTAGAACCAGGTCTCCAATTTTTTCTCATTACCTTCTACTCTGAAGAAAGTACATGGTACTCTGAACATTTTTTCAAAGTTTGATTGCTCTTAAACAGTAAGGAAAAATGGGGTTGAAAAGGTTACTTTCCAAAGCTCTTCTAATTTTTTCATTTACCATAGGAAAAGGCAAAGTGAACCTATATATATTTGGATACAAATGGAACTTAAAAATAAAAAAATATATATCTGTATTTTTGAGGAAAATTGATTTGAGGTAAAGAGGAATGAATGTAAGGACCACTACTGGGGCCAGGAAGAGAAGCTAAAGTGAGAAAAAGAAAAAGGAGAAGGGGACTGAACCATGAATTTGTTCCTTTTTCCTCTCCCCTCCCATTTTAACACATGGCAATGCATTCTGCTTTCACAGATATCCCAGAACCAGCCCAGTAGAGAGTTAGCCTTTATACTTTTTAAAACTAACACATATCAGTATCATCTCTAATTATTTTGTATTAACTTCTTTTTTTTTTTTTTTTTGAGACAGAGTCTCACTTTATTGCCCAGGCTAGAGTGAGTGTCGTGGCGTCAGTCTAGCTCACAGCAACCTCAAACTCCTGGCTCAAGCAATCCTCCTGCCTCAGCCTCCCAAGTAGCTGGGACTACAGGCATTCGCCACCATGCCCAGCTAATTTTTTGTATATATATATTAGTTGGCCAATTAATTTCTTTCTATTTATAGTAGAGATGGGGTCTCGCTCTTGCTCAGGCTGGTTTCGAACTCCTGACCTCGAGCAATCCGCCCACCTCGGCCTCCCAGAGAGCTAGGATTACAGGCGTGAGCCACCGCGCCCGGCCTATTTTGTATTAACTTCTTAAAGAGAAAGGTTCAGCATAGTCAAATGTAGGTTACATATGCTTAATAAGTAACTGGGTAAATAATTCCATTAAAAAAAAAAAGATGAAGAACTTTAAAAACCAAAGTTATGTTGGTGACTCTCATATTGTTCCACAGCAGCTCTTTCTCTCCTGGTCAGGAGATGGGACTGCAAGAGTACTATGTGAGAATTATAAGGAGTTTAATATGAGAACACTGTACCTTTAGGTCCTTTCCCAGGTGGGGGCTCTACCGTAGTTTTGCTCCATATAAGCATGACTCCACCTGAGTCTCCAGTAAGAACATCTCCATTCCCCAAGAATGCTAAACACTGTACAAATTTTGGTTTTTCATATTTCTACAATGAAACAATGAGAATTTTCAGTTTTCCCTCTGGTATGATGATTTTATTCTTACTCAACATTAAAAACATTTAAATTTTATATACCTTATGAAGTTATAACATTCTGATTCTTACCCCAAAGATTCCCTGTTTTCTTGTTAGTGAATTGCCACTCCAGGTCCAGAAAAAAATATGAGATTTACCACATGTTATTATGGTATTTGCATCTGTTGGGTGGAACTCCACAGCTAAAACAACTTCATTTGTTGTCTATGAAAAGAGAAATAAAGCTTTAGATGAATGTATGTCCTTATCTCCATCAAGTATCAATCACAGCCATTGACAATTAAAGATGGAAAAATTTTGAGGAAATGCCTTTTTTCCAAGAGCTATTTCTCTGAAAAATGTTAATAGATTTTTAGAATAATTTAAATTCGATGTCCTTATATCACCTTCTATGTTATTTATTTATAAAAACTTTGCACCAGAAAGACATTTATATGAATTATATGGCTTTAGACTATTTTAATTTCTTGCACATTCAGGAAAAGTACACTAAAACTATAAATTCCAAGAGCAATATAAATTGTCTTAAAGACGCTGTCATTTTGATAAAAAAGAAACAGTCTTATCTTTCTTTGTACTGTTATTATGGACTGTTCATTCATTCAACAAAATATTACTATTAATAATTCAGAGGCTGGGTGCTGTGGCTCACACCTGTAATCCTAGCACTCTGGGAGGCTGAGGCGGGAGGATTGCTCAAGGTCAGGAATTTGAAACCAGCCTGAGCAAGAGCAAGACCTTGTCTCTACTAAAAATAGAAAGAAATTAATTGGCCAACTAAAAATATATAGAAAAACTTAGCCGGGCATGGTGGTGCATGCCTGTAGACCCAGCTACTTGAGAGGCTGAGGCAGAAGGATTGCATGAGCCCAGGAGTTTGAGGTTGCTGTGAGCTGAGCTGACACCACAGCACTCTAGCCAGGGCAAGAGAGTGAGACTCTCTCTCCAAAATAATAATAATAACAACAATAATTTAGAGATTCATCCTTGTGGTTGAAGCCTTAAAAAGTAGATTTAGAATGGCCACTATTGATTCCTATAGAAACAAAAACAAAAACAGAAGAACTCCAAAAGAGCTTTTACACTCTCTTTCCTCAAAAAACACAGAAAAGAGAGAAGTTTAAAAGACTAGTAAAATAGGCATGAGTCACAAAGGAATTACAAAGACAGTTTTTCATTAAAATGATCTCAATTGAGGTTATTTCTAAAACAATATATTTCTATAATTTCAGAAAATCATAAATTCTTACTAAAGTGATATTTTATGAGCAAATCACCTACTGAAACTTAACAGTGAGGTGAAACCTACCTACATGCCCCTAAAGCTGTTTATTACTAGTTGATGTTTACCTGTAGGATGATCATTAATACCTACTTTTTAACATAGCAAAGAATTTTATGTATACAGAAGTGTTTCTTTTTTTGCAAACCAACATAATAAACATGGTAATCTTATGAACAAAATGAATTAAACATAATAAATTTTATGTTATTATATTAATAAAATGATACTAATCATATGAAGAGTTGATCTAAATTTTTTTCTTTTCCATGGTTCCAATATTTCCACAAGTTTTACATTTCTGTTACTAACATTTGGGCAGAGGGCCTTTGCACAAGCACACAAATAAAACCCAACTAATGAAAACTAATCTGAGTGCCTTTTGTCTTTAACTAGAATTCAGGTGTAAGATGAAGGAAAAGTACAATAGATTGTTGTTATATAATTCTCCACAGTGGTTAGTATGGAACCATATATATTTAGCAAGTCTAAGTAAATTTTAAATATAATGTGGTAGTCTCAAAGCAAAAATTAGTTTTATCTCCTCCATAACAATGAAGTCTTTTGAAGATTCACTGGACTAGTTCTTAGTTTTTACTTGGACAAAAATCAGAACTACCTGATGGCTGAATCTTCTGCCAAACTGAGATAATCAAGTTATTATAAAATTATTATAATTTCAAAGAGTCTCAGTATACAACCCATGGTGGTTAGTGATGAGACAGTCAAGCCATAATTAATCTATGAAATTAAATCACTTTGTATGTGAGCTTTGCCTTAGAGAATATTTTAACTTTTTACTGATGTAAAATATATATAAAAGCACACAAATTCTAATGGCTTGATAAATTATTACAGATTGAATACACCTCTGTACAGCATTCAGAAGAAGAGACAAACCATTACTAACATTCCAGAAACACCCCAGATCCCCTTTCCAGTCACTATCTACCCCACCTACTCAATTAACTATTATTCTGACTTCTAGCAGCACAGATTAGTTTTGTCTGTTTCATTTATATGAAATCATACATAATGTACTCCTCCATGTCTGGCTTATTTTCTCAACATTACATTTGAGATCCATTCATGTTTGGTACATACAGTTGTAATGTGTTCATTTGACTTACTGTATAGTATTCTTTTGTATGAAAAGACCACATTATTGATTTATCCATTCTCCTGATGATGGGCATTAGGGTAGTTTCCACTTTTTTGGCTAACATAAATAGCATCAATATTTGTCTTCTAGTGAACATGTGTATGTATTTCTGCTGGGTTTATATACCAAGAGAGGAACAGGATGGGTCAGAGGGTATGAACATGTTCAACCTTAGTAGGTAATGCCAAACAGTTTTCCTAAATGGCTGTACCAACTTACATGTCCAGCAGCAGTGTATGAAAGTTCCAATGCCTCTGCATCCTCACGAACCTTGGTATTTTTTTCTTTTTCATATAAACTATTTTGGTAGATACAGGTGGTATCTCACTGTGGTTTTAATTTGAATTTTATTGATCACTCATGAGGTTAAGTACCTTTTCATATGCTTGTTAATCACTCAGGTACCAGGATTTGTGAAGTACCTGTTGAAGTCTTCTGTTATTTAAAAGAAATTGGATTGTCTTTTTCTTATAGAAGTATAGTTGTTATTTATTCAGGACATGAATGTTTTGTTGGAAATAAGTATTGCAATATTTTCTCACACTCTTAAAGGTATCTTTTGATGAAGGTAAGTTCTTAATATAATTTATCATTTCCCCCTTTTATAGCTAGTACTTGGTATGTCTCATTTAAGAAATCTGCTTATGAAGGTGTTCTCCTTTATTTTCTTCTAAGAGCTTTACTGTTTTTTACACCTTTCATGTTCAGATTCATAATCCATCTAAAACTCATTTTTGTGAATGCTGTGAGGTAGGGGTCAAGCTTAACTTTTCTTCATATGTATATGCAATTAATCCAGCACCTTTATTGAAAACATTATTCTTTTCCCACTGCATTGCCATCTTTGTCATAAATTAAGCAACTGATTTGTGTAGGCTGTTTCTAGATTCTCTATTCTCTTCCATTGATCTGTCTATCCTTCTACCATAATGTCTTAATTAGATGTCTTGATATCTCACAGTTTAAGTTCTCCAAGTTTATTCAATTGTCTTCACTATTCTTCCCCTTCATATTTCCATATATATTCAGTTTGTCAACTTCCATAAAAATTCAGGCAGGCATTTTAGACTATGTTGAATAGTCTAAAATGTATACAGGTTGAATGTATAGATAGTCTAAAATGTATACATGTTGAATGTATAGATCAGTATGTAGAGAAGTGACATCTTTACTGTCTTGGATAGAGCCCATCTACACTAGAGTAAGGTCAATGCACAGGGATAAGCTAAGAGGAGAGACAATCTAGTGATTCAGCCCCTTAATCAAGTCATTCCTGAGGCAAACTCCTCCTCTGGCCTTTAATAGATGTTTTCTCTTCCTCCCCTAAACAGGAGTCAATAAAGTCTCTGTTTTGATTAAGTTATTAATAGCTTTAGCTGTTTTGTGGTCAATTGTATTGGAAAGAGTTATAACGCAGACATTTAGGATATAGAGTTCAGAGAACTTGCTGACTACTTGGATGTAAGCAGTAAGGAAAAAGGAATCAGGAATGATGCCCAAGTTTCTAGCTAGGGCAGCTAGGTAAAATGTGTTCATCACTGAGGGGTGAAACTGCTCAGGGCACTAGGAAAGATGATTAGTTTAGATGTGAACATGTTGATTTCTGAGTTGTGCTATAGGAGATTCAAATAAACATGTCTAGCAGGCAACTAGAAATATGGGTTTAGACCTGTGGGAGATGTGGGCTTGAGATAACTAATGTGAGACTCAGCAGATAGATAGTAACCAAGGCCATGGGAGCAGTATATGGTATCAGTGGAGGATCTGGAATAAAACTCTGAGGAGCACCAACATTTAAAGTCCTGGAAAGGAGATCTAGGAGTGGCCAGCAGGAAGAAAACAAAACTTTATCTGGTAGACTTTATTACAAAGGATCAAAATTTATATATTTCACATTGGTGCAACTACCCTATGTTTCAATGCTCAATTACTCTGAATGAAAACTGGAAGATGATCTATGTCTTCATTTATGTTTTTTAAAGTTTGAGGTTTTCTGATAGCTTTCATTCCTTTTAAGTACAACCAAATCTACTCTACTTCTCTCAAAAGATTAACCTACATATGAAAAAACAAGAAATAATTTTTTGACCAACAAGCTGAAAGCTTTAAGTTTATGCAAAACAAAACTGCTAAAAAAGAGAAAAGCTGGAGAGAAATATGTTATTTAAGAGTATGGAAAATATGTCACAGGCCTCTAAAGCTATTTTGTCACTATGAATTCTCTCCCAGTCAGAGGAAGAAGACCATTTCTGACCCGTATAAATGCAGCGGCAACACTAACTTTACACTCTTTTCATGCAACTTATAGCCTGAAACACACAAAGGGATCAACCCTATTCGATTGCAATTATAAATGCTATAGCATTTTCTATAATAATCCTACAAACCTAATTAAGACCAAAAAACTTACTACATAAGTCCTTCGGTTACATCAGCCATATTGATATGGTTGAATTTTTCTTCTAGATTTCTAAAGCTTTAAAGATTGAATAAAATTACATATTTTATTAAAGAAGCAGCAGCCAAGTAGAGTGTCCAATTTTAATTTTGAAAATTAAAAATAGATATCCATCTACTTTGGCATTTCAGCAGCACAATGTTGTTGGAAATACTGACATTGTTTCAAGTTGCTTGACTATTTTTATCTTGTGTAACTGTAATGTTAATACCATAAGACAAATCAATAAATCTGATAAATCTGGCTAGTAGATTTGCTCTTGCAACTTAAGGATATGCAATAGTTTCAAATACCTGCAAAACAAATAATGTACTCTAAAAGATAATATTCAATTAAAATTTTTTTCATTTACCTTTATTTCCGCTCCTTTTGATTTTTTCTGCCAGTCCCATACAGTAAGCATATGCTCATTGGAATCATCAATAACACATAAATGAACACCTGAATCCTAAAGAAAAGTCAAGTAAAGGCAATAAAAAATTCCTGGATAAGGCTGACTTTCTAAGAAAGAAAATACCATATTATTAAAACTGTCAACAATAAGATAATCCGAAACCCTTAAAACTCATTATTCTTTGAAACATAAGGATCGTATTGTTTCCTAAAATTGTATTTTCCTCAGAAATACAAAGATTTTTTTAAAAATATATTTTCTATTTAAAAATTTTTTCCCCTCGGTTGATTTCTACTTGCCATCTAGCCACCTCTACTATTCAGAGATGGCAATTAATTTTGAGGATATCCTAGTCCCTTCAGCATCTTATGCTTCTTCCTTCTTGCTTCCTGTATTAAGGTATTTTCCTTTGAGGTAGGCAGGAAGAATCCTACATAATTTCATAATTTTGCTCCTGACTAAATTTTGATAATTTGATGAAATAAGCTATAATTAATGGCTACTTTAAAGTTTGCTGATTTCAGTTTTCTGTTCTATACCTGTTTACATTAACATGAATACAGGAGTAAAAAAATATCATTAAATTTCTATTTTTCTGAAACCAGTTTCATTCACATAATTTAAGCCTCTTGGTTTAAGGAAAACTATGGACGATACTGAACAATTCTTTTTCCTAGTAGCATTTGTTGTATATGCCTTGCAATGTCTATGGAACAAAAATTACAGTGAACAGTGAGAGGCACTGAGGAAAAGCAGAAGT
Organism: Microcebus murinus; assembly: GCF_040939455.1. NCBI lineage: Eukaryota > Metazoa > Chordata > Mammalia > Primates > Cheirogaleidae > Microcebus > Microcebus murinus. Next base: position 34,384,631 of record NC_134106.1, on the reverse strand, counting down.
TACTCTCTTCACCTTTCTCTTAGCCTGTATTGGAATGGTTATCAGAAAAGTTAGAGTATAAGGCAATTCAAGATAGTCTTAACATTACAGCAATGGTATCAACAACCTGACAATAGTTCTTGCTATAGAGATTTTTAGGGGAAAAAAAGAGTGAAAGTATTTTCTCTTATCTCCTTTTCTAAACACCTTTCTTCCAATTCCTGACTGGATGGACTCTGGACATTCAGTGCCTTCAAGCTGGCAAAGTTCCTAAATTCATCCAATTTGTCTTTCTGCTCTAGAAGCATCCTTCCTCCTTGTTTCACAAAACTTCCATAATCCAGAATACAGCTGCTGACAGCTAAGAACTGAAGAGATAATATGAAGACATTCTGAAGATGTGGTCCCCAACCCCTAGGCTGGTATTCGTCTGAGGCCTGGTAGGAACCGGGCCACACAGCAAGAGATGAGCTGCGGGTGAGTGAATAAAGCTTCATATGCATTTACAGCTGCTCCCCATTGCTCACATCACCGCATTAGATTCTCATAGGAGCATGAACCCTATTATAAATCGTGCATGTGAGGGATCTAGATTGTGAGCTCCTTATGAGAACCTAATGTCTGATGATCTGAGGTAGAGCTAAGGCGGTGATGCTAGTGCTGGGGAGCGGCTGCAAATCAGCAGAGAGGTTTGACTGCACAGTAAATGTAATGTGCTTCAATCATCCCAAAACCATCCCCCTACCCCAGTCCATAGAAAGACTGTCTTCCATGAAATTGGTCCCTGGTGCCAAAAAGGTTGGGGACTGCTGTTCTAAAGCATAAATGAGGCCCCCAAAATTATAGAGGGGTATTTATCATTGAAATTGAAAAAAATATGGATCCTAAAATATAGAAGGGTGCCTACATATATAACCATAATTACATATAATTTTTTTAAAAAAGAATGCTTAAAAGAGTAACATCTTGTCTTATTTTCCTCTTGGAATAAAGCCTCAAGGCTTAGATAAGATTGCTAGACACACAATTTTAAGCCCATGCTGTCATCAATTCAGAACCTAGATAATTAATAATTTTAGGGAATATGAAGGTTTGTTTCCATTGCTACAATATGACACAACAAAAAGGCAGTATTTGTGCAGAACTGGCCAAGTTTCATGTCTGTGAATTTTCTAAATAAAATAGATCTCTTCTATGATTCAAGCTTAAGTGCAAGCACATCCCATTGCTTGTTTCTAATTGTACTATGCTATGTATTATTATTCTAACCATTTCCTGCTACTACAGTGGAATCCTATCTCAGGACAGAACAAAATTAAGAATAATTAAGTATAACATCTTGGATCCTAACTAAATCAAAGTACTTTAGTACTTAGTTAAAAGGCTTTAGTGATAGGTAGCATCTCATTTTTCAATTCAGAATTATCACTTTATATGGATACTGAGCTTAACTTCTTTTCTGCTTTTTTGTTCAGCTTGCTTACTTCTATTAAAACTGTTACTTACTGCTTTTGAAAAACCCAGGCATCCCACTCCACGCTCAAAAGTTCCAAGTCCAATAATTTGCAGTGTGGATAGACTGACTGAATCCCACACCCTGACATGGGGTTGTAGAGGCTGCAAAAACATAAGACAGAAGGACTAACTGGTATTTAGGCAAATTCAAATAAATACCACTATCACATGGAACTATCTGCCATGTTAAAAAAGTAAAAAGAATGGATAAATATCTAATAAAAACTCTATTCGATTTAGACATGCCCCCAATGAATCTTGAGTAGGTATTTTCTTCTCAAACTATGAGAACAAGGAAACAATGATAATAGCAGCAAATAATTTGAGTATTTATTATGTGCCACATACTATTGTAAGTATGACACATGTTAATTCATTTAATCTTCATAGTCCTATGAGTTACAGGTACTATTATAATTACTTAACAGATGAGGAAACTGAGATACAGAGATTTAAATAACTTGCCAAAAGTTATACAGCTACTAAAAGGCAGAGTCAGGATTATAACCCAGGCAAATTAGCTCTGGATATTTTGCTTTTAGCATTACCTTCATTCCTGAGAAAATGATATTAAAATCAATGTCCAATAAATTGCTAAGCAGATAGCCCTTAAGTAGAATTTGGAACTGAATGGGGTCTTAGAAATCATCCAGTAGAACCTTTCTACTCCTTTTCTTTAAAGAAACTGAAGCCAGAGAATGTCATGAGTAGTCACACACGGGTAATCAGTCATCATTAATATTTACTGTTGATCCTCAGAAATAAGGAATTTATTACGTAAACCAACTGAATAATATTAACTAGTAGCTGAAGCTATTTAAATGAGATATCAGTTCTAGAAGTACATAAAATCAAGTGGTCAACTGGGTGCAGCAGTGCATGCCTGTAGCCCCAGCTACTTGTGAGGATCTCTTAAGCCCAGGAGTTCAAGTTCAGCCTAGGCAAGATAGTGAGAACCTTCCTACTTCTATCTCATAATAAATAAATAAATGAATAAAATAAAATAAAACTAAGAGGTCCATCACCTAAGGGAAACTGCAGTACCTTCTAGCAGAAATTAAATTATTCTGTGTAAAGAAAATATATTGAGCATATCAGTCCTCTCATTTTTATAGGCATATAGTTTCCTTAGGGAGAACACTTATTTTTTAGAAAAAATATTTAAGTAGTATGATTCACTTTTGTCTTTTGAAGTGTTCTTGCGTTCTAACATATTTTTTCCTTGCTCATAGTAAAAATTCTTTAGTTAAATTGTTTTTTTTTTTGTGACAGAGTCTCACTCCACTGCCCTGGGTAGAGTGCCGTGGCATCAGCCTAGCTCACAGCAACCTCATATTCCTGGGCTCAAGCGATCCTCCTGCCTCAGCCTCCCAAGTAGCTGGGACTACAGGCATGTGCCACCATGCCCTGCTAATTTTTTCTATATATGTTAGTTGGCCAATTAATTTCTTTGTATTTATAGTAGAGACGGGGTCTCGCTCTTGCTCAGGCTGGTCTCGCTCTTGCTCAGGCTGGTCTCGAACTCCTGAGCTCAAGCAATCCGCCCGCCTCGGCCTCCCAGAGTGCTAGGATTACAGGGGTGATTCTTTAAATTTTAAAAGAATAAAATAATTGAGTTATGGTTAAAATTACAATTAATTCCAATGTAACAGCAACATCCCTAAGTACAGAATGTATGACACTGTGCCACTCACCCTTCCATCTTTATCCACTCCAGCTATCTGTCCAGTTGCAATCCTCATTTTGTCAGGATGTATAGCAAGGCTAAAAAGCAGTATTTAACAACAATTTTAAATACAGGAAGCATGTGAAATAGCAGAAACATATCTTTGTATTGATGTTTTTCAAACCAATCGTTTTTAATCATTAAAAAAACTCATTTTAACATACATGTTTTCTTTAATAAATCAAACATTCATTATCTGAAGATTTCTAAGTTTTCATTTGTATCTTTAAATGCAAAGAAAATACCACAACTATGGCATGCTAACAAAGTAAACTCTTTTCATTTGTTCCAGTTCCTTCCTAGTCCATGCAGATATGTATACATATTCATGTGGTTTTGTTATAGTCAAGATGCAATATTGTACTGTGTAATTTTTATTAAAATATAAGCAGTTTTTCATTTTCCTACATATAATCTTAAACATTATTGTTAAACATATTAACAGCTCTACCAACTTTTAGGCCATTTCTACTTTTCTACAAAAGAAAACAGCAGTGAACATCTTCACACATAATGCCCTCAACCTTTTAATTAGTTCTTAATGCTAAGAAGTTAAACTTGGGGCAAGGAATTTTTAAATAAAAATGGAAAGTAGTGTAGCATATGTGCCCAACTGCTCACAGTACACATATAAGTGACTAGCAAAATTTTAAAAACGTCTTCATGTCCTTATCTAGACTCTGTATCTTGCAACCAAGGTGCAAACTCATATGAGAATATACATTATTTTTGTTTCTTTGTATGTATTGCTCATTATTTCCCCAAAGAGTAGTATCAATTTAAATTGTCATAAAAACAAAAATGTTCTAAAAGCTCTCCATATTAAGAATTATATCTTATAAAATGTTTCAATAACTTAATTGCTATAAATGGTATCTTGTTTTAACTTCTTTGATTATTAAGAGGCTAGAGTTTCCAATGTTTCCCTAACCAATTCCTTTTCTTATTTAAATAGTTTGTCTTGTATTGAGGTCAACTACATTAAAGGTAACTAAAAATCTAACACATTAACATCTTGCCTCTCTTTTTTTTTGTCTCTGTTGCTTGAATCAGAATCAGATCTCTTTAAACAAAATTTTTAAATTAAAATTTCTGAATTAGTTAGTATACTTAGAGTAATTTTTTTCTAGATAAAGATATAGTTGCCACGATTATATAGACATAAAAAGTTTTAAATGGTGGAAAACAATAGATTTTAGGAATAAATGATTGAATTTAGCTAAATAAGAAATTTGTTGAGTTTAAATGCCTAAGCATTTAAAAGCATTCTCATATTTTTATAGTTTGATATCCTATGGGATACTTTTATAATCCTTATTTAGTCATGATTTCTTTCTTCCAAAAATAAAAACCTTAAGCCCCAAATTTATGTACAAAGGACAAATCCTCAATAAATCTTGAGTAACCAATAATCACTCTCAGAAACGTGAAAAAGTCCAGTCTGCCCCACATATATTTCATACTATAAACCAAAGAAGAAAAGGACTATATGGGATCTGAGAAAGCAGAAGTTCCAACTGAGATTTATGGAAGCTATATTTTATTGCTGCTGCTACCACACCAACCATTTTGGAGGACTTCTAAGTCTTTTTTTTTTTTTTTCTTTCTAAATATATTCACAGAATGCCCATAATATCCTTACATTCTGCACTTTCTCTAAGAAATCATTTTCAATAAAAACCCAATTAAAAAATTAAAAATTAGGGCGTAAAAGAGCAAAATAAACCAATGGTAAATGATACCAACCATTTCACACAGTCTGTATGACCCAAGTAGTGTCGTTGAGTTCTCTCCTCATAATTAAATAGTACTACTACTGATGCAATGAAATAAACTATTTCCCCGGTAGGAAGAAGGTAAACATTAGCTCTACAGTCTTTTCCTCGATAACCATATCTTAAAAGAAAAAGAGTCAAGGTTTTTAATAAGTATAATTTTCAAGGTGTTAAATTAACATTTTTTTCACAGATACTTAAGGGAATCAGGAATCAGAAAGGTATAATGAAAAGAGGACTGGACTAGACCTAGAAAACTCATGTCCTGCCATTATACCTTGTGCAATCCTGAGTCTTTTAATGTTTAAATCTTAGTGTTCTCATTCACCAGACAAATATAGAGTCCCTAATATGTACCAGGCACAGTGCTGAATATACAATTCTGAACAAAGCAAACAAGGGGCCTATATCCCTGGAACTTATGGTCTGGCAAAGAAGACAGAAATAATCACCAAATATATAATTACAAATTATGGAAAGAACAGTGACAGGATGATAGGAGAAAGTATACATCAAGGACCTCGCTTAGATGGAGAGAGAAGGGAAGGAGCAAAGTAGGACTATGTGATATTTATGCTGGATCTAAATGATGAATAAGGGACAGGCAGGCATAGTTTGGTAGGCAGAATGTTTGTTACAGGTAAGTTGTACAGAATTACAGGATTGGTGAGTTTCTCCAGGCTGATTTCTGCCTAAAGGAAGGAATAATTCAAGAGATGTGGGAGGAGGTATAGGAGAACGGAGGCAGATAGCAGAGTCCAAACTATTAACTCCTGTCTGCTTCTCTGAGTTTCTCAGAGGTTCTAAGTGAGAATTTGTAGATGAAATTAGGAGAGATCTGTTTTAAACCACCGTAAAAAAATAAAAAGTCTGGCTGAGAAGTTTAATTCTGGAATTAGAATCAGCCTTGTTAATTTAAACTTTTAATAAGATAATTCATACCATATTTAGTTTCACAGGTTACAAAATGCTTTCTTATTTAGTTCTTATAATAGCCCCATACGGTAAGGGTTATTAACCTCTTTTATAAGTGAAGAAAGTTACAGTTCATAGGGAGTAAGTGACAGGGCCAAAACTCAAAACACTAGTCTTCCAACTCCAGTCCAGTGTCTTTTCTACTACACCACAAGTACCTGCTCATGAAATACCTGTTTGCCCTTTCTGAAAACATTAATTTTGATGGCTTTACATTGCTAATAGCAAAATAAATATCTGAAAGGATTGCAGAGGATGTCTTCTTTTAAATTTCTGTAGAGGCTGTTATGTTCCTTATATTTACTTTTTTGGTACAAAGGCAATTTTAATAGAGATTAGGTAAATTCATTTTTCTTAAACTAGAGACAAAGCAAACAAATTTGCTGCCATGATAGAGAAGGATACACCCACTCCAGTTTGAGCTTCTCAGGAGGCAGTTCTGTTCTGATGTCATCATAGTTGTCAACATCAGAAGGAATGAACATTGTAATTGGCCGACCTCGCATAAACATTTTAACATATTCTCCTTCTGTTGAAACACAAGACAAAAATTAAGTCACATGTATTTTCTGTATAATCAGAGAAAAGTGGATTATTGTGATACAATAAAAACAAGACCAAAATAACTGCTTCAAAGTTTTATTCTCATTATATATAATTTTTTTGTTATATAATTGTTCCTTAGTGTATATGGGGGATTGGTTCCAGAACCACCTCCCTCAAATACCAAAATCCACAGATGCTCGAGTCCTTGATATAAAATGGCATAGTCTCTGCATATGCATGTCTTGCTATATATTTTAAATCACCTCTAGATTATTTGTAACATTTAACACAATGTAAATGCTATATAAATAGTTGTTATACTGTATTGTTTAGGGAATAATGATAAGAAAAAAGAGTCTGTACATGTTTAGTATAGACAAAATTTTCTTCTGAATATTTCTGATCTATGGTTGGTTGAATCCACAGATGTGGAATCCATGGATACAGAGGACTTGCGTGCGCGCTCTCTCTCTCTCTCTCTCTCTCTCTCTCTCTGTGTGTGTGTGTGTGTATATATATATATACACAATATAAATAAAAAACCCAAAGTGATACTATAAAGACCTAGTCCAAAACACTGTAGGAAAAACAACCTTGGCCACTTCCTTGAGAATATTTTCATAATTAATATAGAATTCATCTAAGTTGACACATTTCTTCAAGGCCAGAAAGGTTGAGGTAGGAAAATACAAAAGAATATAATTTTGTGATGGAAGTTTTTCTAACAGTTGAAAAGAAGAGAGAGAGATTATTTGGATAGACAACAACCATGTCCACACCACACAACTTGATCAACCTACTGATGTTTAAAGCTTCTACACAGCAAAGGAAACAATCAACAGAATGAAGAAGCAACCCACAGAATAGGAGAAAATACATGCAAATCATATATCTAGTAAAGGGTTACTCTCCAAAATACAAAAGGAATTCATATATTTTGGACATAGTGAATTTCATAGTAAAAAAAAACTAATAACTGATTTTTAAAAATGGGCTAAGGACTTAGATAGACATTTCTCCAAAGACATAAAAATGGCCAACAGGTATATGGAAAAATGTTCAACATCACTAATCATCAAAAAAGTACAAATCAAATATTATTTCATACCTGTCAGAACAGCTATTATCAAAAAAAAAAAAAAAAAAAAAAAGACAGCAAATTGGAACCCCTGCATGCTATACAGGGGAATGCAAAATGGTACAGCCGCTATGGAAGACAGGATGAAGGTTCCTCAAAAAATTAAAAACAGAACTACCATATGACCTAGCACTTCCACTACTGGGTATCTTCCAAAGAACTGAAATCAACATATTAAAGATATTAGCACTCTATGTTCACAGCAGCACTATTCACAATACCCAAGTGGAAACAATTTAAATATCCGCTCACAGATGAACAGATAATGAAAATGTGGTATACATATACAATGGAATACAATTCAGCCTTAAAAAGATAGGAAATTATGCAACGAGTGCCAACAAAGATGAATCTTGAGTACATTATGCTAAGTCAAATAAGCCAGTCAAAGCAGGACAAATAGTGCATGATTCCATTTATACGAGGTATCTAAAATTGTCAAATTCATAGAATCAGAGTGGAATGGTTGTTACTAGGGGTTGGGGGAGGGAGAAATGAGGTGTTAATAATCAACGGTCATAAAGTTTCAGCCAAGCAAGATGAATAAGCTCAAGAGATATGCTGTATAACATTGTACCTATAGTCAACAATAATGTACTATACACTTAAAAATTTTTTAGGAGGGTAGATCTCATATTAAGTGTTCTTACCATAATAAAAAGCAAAAACATGACCTCAGAATATACCATGAGGAGAGGAGCAAACACTTTCTTAAATTCATGGAGAAGGGGACTAATAGCTATGCTACTCAGCATGTGAGTGGAACTAGAAGGTAGAGGACGAACTTCCTTTACTTTACAATTGTGCCTACAACTAGCCTTCAGTCTAAGCAGTTAAATTCAATTGGATCACAATACACTAAAATTTTCAAGATAGTGCTAGGAAAGTTTTCTTATTAGCAGCATAGGTTCTAAAACATCTTTTATTTATATAAACCAATAGTTGTTTATAAGATCTGCAACAGTCTAAAAGTAAAAATGTTAAAGTCTAGAATCAAATCAATATTTATTACATATCTTTTACAAAGGGAAACAATACTTCACCAAACAGATGGGACTGTTTCTTATTCCTTCAAAAACAAAAACAAATAAAGCCCACTCATCCCTGCCCCAAGCATCCTGTTGATCTACATATAGGTAGACTTAATAAATGTTGATGGTGATTGTGTAAAGGTCACAAACAAACCTAAAAGGAAAGAAGAAAAAGACTAGTACAAAAACATAGGAAATGTCTAGCAACTGCCAACTTGTCTATTATGATACAAAAATAGCATTAGAACCAGACTGAAAATATGATCATCAGCCAGAGGCTAAAACAACATTAGGATCTCCAATAATGACTTAAGCTACCTAAGAAAGAGTACATAATAATCCACCAGTTTATAAAGTGCAAACGATGAAGAGGAAGGAAAGAGAAATTATTTGCTGAATGTCTGCAAGTATATCTTCTGCTTGTTATGGGTGAGAAGTTCAAGTTATTTTTATTATTATTACTCACAGTGTGCTTGGCCTCAGGGTTTGATCTAAGAACAGGCTAAGACCTCCCACGCTATGATTTTAACACCACATGATATGTCTTTATTACTTCTGAATCTAAGAGTGGGCTCTGCTTCCTGATGATTTTTAGCATAGCTGGACTTTGATGATAACTAAATGATTAACAGCTGTAAATATCCCCCTTCTGCAATCTTTATCTGTACTTCCTTGTCCTCTATTGTGTAGAGTTTACTCTTTTAGGTGTCAATTTATTATATAATTTTCCCTCTAGTTTTTTTTTTTAAAGATTATAAAAATTTGAAGGCAGATCTCTTGTCCTTTGGAATTTCTCCCAGGATCTTTGATCAGAGGTGTACATCATAAATGCTTTCTGAATGACATTTAATAAATGCTTCTACTGCCACTTAGAAGGGAATATATGTCCAGCAAAGGGTAAGGATTAGCAATGTTAAGATGAAAATGCTTTCCCTGCCTGTACACTGGTAGCACATTTGTTGGAGATCAAGTATATAACTAAACATTCTAACAATTCCTGGCAATACATTATAATGGAAAGAACATGAGCTTTGGAAAAGACTGACTGAGATTGAGTCCCAGCTATATGCTTTATTAGCTGTGAGACTGTGGCCTCACTTTCCTAATATGTAAAATAATGTTTACCGCTTGGAATTGTGATTGACTCTAGTCACTCATTTATGAGACAACACACTGTAAAACATAATATGAGGTCCTTGACAAATATTTATCCCCTTGCCTCTGAAGAGGATTTGTGACCATTTGAAACACTGCCTAGCAATCACTCATATAATTGAGTACCCATGTAATATCTCTTCATAAGCTTTAAAGTGACTGTCTACAGAACAGCAAGTGTAGGCAAATAAGCTAGAAATCTGCTGATTCTATTATGTACACTTTGAAATAGGGGTCACAAATTCATTTGCAGGAAATGCAAATGAGAGAAGTGGGAGAGCACAGAATGACTGGGGTGGGGGTACTGGCATACACCACACCCTATCTCAGGCAGGCAGCAGCTACTGTCAGCTCTATGAAGGACATAGGCCCAGTATTGATTTTTCTCATTTTTCAAGAGAAATAGGAAATCTGTAATTTATTATGAAATCTCCCAATTTTGAAATGTTTCTCCCTTGCTAAAAAAGGGAAAACAACATGTGAAAACACACCTTTGGCCTGCACATAGCACACAGGTCACCAGTTTGTAACCTTTTCTTTTAAGATGACAGTCTTTATCTTAGGTATTAGGTAAAATATACAAATGAAGAAGAGTCTTTTTCCTCCAGTTATTGTCAAATTCTAATTGCAAACTTTTTCTTGAGATTCTCAAGTTTCTTGATCTTACAGTCAAAGGACTTACAGTCAATGTTTCTATTACCCCAATGCTACTTTCTGGCTGTGCTCACTGCAAACTACCTAGGAAAGTCAAGGGTAGGGGATGGGCTGTGGGACTGATCAGAGTATGACATCCAGTAACATTAATATAAAATCTGGTGGTCCAGAAAAAGAAAGTGAGATAAAGAAATTACTAAACTACCCACCTCATAATAGTTAGGAAACACAGTATAGGGCTATCTGTATTCAATAATGAAGCTGCTGCTTACTTAAATGCAATTAATCTTAACATTATCTCCAATCTTGGCACAGTGAAAATTTCTGGGACTGAGAGAGTGAAGAGAACACAAGCATTGTGATATAGATCTTGGTCTGAATGTCAGCTTTAGAACTTAAAAGCTATGCTCAAACAAAATATATTACATATTCTTAGTTGAATATAATCAGTGATATTAGTTTAATTATAAAAGAAATTCTATAGAATATTATTGATAAAAGCTATTATGTCATTTCTCTAGACACTTATACATATAAGTGAAACTGGATGAAATCTTAGAGCTCACCTAGTCTAACCTACTTTTACAGAAGAGTAAACTAAAGCTAAGGGAGGTTAAATTAATTTTTAGACTGTGTTCCAAAATGTCGTCTATTACTCAGAACACTGGAAACATTTTCTTTCTAAAACTATGTTCTAGACCTGCTCTGTCCAAATTGATAGCCATTTGTTATTGAACACTTAGAATGTGGCTAGTCTGAATTGATATATGCTGGAAATGTAAAATACACACCAAATTTTGAAGGCTTAGTATGAAAAAAACAGTAAAATATCTAATTAATAGTTTATATTGATTACACATCAAAATGATACCATTTTGGCCACATAGGGTTATTACATAAATTAAAATCAATCTCACTTTTGCCTTTTTACTTTTAAAATTTTGGCTACTAGGAAAATTTAAATTACATATGTGTTATACATTCTCCTTCTATTGGACAGTGTTGTTCAAACAGTGGTGGACTTCTGTTCACAGAAGTCCAACGAACTAACAATACAGCTTCCTTATAATTCAAATAGTACCACCTTATGCTCTGGACCCTAACAGCTAGAGTGGAAGAGGAAAACGTTTCTGCTCTATTATCTTTAGAAAGGGTGACTGTTAGGCAAAAATTTAAAATACTTGACGCTGTACTTTCCTTTCTGTGTCCTTCCCCTATACCTCCTAACACTGCCCCTTTATTTCCTCAGGTTTTGCTCTTCTACTTTAACATCTCCCTTAGGCCATCGAATATCACAAAGTGCCCCAAATTGCAAAATGATCATCATATTCCCTAACAAAACTCCCATCCCTTTGAGACAGTTATCTCAGGTAGTAAGAAAAGCAGTATTGCCGGGCGCAGTGGCTCACGCCTGTAATCCTAGCTCTCTGGGAGGCCGAGGCGGGTGGATTGCTCAAGGTCAGGAGTTCAAAACCACCCTGAGCAAGAGCGAGACCCCGTCTCTACTATAAATAGAAACAAATTAATTGGCCAACTAATATATATAGAAAAAATTAGCCGGGCATGGTGGCGCATGCCTGTAGTCCCAGCTACTCGGGAGGCTGAGGCAGGAGGATCGCTTGAGCCCAGGAGTTTGAGGTTGCTGTGAGCTAGGCTGACGCCATGGCACTCACTCTAGCCTGGGCAACAAAGCGAGACTGTGTCTCAAAAAAAAAAAAAAAAAAAAAAAAAGAAAAGCAGTATCATCGAAAAGCAGTTACTGATTCACACTCATGTATAAATAACTGGTTATTGAAGTTTTTACATTTTAAGGAAGCTTATCAAAATTTATTCATCCTAGCCAGGTGCATTAGTGTGCACCTGTTGTCCCAGCTACTTAGGAAGATGAAACAGAAGTAGGGTTTCAGCCCAGCCTGGGCAACACAGTGAGACTCCATCTCTTAAAAAAGAAAATTAAAAAAAAAAAAAAAAGACGCAAAAAACTTTAAAAAATTTTATTTATCTTTCAGGGATTGTAACAAAGGGAAAGAAAAAATTTAGGCAGAATGGAGAAGGAAAATAGTACTGGGCATACTTTCTCCACTGCTTTTTTCACAGCAAGCTTTATTTCTGGACATAAGCAATTTTAAAAAAGAGAAAAATCGCCTTTCAAAGACAACAGCAGAGGTTCAGGGGTTTGGACTATGACTATAATTATTTGTGTAATGGGTACTACTTATAGAAAGCCTTCTGAACTTCTAGAATGCTTACAATTTTTTTCTCCCCAAAGTTTTCACTTTAAGTATCCAATTTTCCTTGTATTTGACAATCTTTAGAACTAAACAGCCTTTGCAAAACTAGAATTTGAGTTTTATATTTAACTAAAATGGTGCAGAGTGTGATGCTACTTAATTTCTCTAAAAAATACAAAATTAAAGAATATTTAATTAGTCTGAGTGATTTTTCCAGATAGTTCTTACTGGTTCTATTTTCCCAAACCAGAGAGTAAAAGAACAAAGGATAACCAAAACGTAGAAATATTAACTAAAATTTTATAGTAGAAAGTGACAAAGATCATTCTTGGAAGGCTAAATCTTTTCTTCAAACTATTTTTTCAAACAAAAGATTTCAAGTCCCAGTTAATGACCCGTTATTTTGCAGTTAAAATTAGTATTTTAAAATTTTGACAAAACATTGTAATCTGTAAAGATGTTTGGATTCTGAACAGGGCACTTGATTTGTATTGTTTAAATTTCACCCCCTTTTCAATGGTCTAGCTGTAAAAATAGATCATAAAATGCAGATTCTCCAAATTTTAAAAAAAGGGACTTTAGGAAGATATAATCTACTAACCTTATTTCACAGATTTAAAAAATTCCTAGTTACTGTGCTTGCCAAATATTATGCAGTTTTATTAGCTAGAACAAAACCTAGGTCTGAAAAATTTGACCAAGTAACTAAAGTGCTACCTTAATTTTCTTTGTTCTATTGGCAAAGTTCTTTAGCTGCTAAATTTTCCTGAATTCTTAATTACATGGGAGTGAGGGGGAACACACATGAACATAACCCCTTAGGAGCTAACTTCCATCAGAGACATAACCAAGTCTTCTATACCTGCTTATCAACTGATACTAATTACAATAATAATCCAACTTACTGTTACTTACTTTCTTGAATCTAAACCTCTTTTAATCAGATTTCTATTTGCTGTTTTGTTTACAATTCTGTCATAAACTTACTTGAAAATATCAGAGATAAGAATTTGCTTAAGCATTTTATTAACAGATTGTTTTTAGTGCCTGAAAAAGGCTTTATTTGGGAAAAGATGGAAAAAAGTCTATTCCAACAATATCAGACATATAAAATTTCTAAAAGACTTGCTATATTGCTGAAAAATTTCTGTAGGCAAAATATGGTTGTATTTTAAAAACTCCCTGAAATCTCTAAGGAAGAAGAATTATTTTAAGCACAAAATAAATGAAAAATCCTTTCATTTTATGATTCTACCAAGTTGGACTTAATTTTTTAAAAATAAGATATTCAAAGAAAAAACTTCAAATGTCAAAACATTTATTTTATTCCTCTTGCTTTACTTTCTTAAATAACTATAGTAGGAAGAGAATCAGAAGGCTCCAGAACATTTAAAAATCTGTATATGAAATTCTGATTAAATAGGATTCATGAGAGGCTTCAACTTTATTTATTTTTTGTTTTTCCTTTTTAAAAAAATCTCTTTTCTTTTGCCCTTGGACACATATTAATGTTTTATTTCTTAAAAAACAAGAACAAAAAACCAACCCTGAGTCAAGTAAAGCAAAATGTGAAGATCTGATAAATCTGGGTGCTCATCATATTATTTACATGTATTTTTGGAAAGATTAAAATAATTCACAATCTTTTTTTTAAAAAAAACACATTAACTGCCACATGAATTGTATGTAACTCACACTAGTTTTGAGCCTGGGGCCTCGTAAAGCACATGAAGACTCAATTCTCCAAAACAAATTCAATAAGCATTCTGTGAGTCACATACAATTCAATCAGCATGCAGTGTAAAAACTGATACTAGTGCCACATGAGTTGTGTATAATTCATGCACACAAAGCAATAAAAAATAACAAATTTTTCATTAAATTAGAAATGATCATTTTGTTTTTGAAGTTTTTATTGGGGCCCCAGGGGAAAAACTGTTTTTCTAATGTGGCAATGTGTTAAGATAGCGGTCCCCAACCTTTTTGGCACCAGGGACCAGCTTCGTGGAAGAGAATTTTTCCATGGATAGGGTAGGGGTGGTGGGGTGTGGGTGGGGAGAAGGGTGGATGTGAGTCATCAAGAGTGGGTGTAAATACACACGAAGCGTCATTCACTTGTCCGTTGCTCACCAGTGGTTCCTAAGTTTCATGGAAGACAATTTTTCCATGGGGGTGGGGGCTGGGGGAGTCAGTGGGGTGGGAATGCGGGCAGCAGAGCCATATTGGGGACCAGTGTTAAGAGATAACATCTTGCTCTGTTGCTAAGGCTGGAGTACAGTGGTGCGATCATTCCTCACTGTAACCTTGAACTCCTGGGCTCAAGTAATCCTCCTGCTTCAGCCTCTAGAGCAGCTGAGACTATAAGCATGCACCACCATGTCCAACTAATTTTTCTATATTTTTGTAGAAACAGGATTGTACTCTTGCTCAGTCTAGTCTCAAACTCCTGATCTCAAGCAATCCTCCCTCCTTGGCCTCTCAAAGTGCTAGGATTACAGGTGTGAGCCACCATGCCTGGCACTAGTTTGGATTTTTTTTAAAAAATACATGTAGGGTGACAATACAGCATGGATGAAAAGCCTTTAACCACAATAGAGTAAATATGTACAAAACTTGGCTGTTCTCTTATGAAAAGTTATATTCTCCATGTTTAGAGGAGGCAGTTGGGGCTTTTATCTTAGCTGAAAATAAGAAAAGACGGTGTCAGGAATATGTATTCTTAGTGGGAGTTTTTATTAAAAAAACGGGACAGCCTTTAAACGTGGTTTAATGTACCAACTATAACATGATGAAATCCAATCGTTGCTTCACAGGGCTTAAAAAATATCTTGAACAGAGAAAAGCCCCCCCACCCCCCGCTTTTTGGTCTCTTTTTAAAATATAGAGAATACTTGGAGAAAGCCCAGATGTAGAAATCCAAGTTATGTTTATATAGCCTATTAAAATGGGCTTAAAAAAATAGCCTTAAAAAGCTAGCACCCTTCTTCCTAAATTCTGGAATTGCAAAGTTTGGGATGCTGTATCTCAGGAACAAGAATCTATCTATAGTTCAATTAAGGGCTTTTAATTTTTCTGGTTTGTTTCAAACTGCACACTCTTTCAGTAGGTGATAATATATTCCCTCTCAATAGATGACACAATATATAGTGTCAGAAGGCCACTGCTATCGTATATCCTTACAGGAAATTTTAGCTATTCTTTCAGATTTAATGGTCAGTTTACACAGGTGTGAACCAGTTTTAGGACCAAATATGCGTAGAGTCAAACGTACTCAGAAAACATAATGCAAGGCACTAAACAAAAGCACCTGCATTCAAGTTCTTTAAAAGATAGTTTACATGCAAGTCAGTGAAGGTATTGGGGGTGTGATGGGAGAGACTGTCCATTTTGTTTGCTACAAGAAAGAGTTTTCAAAGTTATTCAAAAGACATTAATGGTATCTAATCTAAGTTTAACTATATGTAAGGAAACTGAGGCCCAAAGTCTCAGAGTCATAGTTCATGTATTACTACATGAACAATGTTCCATATTTTTAAATAATTTCCTTTGGTAAATGGAATTTTGAGCTTCTCCCAACCAAAGCTGATTTTAGTCGGTAAGGTACTGCGATTCTTTAATCTTCTGTGATACATATCATTTTACCACACTAACTAGGTCTCATGTTTACTAATCTTATGCTCTTTTCACTACACCACTTTGCATCCTTTTCCTAAATGAGGTACCTAATGAAGCTTCTGTTGCTTGAAGTGAATCTATATTTTATAAATGTTGCAACTAACAAATACAAAATTGTAGGCACTCTGTGATCAATGACGTCCTTGCTATTCCTTAACACAGCAAGAAAGCTCCTGCTTGTACTACCAGCTTCTTCTGTTTATGAAATTCTTTCTCTGCATATTTCACTCACTTTCAGGTGGCTCAAATGTCCCCATATCAGAAATGTCCTCCCTAGCCACTCTATATAAAATATAAATATATAAATATAAATATAAAATATAAATTTTAAATTTATAAATTATAAATTTATAAATTATAAATATAAATATATAAATATAAATATATAAATATCTATATCTATATAAAATATAAAATAGCTATGCTATAATCTTATTCTTTCTAATATGTATCATCTTTTGACATATTAAGTATTTATTATGTTTTGTTTATGTAGAATGAATGTAAGTTCCACACAGTTTAGACATTGTAACTGCTGCAACTTTGTGTGTCTAAGATAGGGCCCAACAAAGTAAGCACTCAATAAATATTTCTTAAATGAACAAATGAATGTATAAAATGTGTATCTGATAAAGGACAATAAAGAGACATCTTAGAAGTGTAATAGCTGTTAGAATGACAAGTTTATTCGGGGTTTTTATTTTCTTTCCTTAATTTTACTTACTTACTTACTTATTTATTTATGAGACAGAGTCTCACTCTCTTGCCTGGGCTAGAATGCTGTGGTGTCAGCCTAGCTGATAGCAACTTGAAATTTCGGGGCTCAGCCTCCCAAGTAGCTGGGGCAACAGGCATGTGCCACCATGCCTGGCTAATTTTTTCTATATATTTTTAGTTGTTCAGCTAATTTCTTTCTATTTTTTTAGTAGAGACAGGGTCTTGCTCTTGCTCAGGCTGGTCTCGAACTCCTGAGCTCAAATATCTGCTCGCCTCAGCCTCCCAGAGTGCTAGGATTACAGGCGTGAGCCACCGCGCCCGGCCTTCTTTCCTTAATTTTATAAATGAGTTTATATTCTTTATTTTTAAATTATCTGAATAATCATTGGGCTACAACAAATTACAAATGGATTTTAGACAGTACGTATTCCAAAATGACTTTTAAAGTATTTTTCATTTGAAGCCATTTTTAGAAAGGTAGCTAGTAAGAAAGAGTCAATTACTTCTAATTTTTCTAAGATATTTTAACTGTTTTTCCATCTTAATTTACCTGTACAGTTAGGATAGTACTGCATTGATGTGATAGCTAAGCAAGAATGAATCTAATCTTAGAGCAGTGAAGCAGCACTATAAGAGGAAGTAAGAGTGGAATTTAGTGATTGATAAGCTCCCTTTTCCTCAATTAAGCAGATTTCTTTCCAGTAGGAATCTCATTCAGGTTCTCAGTATGAACAAATAATTAATTATGTGCCAATTCTAAACAGCTTTATGTCACAGGGAATGGCATAAAAGAAAGAAATAAGAAAAAATAATTTGAAAAAGTATTTTAAAACATAAAAAACTTTAGTTTGAGGTTCTACAAGAAAAAAATGATTTAAGATTATTCAAATCTGAATGAGAACATTCAAATTCTGCCCTAGAAATTATGAAGACATGATATTTATTTTCCATATTTTAAAATTTAATATATAGTCTTCATGGGGAATTGGTTCCAGGACATCACGCAGATATTAAAATCCATAGATACACAAGTCCCTGATGTAAAAGGGTATTGTATTTGCATATAACCTAAGCACATCCTCCTATATACTTTAAATGATCTCGAGATTACTTACCCATCTAAAATCTACCTACTTTCTAGAGCTTTCACCTAAATCTCAGGCCTAAACTATATAACAGACTGAAGCAAAAAGTTCTCCTTGCAAGTACACTCTAATGATTAGAGTCTATTCTCTAGATAGGAGATAGCTGATTAAAGTGGCAAAAAAATACACTAAAATTCCAAAAATGAGGCTCAATGCAAGCAACTTTTTATGTTATCAAATTCCAATATCTGGGATGATCTTTTTGAGGTAAAATTATTGTAACAGAATTTAACTTATTTTTCTATATCCTTTTCCAGCTTTCATTCCATCCTTCTCCCAAGATACAGGCTAAATCCTGTTAAGTGATGCTTCTGAAGCAAAATCCTCCCCTTTTAACCTATTTACCTGAATGGTTTTGAAAATTGTGTCACCAACACAAATCACTTTCATATACCAATCTTAAGCTCCTTTCTCCTTCCAAAGAACATACCATGAGAAGAGAAAAGGCAGGCAGCTCTTTCTCATTTACCGTATAAGGATTTTATAAAATTCGAGCTCTTTAAGCAAAACATCTAATAATAACAGCACCTTTTTATAGTTACAGTGTTTTCTATTTTTAAGGTACTTTCATATATATTATTTCATCCTTCAGCAGTCATGTGAAGTAAGTTTAATCGTTTTTATTCTCAGATCAGAAAGCTACTCAAAGACATTGTCATTTGGCCTAACAAGGCTGTTATGCAGAAAAGCTAGGACCAAACATTAAGCACAGCAACTCCCCATTCACTGCTCTTTCTACTGTGTCATACTGCCTCTATTTTAAAAATTGTTTTGATACATGTCAGAATTGCCTTCATAAATGAAATTTCATTTCCCCCTTAAAGTATCTCAACCATTATCTAATCTATATTGTATTATAAAGGAGAGATAAAGTAAGACCTAACTAAAGGAAAAGAATGCCAGCAAAATTCAACTTCATTTAAAATTTCCATGTAAAGACAAATGATCCAAAAATTACAAATAAATATTTCCTTTCTAATTGGAACCAAAGAAAGTAAAAATCCACAGAAATCAAGTTAAATTTCTAACAAAAATTGTAACCACACCATAGCTGGTTACCGTAATAGCCCAGAAAATAAGATAACTATGACACATTGAAATGAACTGCGAAAAGCATGCACAGTAAGGACATGCTTTCATTTAGAACAGCATGCTTCAATTAAATTTGCAGGCAATCTAAAAGAATGTAAAACTGATATATAGAACTTACCTACTTTGTAATTAAGTTAAATACATATTTATAAAAAGTTTGCTATCCTTTTTTTGGTCAGAACAAGCCAACAACAGCAAGTAGCCAGAAATTACAATTAATATAAAAGAAAAATTTAAGAGGAAATGGATTTACTAGACTCATTATATTGTCAGTCTTAGCATCTAGAAATGAGTGATTATTTGCAATGAGGTTGGCAAGACAGGAAACCGAGTTAAAATTTATCAATCTTTTAAATGGCTTTTCTAAGTATATCTTTTTTTAAAAAAAAAAAAAGAAAACTCCCTCTCGTATTTTATCCCCTTTTGTAATGCTATACTTATTTTTACTGTTCACCTTGAATCTTTAGATATCACAGAAATAAGATGGAGTTTTACAAATGTAGTTGGATTCACTAATCCAAATTACAATGATATTTCCTTTGCTAAGAGGAAAGTCAGGTAGTATAAATAATGAAAAGCCAAATAAGAGATCCAAGAAGAAATTAACTTAGAAGGCAACCAACTGCGTAGCTTATTCTTACCTTGGCTGTTTTTTTCACGGGTTGATATTTTTGCTGGTTGAGACAAAAATGACATATCTTACAATAAAAATTGGGCATTTTCATAAATGACTATAGCAATATACTTCTCTGATTACTATGAACTAATAAACTGAATGACAAGTCAATATTCTTATCAATTAACAAAAATTAAACTGATTTAGAAAAGTGAAATAAATAATAATAATAATTTCAATTTACCTTGGTTGATGATGACATCTTTATGCCTAAAAAAGGAATTCAAAGAACACTTTTATAATTTTATATGGTTGACCATTAGAATCACCTGAAGAAAATGTGAAAGCTTCGATGCCTAGGCCATTCTCTAGATAAATTAAGAAATTAAGAAATCGTTGGGCGTGGTGGCTCACGCCTGTAATCCTAGCTCTCTGGGAGGCCGAGGCAGGCGGATTGCTCTAGGTTAGGAGTTCGAAACCAGCCTGAGCAAGAGCGAGACTCCGTCTCTACCATAAATAGAAACATATCTAGAAAAAAAATTTAGTCGGGCATGGTGGCACATGCCTGTAGTCCCAGCTACTCGGGAGGCTGAGGCAGGAGGATCGCTTGAACCCAGGAGTTTGAGGTTGCTGTGAGCTAGGCTGACGCCATGGCACTCACTCTAGCCTGGGCAACAAAGTGAGACTCTGTCTTAAAAAAAAAAAAAAAAAAAGAAAAAGAAATTAAGAAATCAGTATTTTTTAGTTTCTCACTGGTCTCAACTACTCATATACACTATTTTATAAAATAATGTCCCCTAAGATCATCTAAATAGGGAAAGCACAAAAAGAACTTATGTGGTGCATACTTGTAATCCCAGCTAACTCAGGAGGATCCCTTGAGCCCGGGAGATCAAGGCTGCAGTAAGCTTTGATTGTGCCAAGCACTCCAGCCTGGGTAACAGGTCAACAGAGCAACATAGTGAGATCTCTTTTCAAAAAAAAAGAACTCACAAAAAACACTCAGATCTTACAGGATTACTATATAAATACTAAATTATAATATAGACTTAAAAAATTCAAAATAGACATAATTATATATGCAAATGTGATAATTACAGAATTATTAATTTTCAGATATAATAGAAAAGGTGTGATACTTACTTGTCTGCATTTTTTATAACTTTTGGTATTAATTTTGATGTTGAAGGTGTTCTCAATAATTTATTATGACTATCATCTGGATTTTCCCATGGATTATGTGACTTTTCATCTGTTGATGATCGTTTTATACTAGAAGAAACATATTAATTTCTTAGACAAAATTCTGAGTAGCAAAGATATGTAACTGACAGTTTAAATAGAACACAAGAGCAGCAATTAACATTTCCTTAAAGCTAATCCAGGAAAGAGAAGAAAGTATTAGTTGAAAGGCTCTGCTTAGATGAGTGAAGGATTTAAACAAGGCAATTACCAAGTCCGTTTTATAATTTTCTGTATTATTTAGAAAATTCACTAGAACAAATATCATCTGATTAAAAAAACTGTACTTTTATTATCAGAAAAATCTGAGTAATATTTCTCATAATTTGTAGCTATAAAACACTTGTACTTTTTCATAGTCAATGAATAACAAGGATGCCATTTTTATTTTTTATATAATGATGTCTTCATGTAATTAAATTATATATGGTACAAATGACAATTTCTGAATAAACTGTCTGACTAAATGTAAAACCCTTGTCTATATCTTTAGGAACAATTTTACCCACAATCAGAAATAAACAAGATTTGTCACAAGAATGTGGTATTATCAACGCTGATTTCCTGTATTTGTAACTGAAATTTGTTTATTCATAAATGATTTTTTGGCTGCATTGTTAATTATCCTCAAACTCATCCAGTCTTCAACACTTCTTGCAATAGTATATCCAAAGAGCAATTTAGAAGGGCAAGCACATTTCCAGGAGATCTCAAGAAGCTGAAAAAAAGATTCTGGGACAAAGGAGATTCCAAGTCAAATTAGAACCTTAAAGAGATCAATTAATAAAAAGCCACCTTGAACCACACACAATCCAAACGTGTGTAACATTAATAAGCTATTATCCAAGAAAAATTCCACAGGAGACCAGGCAGAAGAAGAATTACAAACCATTTAGATAGCAAAAGAATCTGCGTGAGACACACAGACAAAGCATTTTGCAAATAGTAAACATGCATCAATTAAGTCAAGGGTATTCTGGTTTCCCAAATTTCCATCAGAGACTTGAAGCAAAATATTAAATAATCAAATAAAATATAAATAAATCAAATAAAATCAAATAAATATATAAATAAATATCTGATCAAATAAAAATATAAATCATTTAGGAATGGTTGTCATGTATTTTACTAAAATTCTAGCCAGTTCGAGGAATAGTTTAATAGTGTCCTAAGATTTCCAAGCAGAAGTATGATAAAATATATTTATACCTAATCATAAAGTTTGAATCAGCATTTCTAAATAGGCAAATTTAATTAAGTAGTCTCAATATTTGATTACAAGGCAGCTGTAGCGCTGAACTCCCAGCATGCAGGTTTAGATCCCCAACTCAGGCTCACACACATTGTTAGAATGTTTCTCCCTTCTCCCCCTCTCATAACTTAAAAATATTAATTATTACGGACACAGAGAGAAGCCCTCAAGCAAGCCTTTAAGCAAAGAAAAGACCAACTGGAATGGGTTTGTTTCTCTACTCAAGCAAGAACTTATCCTCCCAAGACCCAAAACTGAAACTGAGATGCAGCTATAACGAAGAGTCATTTGTTGAAAAGGGCCTTTGCAAGTTGAAGGTTGTAATGATGCCAAAATATGGTGAGGATAATTACACACGGCCATTTTCTATCCATGGCTATAAATTTATGCACAGTTTATGTAAATTAAAAAGTATTCTAAAATTTTATTATAAAAATATTGTTTTGGCTTTACAGTAGGTTATTTCAGCCTTCCTTTCATCAGATTATCTTAGCTTTTTTCCCACTTTTAACCGAGAAATTTTGACATTAAATCTTTATTCCCCAATGTGTTAAAAAACATAGATTATATTAATAACAATGAAGGGGGGGAAAAGCCATCAGGTTTTTCTCTTGGAATCCATAGCCAACTTTTTCCCAAGTCACAGAATTTAGGTATCATTACAACCATTCCCTAGCCCTGTACTCGGGGACAGTTAAAACCTTTTGGTGGGAGTAGGATTCTTGCTTTCTGGAGTTTGTCTGTGTATTTGGAGAGGCTGTGAAGAGGGCTGGGGAGAAGGTGATGCTCGAATTTGTGGACTTTGATCATTAGGGTGAGATTCCTCTTTTTTTTCTCTCTGTCCTTGTGGTTTTTCTTTCTTTTTTTCTGTACCACTGTAAAATAAAGTATAACATGGAACAACACACATTTAAACAAATAAAAAAATCAAATGATAGAAAAGTGATTATTATATAATTCAAAACCCTAAATCATACAGCTAATACAACTTATACTACTTATACTTTTCATTCAATAAGGAAAATATTACTTTGAAAACTCTGGAAGCTATTAAAATCTTAAGTGAAGAATTTATAAAAATTCTAAGGCAGTATATCCTGTGAAGATTGCCCCTCTGGACAGAAATGGTCTCTAATGAATTCTGCCATCTAGGCAGATTTTGGGGGATATCAGCAGCTCTTACTGACCTCAATTTACCCAAATCAGAGGATTAGTGACACTTTCCATTACCAGTGTAAAGCACAGTGATTCATGCCCAAGACAAACTAAATGTTCATGTTTAACAGGTTATTTTCCAATTCCTCTGTTTCTTCTGTATACTTCTGCTCCTGCCAATTGAAGTTTAAACTTACCACAGAGTTAATGTTTTTTTCCCCAGGCCTGTTTATGACAGCTGTAGTTATTTTAATTACATAAGCTAATTAAATACAAAGAAAAATTGATGAAATATACATAGAAAAGAGAATTGCAATTTCTATGAAAACTAAGCTGAATGTACTGGAAAGACCATAGTTACTAAAAAACAAATGCTGTTAAATTTGGCATGGGTGACACAATTTTAACACTTTAATTGCCATGTGAGTTATATTTAACTCATGCTAATTTTGAGACTGCCTTGTGAAGCACAAGACGACTCAATTCTCTGAAACAAATTCGGTAAGTATGTCATGAGTCACATACAACTCCAGTGGTGTGCAGTGTAAAAATTGATTCTAGGGCCGTGTGAGTTGTATATAACTCACGCAGAGAAAATAAAAAATAAATTTTTCATTAAATTAGAAAAAACTTCTGTTTTCAAAGTTTTTATTCTATTTTCATAAAATATTGTGGCCCCAAGGAAAAAAAATTTTTTCTAGTGTGGCAGTCAATGTGTTAAAACTCATAAAAAGATAGGTTCTAAATTATTTTGCCAGAGCTTTAAATTTCTTATTCTGCCTTAAAAAAATGAAACTAAAAGTTATTTCAAAAAACTAAAAGTAAAAAAAAATTTAAAAAAACAAACTAAAAGTTATGGAAAGTTATTTATGGGTATTATTTTATGTAAACCAAAAATGACTTTGATCAAAGACACATATTTAGAAAGGAGATGAGAGGCTTGCTCTTTCATTCTTAAGATTCTGCACTTTGACATTTGATTAATGAACCTCCTGCCATTCCTAATCACACTGGCTAATAGTACTTATACTGAACAGTCTTGACAATATCACAAAGCAGATAGAATCAAGACTTGGAGTTCTAGTGTTGAAAAAGTAGAAAACTATTAACTCTGTATAGCTCTTAATCCAAGGATCCTCTGTAATTTGACTATAAGGTACATAATCTATAAGGAAGTATGTTCAAGAACATTTTAAGCAAATATACACAGTATGTACAATTTAACTATTGATAATCATTATAAAAGTTTAAAATGTTATCATGATATTGTTTTGACAGTGACTTTTTAAATCTGATTCAGGTCTGGTATCTTCTGTCTGCAGACTGGCCCCTTGACTATCTATTTCATATTCCATTAAAAAAATGTGCTAAGAAATATAATTCTACCTCAAAAATATCAGATTGACTAAAAACTGAGTTGGAAGTTACTACTTTGTTGATCTTCAAACTATCCTGAATGCATAGGCCACTAGTTTTATGTGGGCCCAGTACAACCTAAAAGAAGAGTTTCCTTCTGGATTATATGAAAGCAAAATACAGGGCCCTGTCTGAGATTGCTGAATCAACATTGTGCATGATACTGATCACTACATAGCAACAGTACAATAGCTATGTAAGAAAATGGGCTGAATCCAAATTTTTACTGGATACATGAAGTTTATCAAAAATCGTATTACCGGCCGGGCGCTGTGGCTCACGCCTGTAATCCTAGCTCTTGGGAGGCTGAGGCGGGCGGATTGCTCAAGGTCAGGAGTTCAAAACCAGCCTGAGCAAGAGCGAGACCCCGTCTCTACTATAAACAGAAAGAAATTAATTGGCCAACTGATATATATATATATATATAAAAAAAAAAAATTAGCCGGGCATAGTGGCGCATGCCTGTAGTCCCAGCTACTCGGGAGGCTGAGGCAGAAGGATCACTCGAGCCCAGGAGTTTGAGGTTGCTGTGAGCTAGGCTGACGCCACGGCACTCACTCTAGCCTGGACAACAAAGTGAGACTCTGTCTCAAAAAAAAAAAAAAAAAAAAAAATCGTATTACCACCATGAGTTTGTTTTCTTATAATTTGTCCTTTTCTCCTGAAAATGGAACACAGATAATAAATTTTGGCATCCTTTGGAGGGGGCAGTCTATATTCTGTAATAATGACTTCAAAGACTGAATTATAGAAGAAATTCTTCACCATTCCTGCAGCCAACTGTTTGGTTAAACATCTGTAAATCCATGTTGATAAATGACTCAGTCATTGGGATTAGTTTAGTGAGATAAGCATTTTCCATCAGTACATTGTTATACATTATCTTATTACTTAAGGTTTCTCTTCACTAATTCTTTATAGAAAACAGTTTTAAGAATATGTAGTTGATCTCTTATGGTCTCTCTAAACTCCACATGGAAAATTTGCTAGGGGGGAAAAGGGGGAAAATTCTGTAAGTAATTTTATTAGAATAAAGTAATTGATGAAAAGAACATATAGAATCCAAATCTGTAATCCACTAAAACTTGTATATTGTAGTAATTCCACAACATTCCTGTCCATCATCCCTTAACTTGCACACACAAACACACACACCCCACACAATTCTATAATATTTTGAATTAAGCCTTAATATTATATTTAAAGAATAAAAGTTAGCCAGGTGTGGTGGTTCACACCTATAATCCGAGCTACTCAGGAGGCTTACAGTGAAGGATCACTTGAGGCTAGGAGTTTGTGACCAGCCTGAGTAATATAGCAAGATCCCACTCACCCCATCTCCCTACCTTGACTCTAAAAAAAAATTAGCCAGATGTGGTGGTGCATGCCTGTGGTCCCAGCTACTCGGGAGCCTAAGGTGGAGGACTGCTTGAGCCCAGGAGTTTGAGGACGCAGTAAGCTATAATGGCACTACTGCATTCCAGTCTGGGCGAAAGAGACCTTGTCTCTTAAAAAAAAAAAAAGACAACAAAAGTTATAGTAGCATTTAACCTCCCACTGATGTAGATACATATAAAAGATTCTGCCTTCCCTTTAAAAATGCTGTATCAAATACAATATATCATTTGTTATGGAAAATTCACTAATATAGTTTCTTTAAATATAGCAATACTTATCAATAAATGCTTATTAAAAAGAAATAATTAAAAAGAAACAAAAGCTTCCTCATACAACTCAAGAGGTATGATAAATGCAAATGCAGTGAGCATAGGCTAGATACCTCTACATTCACAGTTAAAGAATTCAAAGGACATGTTCCCTTGTACCATACAGCTCTATTTCATATTCTTTTCAAAAGCAGATTGTCCTATCACAGTCAGACAATTTTGCAATGTTAGCTTTTTTCCCCTTTTACAAATGGGTACCTTTTAGCAGCAGATGAGAGTGTTTGTTTTCTTGCAATTGACACAGAGCTGGCATAACTTGGTTTTCTGTTTGTTCCACTGTCACTGGTTTTACAAGATGTGGAAGGTTCTCGAAGGCTGGGCTGGCCTAAAGACATTTAAGCAAAAAAATTTTATATCAAACTTAAAAATATTCCTCAAAGACTGACATTTAAAAAATTAAGTCCATTAGTGTTTATAGCTAGTGAGTTGACTGTCCCCTTGATATTTAACACCTGATATTACTGCCTCAAGACTTAATCTCATCAAAACAAACCTATAGAAAAGCCATGCTGAGTTGCTAAAATGCATGCAAGGCTAATTCTCTTATCTTTGGTTTGCTCTCCATACATTAGCAGCTTTAAAGCACATGATTCAAAAGTTGTGCCTCAAGTAAACCATAAATCCCTTATCACTGATCTTCCAAAATAGCTCAGGTTTTGTTGAAACCATAAATTTTAAATCCTAGAAACCATAAATGTTAAGTTCTAGAATGTTATTCCATATAAATAAAGCATAAGTATATGAAGTAATCTCTGCTTTAACGTATACAGTAGAAGCAGTGGAATATACCTGAGATGGGTATGTTGGTGTGGTCAGAAGACTCAAAGTCACAAGATAAGACAATCACATGTACTAAGAGTCAAGTTTACTTAAAGATTTGGGAACAGAATAGTTTTGAATTTTTGGACTCAGTTTTCTCACATGCACAAAAGCAAAATCTAACTTTTTGATTAAGCCAATCTCATGCTTGTTTGCTTCTTTTCATAAAAGCACAGAGAGTAAAAAACTTTTACATATAGGAACTAACTAAAATATCTGGCATCCTACAGTGTTCCATGAATGGTAGTATAACACTGCATTTTTGTTAAGAATAAGCTGTTGTGGGCCACTTGTATCCTAATCACCTAAAGTGCTTTCATAATATAGATTCCTAGGTCCTACCTCAGAATGAATGAATCCGGAGGGGGAGACCTACTGCATTTATTTTTTGAAACTTCCCAGGAAAATTTTCACATATAATAAGGTATAATAAGATCTCAATTTTTTTAATTTTAGCGTATTATGGGGGTACAAATGTTTAGGTTACATACATTGCCCATGCCCTTCCCCTCTCTAGTAAGAGCTTCAAGCGTGTCCATCCTCCAAACGTTGCACATCTTACTCATTGTGGTTGTATATGCCCTGTCCTCCTCCCCCCTCCCACCCTCCTGACACCCGATAAATGTTCCTCCTATATGTCCACTTAGGTGTTGATCCATTAATACCAATTTGCTGGTGAGTACATGTGGTGCTGGTTTTTCCATTGTTGAGATACTTCACTTAGTAGAATGGGTTACAGCTGTATCCAGGAATCTATAAGAGGTGCTATATCATCATTGTTTCTTAAAGCTGAGTAGTACTCCATGGTATACATATACCACATTTTATTAATCCACTCATGAATTAATGGGCACTTGGGTTGTTTCCACAGCTTTGCAATTGTGAATTGTGCTGCTATAAACATTCGAGTGCAGGTGTCTTTTTCATAAAGTGACTTTTGATCTTTTGGGTAGATGCCCAGTAGTGGAATTGCTGGATCAAATGGTAGATCTACTTGTATCGCTTTGAGGTATCTCCATATTGCTTTCCACAGAGGTTGAACTAGTTTGCAGTCCCACCAGCAGTGTAGGAGAATAACACCCCAATTATGTTAATACCACTGGTCATCAACTTTAGTGCTAGCCTGCTAAACAGGTGACTTCTTTTATCAACAGCATTTTTTTTATTGTGGTAAAATACTCATAAAACTTCCCATTTTAACCATTTAAAAGTGTACAATTCAGTGGCATTTAGTATATTCACAGTGTTGTGCAACCATCACCACTATCAAGTTTCAGAACATTTTTATCACCCCAAATAGAAATACCATACCCATTCAGTTACCCATTCAGTAGTCAACTCTCTATAGAGGCCTTCCTCCTCCCAGCCCGTCAACCATTAATCTGCTTTGTCTCTAGAGATCTCCTTATTCTGGATATCTTATACACAAGGAATCATACAATATGTGCCCTTTTGTGTTCGGTTTCTTTCATATAATACAATGTTTGGTTCATCATGCTAAGCATGTATGAGTATTTCATTCTTTTTTATGGCTGAAGAATATTCCAATGCATGGATATACTATATTTTGTTTATCCACTCATCTGTTGATAAACATCTAGACTGTTTCCACATTTTGGCTATAGTGAATAGTGCTGCCATGAATATTTGTGTACAAGCTTTTGTTTGAACACCTGTTTTTAATTATTTTGGGTTTATACCTAGGAGTGGAATTGCTGGGTCATTTGGTTGTACTATATTTAACTTATTGAGGAACTGTCAAACACAGTGAGTGCACCATTTTACAATCCTGCCAGCAATGGATGAGGATTCCAATTTGACCATATCCTTGCTAACACTTGTTATTTTCAGGTTTTTTTTTTTTAATTACAGCCATCTCAGAGGGTATGAAGTGCTATCTTATCTTATCTCATAACTTTTGGGTTCACTGATTCTATTTTTCTATTTTCTACTTCATTTATTTCTGCTCTAATCTTTATTTTCTTCTTTCTACTAGCTTTGGATTTAGTTTTTGTTTTTTTCTTTTATAGTTCCTTAAGGTGTAAAGTTGGGTTACTGATTTCAGACCTTTCTTCTTTTTTAATGTAGGCATTTATAGCTAAAAGATTTCCTCCAAGCACTGCTTTGCCAACAGCTGGTTTTTGAAATATGTTTTTTTACTTTTTATCATAAACAAATCCCCACTAGCCACTATTATTAATATATATATATACATACATACATACACACACACCACCTACAATTCACTTTCTATGCTTTTTTTTTTTTTTTTTTAAAGACAGTCTTACTCTATCATCCCAGGTAGAGTGCAGTGGCGTCATCGTGGCTCACTGCAACCTTAAACTCCTGGGCTAATCATCCTGCTTCAGCTTTATGAGTAGCTGGGACTACGGGAGCATACCACAGCACTTGGCTAATTTTTTCTATTTTTAGTTGAGACGGGGTCTTGCTGTTACTCAGGGTGGTCTCGAACTCCTGAGCTTAAGCAATCCTCCCTTCTTGGCCTCCCAGGGTGCTAGGATTACAGGCATGAGCTACTGTGCCTGCCCTTTACGCTATCTTTCAATGTCCCAAACCTTATGTCAAAAAAGAGATTAATCACACCCATTAGGATGATTATTATAAAAAATTAAACAGGAAAAAAAACAAGTGATGGCAAGGATGTAGACAAACTGGAACCCTACTGGTAGGAATGTAAATGTTGCAGCCATTGTGGAAAACAACATGGTAGTTTCTCAAAAAACTAAACACAGGATTACCATATTGATTCAGCAATTCCACTTCTCAGGATAAACACAAAAGAACTGAAAGCAGAAACTCAAACGGATATCTATACACCAATGGTCACAGCAATAATATTCAATAGTTAAAAGGTGGAAACAACCCAAATGTCCACTGACGGATGAAAAGATAACCAAATGTGGTATGTACATACAATGGAATATTATTCAACCTTAAAAACGGAATGAAATTGTGACACATATTATAAGAACCTTTAAGAAGAACAACCTTAAGAAGGACCTTTAAGACATTATGCTAACTAAAATAAGCCAGTCACAAAAACATAAATATTGTATGATTCCATTTAGATGAGGTACCTACAGTAGCCAAATTCATAGAAACAGAAAATAAAATGGTGGTTGCTAGGAGTTGGAGGTGAGAAGACAATGTGGAATTACGGTTCAACAGGTACAGAGTTTACTGTTCAGTGGGTATAGAGTTTCAGTTTGGGAAGATGAAAAAGTTCTAGAGATGGATAGTGGCGATGGCTGCACAACAATGTAAATATATTTAATGCCACTGAACTGTACACCAAAAAAATGGTTAAAGTGCTAAATTTTACATTATGTATAAAAATGATCACATTACCATCATTTCTTTTTAATTAATTAAAAACCCCAAAAAATGTTTGTGCAATTATTTGAATATTTTATGTTTATTATATAAAATGAATGGAAAAAGGCCTGGCACGGTGGCTCATGCCTGTAATCCTAGCACTTGGGGAGGCTGAGGAGGGAGGACTGCTTGAGGTCAAGAGTTTGAAACTAGTCTCTACAAGAGCAAGACCCCGTCTCTACTAAAAATAGAGACATTAGCCAGGCAACTAAAAATAGGAAAAAATTAGCTGGGCATGGTGGCACACACCTGTAGCCCCAGCTACTTGGGAAGCTGAGGCAGGAGGATTGCTTGAGCCCAGGAGTTTGAGGTTGCTGTGAGCTAGGCTGACACCATAGCACTCGAGCCTAGCACCAGTATGTCTCCAAAAAAAAAAAAAAAAAAAAAAAAGAATGGAAAAATAGAAAGGTGAAAGTGCTTATGTGAGTGAAAAAGTAGGTCTCAACAATATATGACTGAAAATTATCAAGTACTATATATTGAAAATGGCAAGTCTTTAGCCTAAGCTGGACTCTCATAAAGATTTGGTTGATTGCAGTCACTTGTGAAAGAAAACAAAATTTAAAACACTGGAGAAATTTTGAAACCACACCAAAGACTAAAGTATGAATGATAATTTTATTATATTTTTGACTTCTTTATTAGATTCTCCCTCTCTCCCAACATATATACACGATGTAAGCCTTTCGGCAATGAATTACATATGAATGTTCTCTGTTTCTGAGGAACTGGAGTGCAGTAGTGAGACAGACAATAGATCAACAGTTACATTCTGGGTTTCTTATTTTAAATACGTCAGACACTGTCTAATGAACACACACATAAACAGAGAAAGGTTTCTTCACATTCTTATACCTGTTTCAGGAAGAAAGAAGAGCTTTATTTCATGCATGCCAAGTCATCAATTGTCACCAATAGAAAAACAAACATATTATACTCTCCATTATGAAATAACCCTTTCAGTTTCTAAATATTTCAATTAGGGTCACAATATGCATAAGGAGTAATAAGTCCTTTGTAACCCATTTGGAATTTAATAACTTGTGGGTTTTTTTATTTGCTAGATGCCAACAAATTACTAGAAATGTTTACAAAATATATACATAACTCTTTATATGTATAATACATATACACACAATATCTGCTTTTAATACGTAATAGGATTGTTTCAGTTGCTTTTGAATTTCTGCATTCTTTTAATGTCATTTAAAAAAATAATTACAGGAATTTTTATCATTCTTTTTACCAATGCTTCAAATGCCATATCAACTTCAACTTTGTATTTGTAGCAATTACAAACCTAAATTGACATTTCATCTTGATACTGATGTGATTCCTGTGATTCCTTCCTTAGCAATTTTAACTTTATGGTAAAGTTTTAGTTACTGATTATGAAATATAATATACTGAATATGAATATATTCTTACAAAGACTGAGCCACCCTAAAACCTTTAATTAATCATTACATAAAATGCTACTGCGAAGAAACAAATTAAAAACAGATCAACTGAAACTTTGCAGAAGTCTTCTAATCCTGTTCAAATTACCCCATTCTGTAAGAACTGCTGTGAAGTTTATAGTGAAAGAAAAATAAAAGAGATTACTTAGCCATTACCAGAATTGAAATCCTGGTTTTGCCTTTTGAATCATGTATCTATTTATTATTGGAGCTGAGGTCCCTACATAACCCTTCCTGAACACATCCCCACTTTCTCCCTCCTAGATGGTACCATTTAGTTCGGGTGCTTTTGATTTGCGATAACATCACCTAATACAGGGGAATAACTTTCTGAGTGTTTGGCCAAAGCAGACAGTAGTAACCATGGAAAAGGGAAAGTTTGAAAAAAGGTTAGAAGAAGAGAAAGATTAGCTGAAGAGACAAAAAACAGAAAGATCATTTCAGGAAATAATTTGAGGCCTTAATGGATGGGTAAAATTTTGATCAGGAGAAGGGTAAACCTGGCTCATGGAGTAAGAATTCCAGTTGATACTTAAAATCTTTTACCAATCCCAGATTCTCTATCACATGCGCTATGGCTCCATCTGTATACCTCTTCCACTCTCTTCATTTTCAAACTCCTTGCCACTTTTCCCAGTCTGTTGATTACCTTCCTTCATTCTTTGAGAAGATTGAGGGCTACATTTACTCCATCAAATTTTATCTTCTCCATTTGGAATTATTAATATATCTGTACATTTCTCCTTTCCTCTCGTCTCACAGGAAGATGTACCCTTAGTCCTTTCAACTCCTAGCCACTAGTTTTTTAAAAGTATTTTTTTTTTTTTTTGAGACAGAGTCTCACTTTGTTGCCCAGGCTAGAGTGAGTGCCGTGGCGTCAGCCTAGCTCACAGCAACCTCAAACTCCTGGGCTCGAGTGATCCTTCTGCCTCAGCCTCCCAGGTAGCTGGGACTACAGGCATGCGCCACCATGCCCGGCTAATTTTTTTTATATATATATCAGTTGGCCAATTAATTTCTTTCTATTTATAGTAGAGACGGGGTCTCGCTCTTGCTCAGGCTGGTTTTGAACTCCTGACCTTGAGCAATCCGCCCGCCTCGGCCTCCCAAGAGCTAGGATTACAGGCGTGAGCCACAGCGCCCGGCCTAAAAGTATATTTTGAATGGAAATGACAAAGAAGCATCTGACTCTCAAAGAAAAATGTAAATGGTAATTGCTCTGCAAATTACTCTGTAAATGGTAATTGCTGCCTGGTCTAAGGCAATTTCCACTAATAAACAGTCATGCGGCACATATGATGTCTCGGTCCATGATGAACCACATACATGATGGTGGTCCCATATGATTATAATACCATATTTTTACTGTACCTTTTCTATGTTTAGATACACAAACACACTGTGTTGCAACTGCCTACAGTATTCACTACAGTAACATGCTGTACAGATTTGTAGCCTAGGAGCAATATCCTATAGCCTAGGTATATAGGAGGTTACACCATCTGGGTTTGTGTAAGCACATTCTATGATGTTCAAATGATGCAATTGCCTAACGATGCATTTCTCAGAACATATCCCTGTCAGTAACTGATGCATAACTCTACTTATACACACAAAGAGCAACACACAAAGAGCAACGCACAAGTCTCTGAGGTGTTGTCAAAATAATGAGATAACGAGACACTCCCTCATCTCCTACCATAATTATCAGTCATTTTAGCGTAAGAGCCCCCTCCAAGGAAATTCATACCTTGCCAACCTGATGAATGTAATTTACTTATCAACAACATTTACAGCAAACCTATGACAATCCTTGCCTTCTCTCAAATGTTATTTGGGGTAGACTGGTGCCTTTACAGTACCCCAGCATTTTACAAAATTAAGAATGTTTCTTTTGGAGAACTGACCTATACATTTCAATTTTGCTTCTGGGTTCTTTTATTTCTCAAGTGGCAATCACAATGCTTCATACTTTGGTTTAACTAGCAGTTTCTTGATTTAAATGACTAATTGCCACCTTCAGATAATTTGACTTTTTTACCGCTGTATCATTGTATACTAACAGCTTGTCTTCACATAATGCCACTAGACTGTATTCTCAAATTACATTCATTTGGTCACCCCAAGAGGTCCTAATGGGTTTCCCAGTCACCAGCTGTGACATAATTTGTCTTCCTGGCAGTTAAAACTGCCAAAGTGTTCCCTGGGCCTTCCCTTTTGCTCCAAAGTACAGGTAATTTTTTTCTTTTGGCAAGCATTCAGTTGCAACTGGTGCATATATTATGAACATATGCTGTCAAAAGGAAAGAATTCTCTGATAGAGGAGAAGGCATATGAGAAATTTAAATGACTGGCCACCTTAAAAACTAATGGGAAAACTTTCTACCTCATTTAAGTGTCTGGCTTAATATACTCAAGAAAAAAATGGGGCTTAGCTTTAAATATTGCTGGCACACTGTAAAAGATAAACTAAAAGAAGAGAACCAAAATGACTAGTTAGGTGTGTTTCTGATTTTTGGCATTTACTGAATGGCAATACTACTATGAAGTGACATAGCAGAATTAAGTCCTTAACACATACCATTAACATCTAGTTTTAGCCATACAGAAGCCAAGTGACGTCCCCTCGTATCACCACCACCTGGCAAAACTATATTAATAGTTGTCTTCAGCAAAAAGAAGTTGACCTATCCTTTTATCCATTGCTTCATGAAACAGTTCCATCCTATTTATACTCAGGAGTTTAGTCTGACTTCTAAAGAAAAATCCTCTACAAAATGTAAATAGTTTAAGAAGATGATAGTGATCATTGTCCTGTCACTAATTCATGTGAAAGTAAATAAATATTATAAACTCTACTTCACAGGAGGCTAAAACAATTCATGAGATAAAACTGTCCAGAGTATCATTAGTATAAATGATTTTACTTTGTAAGTGAAGAAAAACACAAATCCCTATAAAATAATTTCATTTTTAAGAAGCATTTTATGAGAAACTTCTCTTATTTGAAAATACTTTGCAGAACATGTTTATTCCAAATATATCAACCTTGTTTAATGTTAAAACTGATAGTTAATGTATTTTAGGCTATCACAAATGCCAATAGTGTAAAATCACTGAATATTTTTTCCAATTACTTTCCACAGTATACTGTATATAAACTCTAAGATAAAGCTGTTTAGAGTTTCCAGAACAAAATTATGATACTTTAAATATTTATTTCTCTTGATGTTTTAATATAAATATTGGAAAACATAATTAGTCAGGCAAGTTTTTCTAGTAAAGGGATATAGAGTAATTAATTCTTAACAATGAATTATACTCATCTATAATTATTTCCCTTAAAGATTATATAATCAACAATCCCATCAATCCATTTTATAGACTGCCACTGCCTGTGTCCAAGTAACAAAGTAACTTAAAGTGGAATACTACTCAGCCATAAAGAAGAATGAAATAATGTCTTTCGGAGCAACTTGGATGGAACTGGAAGTCATTATCCTAAGTGAAGTATCTCAGAAATGTAAAAACAAATGCTGCATGTACTCAGTTATATGTGCGAGCTAAACTATGGGTATACACAGTCACACAGAGTGGTATAATGAACTTTGGAGACTCAGAGGTAGAAGAGTGGGAGTGGGGTGAGGGATCAAAAAATACATATCAAGTACAATGAACACTATTTGGGTGCTAGGTTCACTAAAACCCCTGATTTCACCATTTATACAAATTCATCCACGTAACAAAAAACCACTTAAAAAAAGTAACTGAAAGAATAATCAGTAATGGACCCCATTTCAGAATGTAACCACATTAAGCATGTTATAAGAATATATAAAGCAGGCCGGGCGCGGTGGCTCACGCTTGTAATCCTAGCACTCTGGGAGGCCCAGGTGGGTGGATCATTCAAGGTCAAGAGTTCAAAACCAGTCTGAGCAAGAGCGAGACCCAGTCTCTACTATAAATAGAAAGAAATTAATTGGCCAACTAAAAATATATAGAAAAAATTAGCCGGGCATACTGGTGCATGCCTGTCGTCCCAGCTACTCGGGAGGCTGAGGCAGTAGGATCGCTTGAGCCCAGGAGTTTCAGGTTGCTGTGAGCTAGGCTGATGCCATGGCACTCTAGCCTGGACAACAGAGTGAGACTGTGTCTCAAACAAAACAAAACAAAAAATATACATATGTATATATAAAGTAAATTTATGAAGTAGAATTTTAGAATCAATTGAAAGAACCTTAGTACTTTTCTAATTAATAAGGTTATTAATAAGAATTAGGAGTTGGTATTATGTGAAAAGAAAAAGTTCCAATGTAGAAGCTACAGTGGCTCTATGGCTCCAGAAGTGGGTAATTCTGCACTAAAGAGCCATTAACAAAACTGATCCTAGATGTATTTTAGAAACAAAAGAATTATGAATAAGGACAATTAGAAAAGGACATGAGAGGACAACTTATAAAAAAATATATATGGCCTTGGAGAACAGGTATTATAATTTGTTAATTGTATTTATATTTCACAACAGTTAGAGGTAGGTGCTAAGTAACTGATGTGTCATACAAAATATAACTGCCGAATTATAAAAAAAGCAGTCTCTAAATTTCCCTAAAATATTTCAGAGTTTTCTTTATAGAAATATCTCTGTAAATAAAAAACACAACAGAACATTCTATAAATTTTTTCACTTAATACAAGATTACAATGTGCTGTTGTTTTAGCATAATAAAAAAATTTTGGGGGGGAGGGGGCATGGGCAATATATGTAACCTTAACACTTATACCCCCATAATATGCTAAAATAAAAAAATAAAAAATAAAAATTTTAATGTTTTTAAAGACTAAATCCTCTTATAAAAATCAATTTATAACAAAATAAATTTTTTTTCCTGGCTTGGTCTTGGCAGTCCTCAAAGTTGGTTCTCAAAAAAATTTAAAAACCACAATATAACATTATTGGCTAGAGTGGTTTCTATCAAGTGTTTTGCCAAACTCTCAAGTCCTTTACTCCTTGTCATTGACACATTTATCTCATTACCACTAATGAAAGGATCAATCTTGCCTTCTAACTCTCTACTGTTAACATGTAGGCCCAAAGTGCTTAAAGGTGGGAGATAAAATAGTGAGAATCACAAAATCAGGTAGAATGATACCCACCCCCAAACCCTCAGGGTCACTGAGTATTTTTTTGTATACCCATGTTTTTTCATTCTCCACTCTAATTATTCCAAACATTTATTCCCTTTTTCTACCACCCAGGACCCATCTTACTTTCTTAAAGGGTATCACTGTCTCCTACAGAGAAAGTGCTAAGGATTGAAAATTCCAGCCCTGACAACTATGAATATATGTTGACCTCTACTCAGTTTTATCTTTCCATTCTATCTCAGAAGCAGTAGCCTTCTTTCTGTTTAAGACTAATAGTTTCTCAATTGCTCTCAGATCTCTTCTCAAACTCTCAGGAAACTTGCCTCATCAATTACCACCTGGCTTCCCCATATCATTTTCCTCTCTACTGTCTTTTTGTCCTCAACGTATCTTTGTGTTCAAGTCTATAACATGTTAAAAAATAGAAAATTTTAAAAAATTATAATGAGCCTTCAATTTAGTATCCTCTTCTAGCTATTACCATCATTCCCATCAGGCAAATTTTTTGAAAGACTGGCTATAATTTGCTGCTCTCAATCCCATAATTCTTCTCAATTGCTGTTTCTAAAAATACTGGAATTTGATTTGCAATCCTATCACTCCACTAAAATTGCTTCAGAGAGGTTTCTAATATTCTCATAAGTGCCAAATCCAATGGTCACCTCTCAGTCTTTATTTGACCTCTTTATAGCAGCTGGCAACATGAATCACTCTTTCTTTGCTACGCTGAAATGCTGGAGCTCCCAATGGAACTCTCCTGGTCTGCCTTCTCATTTTACATCCTATTTCTATGGCTTCAATCATTATCCATAAACTGAACATTCCCAAATTCTTATTGCTAGCCAAGACTAACATAAGCACTAGACCTGTAATTCAGCTATTTATATATATATCTATCTATATGCCATATATACCCCCAACTCAACATTTAGAAACTGAATTCATAATCTTTCTTCCAAAACTGTTTCTAATATGCTGGTTAACTGCACTGTCTCCTATCTATCTAGAATTTGGAAGTTAAGTAAGACTCCTCCCTAGGGTAACAATTTCCACTGACTTATTGTAGTAAGGAGGTAAGCCAATGAACATTTTCACTTTTTCCACCGAGAAAATGGGGATAATCACACTTATCTCCATCTACTCTACCAAGAAAACAGTAAGATTTATGAAATAATATGTTTACATGCTTGATTAATGTGAAAGAATTTAAAATTCTCTCTCAATGGTTGAAGGAAGGGAAAGGCCACACTACATGTGTCCCAAACTCAGAGCAAGAGTCCTTATCACACTGCTTCTCTCAACCTTGAAAACTCCCAATGTCTGGAAATTAATATTCCCATTGTACTGGGGCTGGCAGTAAGTTTCAGGGCTTAAATTAATTTTTTCAGTATTCTATTAATGACCACAGAGGGCTCAGAATAAAACTATTTAAACTATAATGATTTAAATTGTGTTTCTGTAATGATAATACAATCGATTTAAAAAATATGAGCACCTACCTGCTATGTTCAAGACAGAATGGGAGACACAAAAAGAAGATTCAGTTCCTGCCCTCAGTAAATGTATTATCTAGCTGGAAGATACTAACTTCACACAAATACTATGACATAAAAGCCTGTAAGTGCAATCAATGATATTACACAAAAATTCCCAGTGTAAAATAATAAACAAACTTTCAGATTTGGGAATAAAGAAAAAGGTCATGAAGAACAAACTAAAATCACACATAATCGAAATGAGAAACTAGTTTTATATTCTCAATTTCAATTTTCAAAGAAAATGTTGCAAAAAGACTCTTCCTACTTTACAACACATTTAATTACCTTTACCTGGGACTGATTTTTTCGCTGAGGCCACATGATCTTCAGAAATAGCAAGACGCCTCAAAACATCAGCCAAAGCTGCCTTTAACACGGTGATTTCATCTTCTTGTTGTTGAACTCGTAACTCAAGAGCTGAGAGCCGATCTTGAACATCAGAAGTACTTGCAGCAGAAATACTATCATCTATAAAATAGATATGAAATATTTTTAAAGTAAACTTCTTGAGAAAGAATTTTTGCAGTAAGAAAAACTAAGCCAGATAAGTCTTTTAAAAGATGGGGGGCGGGAAACCACAAAAAACCCCCACAACACCCCATTATGCTTACACAAAATAACTTCTACAAAGATTTTCATAGCTGTTTTAAATAATTTAAAATAATAAAAGCTAACAAATTTGACAAATAATTAAAATAATGAAAATTTTATGCATGGTCAAATTTTCCCTATTTTTATATCATCACCTCAATAGGTTTTCTCACCAAAATGTTCCCTAAATATATCACTTTGTGGACATCTGAAAACCATTCAAAGTATCCTTCTTAATTACCATAATATTATCATACTTCTCTACGAAAATAAAAAAGGAATACAAATCACTTCTGTTTTGCTTTATGTATCAGATAGGGAGCCCATCGCCTTCATAAGCAATGATGAGAAAGCGCCCTTTACTTCTGCTTTTACTATTATACTCTCCCAACCCCCACAAAGGGCAATACTGCTATGTCATTAGCAAAAGACTTTTTGCTTCTGTGTCTCTCTACCTAACACCCCAAACCTCTCTTTAAAAAGGTCTAGTTTTTATGAAGTACATACCTAATATTTGCTTTAGGTGTATAACAACAACAAAAAGACCATTTAAATAAGGTTTAGCTATAACACAATAATTACAAACTATTCTATTTGTTGGGCCAATCAGAATTCAAACATATGGAGAGAACAACAGCTATTGGTTAATTCACTATAAGCAGGGACATGTGGGGAAAATAACAATAACTGTAAAAAACACCCTGGGCTTACACTGAGGGGATATTTTAGCTTCTAACATAAGAGCTGTTTGGACCAGAGTGAGGTAATTTAAACTGGGTCAGTCATTCAGACAATAAGGCAGAGTGTGCCTTTTTTTCTCATACTGAGATAATGTGCCATGGATCTTGCTAAACAATTTAATTCAAAGTTTGAATTTTATAAAACAAAACAGCAATCTCAGCATTTAAAAACCAAAGCTATCACCATTACATTATGGCACAGTAAACAATATTCATATTTAAGATTACATAAGCCAACAGACCTCCTAGACATATACACGTATACTCTCTTCTGCCTTTACTGGTAATTTCATTGACAATCTTTGAGAAGGACTGGTATCGTAGGAAAAGCTGGGTTTTATCTTTAGACATCAAATTCTGGTTCTGTATTAATTAGTTACATAATCTTAGGCAACTTAGCTCTTCGAGCCTTAATTTCTTCAACTTTAAATAGGACTGTTATAAGGAAGGTGACTAGAACATGTACAAAGTACAGAAGATTTAATTTGAGAGCTTTGGGCACATTTGTTACATAAAGGCCAATATGTCAAACTCTGTGATACTTAAGAAAAGGACTGGTAAGAATAATTCAGTCTCTCATCTTAGAAATTTTTACATTTGAAGTCTTTTTCATTTCCATGGTGGACCAGTTGAATTCTAGCTGACCCATATTCTCTGTCAGTGTGTTAGACTATGGTCACTATTATTTCTGCCCAGAATGCTTTCCTATTCTCCTTCTTTCAGTAGAAAGAAGAATAGCAGCTCTTTCCTTCTGTGGAACTCCACCAGTTTTTAGGTCCTAATAGGGCTCTCAATCTATGATACCTCATTCTTCCCTCAACCACCCCACGCTATTAGGTTGAACCATATAAAATGGCCTTTTTAGCTGGTATAAATATGACTATTACCAATTTCACATGGTTCAATCTAATTCTACCACAGGATTAGCCATAAAATACAGGTTAGGCCAAACGCAGTCCTTCCAAATTTCCCAGAGACAGAGGCCCATCCTTCTTCTTGGTTCTTCAGCTATAAGGATGCAGCCCTAGGGCTGTCAGTAATAGAGAGAGTTATGACTATCCTGAGTTCCAGTTCTAATCTCTGAAGCCTAGACTTTCAATTTTCAGAGTTACTCTAACATTTTTCCAGCCAATGATGTAACCTAATAAATTCACTTTTTGCAAGCTGTTATTTGTAAGCCAACGGTCCTGATTAAGTCAATGAACTACATGAATATGCCTTTCTAAACTGTTCTCAATTTATGAAGGATGAGCTATATCTTTAAATTATAATCACAGATAAAATATTTACATTATTTTATAAACATGTAACCTATTTATTTTGAGAAGGCAGCAGAGCCTAGTGGAAAGATTATCAGACTATAATGCCAAGGTTACAGTCCTGGGTTTTAGTACCAACTTCATAACTAACTTTTATCGTTGGCAAGTCATTTAACCTATATGAACTTTGATTTTAAAAAAATGACTAAAGTTTTATTTCGTGAAACTTGGATAGTCATATGAAAGGTGGTTGAGCTTGTAAAAATCCTACCACAACCTGATAGACAGTATGATAGGATACACAATTTTTCAAAGGGCATAACAAGTACAAAGTTAACTATTAACAGTGCCCTGTATTTACCACTGTACCTCTCATATTTATTATCTCATCCCCTTCCTCACACTATCTATATTTTATATTTGAGTAAGCAGCTCAAGAAATTAAATAGCTTGCCCAAGGTCACCAAACTGGTCTTGATATCTGAGACTCAAGCACAATTAAAGTGCCCTTTATTCTATTTCATGCTGCATTCTAATAATCACATGAGGACCAAATATCCTTTCACAAAGCCACTGAAGGGGTTTAAGCTATTGAGTGATATAACCAGCCTTCTGTTTTAAAAAGATCATTTTGGTTGCTGTGTGAGAATAGATTGGAACAGGGTAAGAGTAAATTCAAGACGACCAGATGGGAGGCTACTGCAGTAACCCATGTGAAAGGTAATGGTGACCTAGGACAGCATTAAGGCGTCCATGTGTCTCAATTTGTCTGAGACAAATATGTCTGTGATCTCAGTATAAATATTATCGTAACACCTCCTCTTTCACTCCCAAGCTCCCTAGTTTGGCTGATCAGTTACAGGGTCACTTGAGCTAAGGCAATAGCCATGGAGATGTAAAGGAGCATAGTAGTTCATCTCCACAGTTCCTTATAGCTCTAAAATTCTGTAATCCCTGTCTTAAATCTTGTCTATTAACCTTTCCAGGGTTATGAATCTCTTTGAGAATCAGATAAAAGCTGTGGTAGAATAGTGCATGAACTCTGGTGTTACACTGACTGAGTAAAACTGTTTGCTACTTACCAGCTTTGTTACTGGTCTCCCAATCTCTGCTCTAGAGAAACTCTTACACACATACTGTGTTTCCCTAAAAATAAGACAGGGTCTTATATTTATTTTTCCTCAAGAAGACACCCTAGGGCTTATTTTCAGGGGATGTGTTATGTTTTTTAAGGACAGTACAACAATCTACATTTATTCAAATATAGTTGTCTTCTTCTGGAATATCATCATATCTCAACTCTCCAATCCTGAATTCCATCCTGAATTTCTTGCGACTCTATTTCCTTTAGAACCATTGGCCCCAATCTCTTATGTCGAGCAATAAAGCTCTCATGGGGCAGATGAGATGGGCTGCTCGTCTTCTTTACTGCTCTGCTATGAAATGCATGGGTTGTGCAGATAGGCTGCGTAGCCACGCCCATCACTAGGTCTTATTTTCAGGGTAGGGCTTATATTGGGCAAATGCTTAAAAATCCTGCTAGGGTTTATTTTATGGGTAGGTCTTATTTTTGGGGAAACATGGTATAAGAAAACATTTATAAAAACATATAGAGATATATTTATATTTCTGCAGGAATTACTGTTTCCTTTTTATCTTAATAGTCTGCTTCCAAAAGCAAAAATGTTCTCTCAAAGAAGTTTTAATAAGGCATTTTAGTATCGAAACATCACACTGTACTCTATAAATATGCACAATGTTTATGTGTCAATTTTAAAAAACTAAAAAATTAAAGCAAATAGGTATTTTTACTGTTAAAACTTGGGCATTTTATTTCTTTAGTAACAACAATACTAATTAACTCCAGTTAGCAATATGATTATACAAAATTAAGACTATCTCATTTCTGGCTTCAATGAAATAACACAAATTATGTTGTTAACTTGTTTCCTATTTTTACATATTAAGTTTGTTTTTCCTTGTAAGATATTCCTACTAAAAATTCATCTGCTAAATTAAATTATAAGAAAAATTGTGTTAAGTAAAAGAAAACAAGAAGCCATTTTGCTACTGTACTCCCAATGAACAACTTTACTTCCTTCTATGACTAGAACTCATTCGTAATTAAAATTATCTTTTTTCAAAGTCTTAATTTAACATAGAATTAAAAACAGATATTCAGATAATTCTGTTTTTGGTTAGACTTCACAGAAGCAAAAACCAAGTTTAATTACACAATTTCTGATTTACTATTATTTAAGATAGGTGCTTTTTAATTATTTTCCATTAAAAGCTGTTTTTTTCCCTTAAGAATAACATATATTATATATATGACCATCTCTTCTGGGGGAGGAGAACAAGTTGAGCAAAGCCCACTCTGCCCTCTCAACAGAAATAGATTTATTTTGTTTTAGTAGTGTTAAGCACTCTGTAAAAGTTGTAGGCAAATGTTTATGCCATTACTTCTATATATATTCAAGGGGGTTGGAGGGTAAGCAGGGAATCTAGATTCATTCTCAAGTCCTCAGACTTCTTTCGTCACAAGTAATAAAGTCTGTGAGACAGGTCTGAATTCCTAGGAAAGGAGAGATGTGTTACCAGTGCAGAAGTTGATAAATGTAGAGGAACCACACACTGAAGCGAGACCAGGCAAACTGTCTTTCATTCTTGCCACTTACATTACAAGCAATATAAACCAGTTCTGTCTACATTTCCTGCTGCCTTCCCGGATAGTCCAAGGCAATTCCCAACTCTCTAAATCTCACAACATACTTTACATTCTGAGGATATCCTCTCAGTCCAGATGGCCTACCACAAAGCACTTCTATGCTGGCACGAATAAAACTTAAGATAGCTCATCTTCCCCTTTGCTCTCTGAACTAAAGAAAAGTTTTCCATTTATTTATAAAGAAAGACAAAGAAACTGAAGGAGGGCACACAGGCCAAAGGGGATAGGATACAGACAAAAACTTTGAGGATATTAATTCATGTGTTTCTGCTTCAGGCAGCAGAAACACATGAATTAATATGCTACATTTTTAATATTCATTACAATAATTTGGTTG
Organism: Microcebus murinus; assembly: GCF_040939455.1. NCBI lineage: Eukaryota > Metazoa > Chordata > Mammalia > Primates > Cheirogaleidae > Microcebus > Microcebus murinus. The sequence goes on along the minus strand of NC_134106.1, from coordinate 34,339,856 downwards.
TCCTTGGGCACTACTTTTCTGATCTTTAAAATGGTTAATAATAAGGTACTATTGCTTCAAATAAAAAACTCAGTTTTTACCTTCTGAAACTGTATCACAAAACATACTAAATAGTTTCTATAAATAACAGAGTTTAAAGTCCCCAAAGTGAGCGTTTTTTTCTAGTAGGAAATAAAATAAACAATGTGTACGCAACGGGCAAGTCATTTCTTTTTTCCTTTTGTTTTTATTTAAAATCTGCATGAATTGTAACAAACCTAAAAGAATTATCATTTTATTGATTTTTAAAACCTTAATATCAAGACCATGGGTGATTTATTAAAAACATTTCACTAAGTAAGTTAATGAATATAATTGACAGTTATTTGGGAAATGCACTAATTTCCCAAATTATTTGAAAATATTACAACTGCTAAAGTATTATTATCTATTAATATAATAATAAACAATTTATAGGTGGTCAGATAGTCCAGTTTTAAACCATCAAGTCCTACAAATAATGTCAATGCGTAAGGGAATTCAAATTATAAATATCTTTAGTCTTACAAAACCATGAAAAATCAGGTGACAATGAATGCAACATACATTCTTTTATAACTACTTCTAAAGTTAACTGAAGAATAAATTTGTAGAGATAAGTGTCAAAACAAAGCTATCAGCAATTTCGTTCTTCAATTTTGCTGTTTTTAGGCTTTATATAATATTTAAGAACAGTAAATTTAAACCAACCCAAAGGAAAACAGAAACATGACTGCTATAACATACACACCAAAAAATACTGCAAAATGGATGAAATCTAAACCAAACTGAAATGAAGAACTGTGAACATGAAAGAGGTTGAGACAAGGTTAAGAGGAAGACTGATAAAAGTCAGAGGAATGAAGCAAAACGATCCAGGTTAATATGTAAAAAAAGCCTTTACAGAAAAGTGGGAGCCATCAAAAGAGTGTTTCTAAAAGTGAGGATCAGGAAAGTACTTATTTTTTGATTAATTCCTGGTATAGATTCATCAAAGTATAACAGTTACTTTAAAGATTAACATGAGTTAAGTGGTCTGGTGAGTTTCCAACATGTTTCAAACATGTAAGACTCAGAAGAAGCTTGGAAACAGACTGTATGACTGTATGCTGTTATACTTCTCTTCCATCACCAGAAAAATGTAAGACTGTAGTTTTATAATTCAGGTGTCAACTACTCTTCTCTACAATAAATGTAGCCCATTTAAATGACTGCTTACAGGCTCCTAAGGTTAGATGGGCTATCAATAAGTTGTGTAACAACATAACAAAACAGCCCCTCTTGCACATCAAAGTATTATCAGGTGTTTTTTCCCCTACCACCTCCATTTGTGTAGAGCACTACTAATTTTTACCTAAGGCATCCCTTTATTCTCAAATCAAAATCTGATTTCAGGCCAGAAAGCTTGTGAGTACTAGTCTCATCTTAGTTTTTATGCTCAAGAATCATCTTCTCTCTTTACTATTATAATTATCTTTTCTGAAAGGCCTATTCATCATTCAAGTATTTTACTACTATATATAAAAATTTTTCAAAATGCTGAGAATCAAAACATTTTTCACTGCCATAAACTTCCCCACAGAAATTAGAAATGAAAAGGCAGATTTAAAAGATGTTACTCAAGACAGAATTGATGGAATATGGTCATTGATTAGATGAGGGAATAAAAAGTAGTGGAGGATCCCATGTTTCTATCTGAATGATTGAATAAATGGTTAGACAACAATCACTGAGACAAGGAACAAACGAAAAGGAAAAGGACGGGGAATGAGGGAGTAGGATGACGTGCAGTTCTTGGACCTGCTAAGTTTGAGGTCACTGTAACAAAAGTATAACTAGGTCTTGGCCTTAAAATAGAGGCCTGAACTAGAGATTACATTTGGGAACTTATTAGGACATGATTGATAACTGAAGTCATGAGAAAGTGATGGTTTGGAGTGAGAAAAGAATATGGCCAAGATTATCCAGTTAAGAAGATGGAATAAAAACTGTCAGAAAAGTAGTCATAGATTCAGGAAAGGATATATAATATCACAGATTATGAAGATATCAAAAGACAATGAATGAAAATGGTCAATTTGTTAGTTTCAATGGAATGATGGGTACAGAAGCATGAAATTCAATGTGCTGATATGAGACTGGGAGGTAAAACAGCCTAAAGGAATTTGGTTGAAGATAAAAAAGGAAAAATGGGACAAGGGGTAAGAAGTATGTTGTAGAAGGATGATGGTGGGGTTTTGTTCAGATGAAAGAGTAGTATATTGTATATTTACAAGGTTTGGAGAAGAAAGCAACAGAGTCATCTGTACTAACATGAAAGGGCATGCAGCAGAGCTCTAGTGTTAGGTAAGATGTGAAGGACTAAAACAGAAAATACAGGACAAAGAACAAGCCTTGAAAAGAGATATACTTTCATCTAAGAGTGAAGGGAAGAAGAAGAGAACAGGTATAGATATTTGTCTTTCTACCTAAACTTTTATCTGTGAAGCAGGAGACAAGGTCACCTGCTGAGAAGAGCTGGTTAAGGAGCTTGAGCTGAGTGGTAAGTGTAGAATTGTCTATACCATCTGACTCATAATACTGCAGGATATTGTTAGCTATCTAATAAGGTTACATTTAAAATTTCTAACTAGATTGTAAAGCCTTCTAGGGAAGAAGCTATGTTTAATTTTCCTCTACACCTGCAAAGCATCACATGTAGCAGTAACTCTCCAAACAGTGGTTGATTTTTTAGGGCTGTACTTTACAATCAGCAGCAAAGGTAGGGGTGAGAAAGAGGCCCCCACTGCTTTGGTAACATGGAGAGGACTGGGGGTTGCTTTCGAAGAACAGAACCCTCCATGTTAGACGTTCCATGGAGTTGGAAGGGGGATCTGGAAGAAACAATTTTCACTAATGATTCTACTTCCCTTCCTTAAAAATTTCTTCCTTTTTTGGCTTCTTCTTTCTTATTATCTCCTTTTCCTTTCTTGTACCTGGATTTTGAAGCTATCTGTCTATTTATCTATCTCCCTGCCTTCTTTTCCCTTCTTCCCATCTCTCTGCCCAGATGTGTACAAAATGAAGTATATTTTTGTTACTACTGTCAGTTTTAGAGCTTTAGCCCAACCAAGAGGTTAATATTTTTGTAGTACTAGGTCTCAACCCAGGACTCTAGATTTATTATTAATATCTTTGTTATATTTTTCCTTTTCTTGTTTTTATAAGTAAATGAGCTAAAATACTTGTATTTCTCATCCAAGAAAAAAATCTACTTTACTTCCTAACTCCTCCTTCCTAACTCCTCTGACAAACTCATTGCTCTTTATATGTATTTAGCTCTAAACTGACTCACTCCCATTTTCTGTCTCTGTCTCCCGATGAATGAGTGGCCGTCGGTAGAAAATATAGTATCTGTCTGGCTTTAAGAAAAATACTCTAGCATGTAAATTTTCATTAACAAAATTGTTCCTGGAATACAAAGTGCATATGTAATAAGTTAAAAACTTATTTAATATGCATATAGTACTAAAGAGCACAGTGCTGAATTTAGAGTGTCTGGATTTAAAAACTGGCTTCACCATTTACTAACTACATAACCCTAAGCAAGTTTCTTAATTTCTCCATGCCCCAATTTCTCCATCTTTATTATTATTTTTATTTATTTGTTTTTTGAGACAGAGTCTCGCTTTGTTGGCCAGGCTAGAGTGAATGCTGTGGTGTCGGCCTAGCTCACAGCAACCTCAAACTCCTGGGCTCAAGGGATCCTCCTGCCTCAGCCTCCCAAGTAGCTGGGACTACATGCATACACCACCATGCCCGGCTAATTTTTCCTATATATATTAGTTGGCCAATTAATTTCTTTCTATTTATAGTAGAGACGGGGTCTCGCTCTTGCTCAGGCTGGTTTTGAATTCCTGACCTCGAGCAATCTGCCCACCTCGGCCTGCAAGAGTGTCTCCATCTTTAAAGTGAGGCTAAGATCACCTTACATATAAAGTTATAAATCACTAAACTGTATGTAAAACTGACACAACTAAGAGTTCTATAAAATGTTAGCTATTATTAAAATCATTAAAGTTCCAAAATAAAGGCCTGCTAAACCCACATCTAGATTGCCTTCATTCTTAAGAATGAGTAAGATTTGCAGGGTTGGGAATCTAATCAAAGTTTTCCTGAAAGTTGGTCTCTGAAGCATTAACAGAAAGAGATATTATTTTACTAATTAATTATTCATTCAATTTCATTTAATCCAATTTTAAAATGGACTAAATTGGAATTAGCAGGAAAGATCCAAACAACATGAAGATATATGTTATTTATATGATAATCACTTTTAACATTTAGTGACCTTCTAATTATATGCCATACATTGTTAGGGTTTGAAATAAGATATTAACAGTTTCCAACCCTGGGAAGCAAACATTAGTGGGGGAGAGAGAAATGTAAACAAATAAATATAATAAAGTACAACACAACAGTTGCCCTGGTAGATATACAGAAAATAGTGGGACCCAAAGAAAGTTAGTCCATTTTTATCATGAGAGAAAAGAATGAAAATCTGACCTCTGGAGTAAGTTATTTTTCTCTTAAAAGAAAAATACTGACGACAATATTTAAAAAAGCAATTCCTTTAAGAGCTCACTATGTAAGCCTATTAAAGTACTGCACAAAAACATAACTTCTAAATTATAATATTTTTGCTATGTCCCAAATGACATAAGCATTGAATACTAAATTTTAAATAAACTCTAACACAAGATCTTTTAGCCTATTAAAAAAAAAAAAAAAAAGAGCAGGGTGAAGAAGAGGCCCAGTGAAAATGTATTAATCAACCACAAGTTGTATCAACAAAATTCATAAATTTCATTCCTAAAACTAAACTGACCCTTAAACAACATGAAGGTTAAGGCTACCAATCCCCTGTTTAGTAAAAAATCAATGTATAACTTTGACTCCCCCAAAACTTAACTACTAATATTCCACTGCTGACCAGAAGTCTTACCAATAACAATCAATTAACACATACATAATATTTTATATACGTGTTACTGTATTCCTACAACAAAATAAGCTAAAGAAATGCTATTAAAATCATAAAGAAGAGAAAATATATTTACTATTCATTAATTGGAACTGGATCATCATAAAGGTCTTCACATTAAGGAGAAATAAGAGAGGTTGATTTTGCTACCTTAGGGAAGGCAGAGGCAAAAGAAAATCCACCTATCAACGGACCCAGGCAGTACAAATGTCCACTGTATTTGATGGGCATACATATCGCTTTATGTCACACAAAACTGAATTTTTCAACCACAGTTAAATTTAAAGTTTTCTTTGCAGGGCAAGAGTCATAAAAATAGCCTTAACAGCCTATTCTTTAATTTAGAAAGCAGATAGGATGTAGTTCTTTTAAAAATGAGAATGGACCCTATTTATATGTACATAAAAATGAAAATGGAAAAAGACTGAATTAAACAAGTTTAGTACAAGGATCAACAAAACCTTTTTTCTGAGGGGATTCCCTTTATTGAACTTCATAGGTATTGCTACTAGAATAACAATTTATATGTGTATTTTTAGAAGTAAACAGTTCTTGTGTTCTTCTTTATCCCCTCGTTTAACATTCTTAAATTTTATTTTTTAATTGACAAAAAAGCATGTATTTATGTTATACAAAATGATACTTTGACATATGTAGACATTGTGGAATGGTTAAATCAAGTTATTTAACACATGCATTATCATATATCCTTATTTTTCTGTGGCAAGAACACTTAAAATCTACTCTTTTAGTAGATACAATATATTTTTGTATACAAAATATTTTTATTCATTGTAGAGACTGTGATGTACAACAGACCTCCTGAATTATTCCTCCCTTCTAAATGAAAATTTGTGTCCTCTGCCCAACATCTGTCTCCACCCCTCACACCTTCCAATCCTCCGGCAACTACCTTTTTTTTTTCAGACAGAGTCTCACTCTGTTCCCCAGGTCAGAGTTCTGTGGCGTCAACCTAGCTCACAGCAACCTCAAACTCCTGAGGCTCAAGCAATCCTCCTGCCTTAGCCTCCCAAGTAGCTGGGACTACAGGCATGCACCACCATGCCCAGCTAATTTTTTCTATATGTATTTTTTTAGTTGGCCAATTAATTACTTTCTATTTTTAGTAGAGACGGGGACTCGCTCTTGCTCAGGCTGGTCTCACTCTTGCTCAGGCTGGTCTCGAACTCCTGAGCTCAAAACAATCCACTCGCATCGGCCTCCCAGAGTGCTAGGATTACAAGCGTGAGCCACCACGCCCGGCCGGTAATTACCATTTTATTCTGTTTGCATGATTTTAACTTTTTCTGGGTTC